>NW_027185850.1:13685238-13820452 GCF_028583685.1 Petaurus breviceps papuanus
CTTCCTTCCTTCCTTCCTTCCTTCCTTCCTTCCTTCCTTCCTTCCTTCCTTCCTTCCTCCCTCCCTCCCTCCCTTCCTCCCTCCCTTCCTTCCTTCCTTGTTGTGTGGGGATGAGGTGAGAGAGAAAAAATTAAATGCTTGATACAAATTATAAAAAGTTAATTAGAAAAAAAATACCTCTGAGGCCATCACAAGTATCGCCATTTAATAGATGAGTAAACTGGGCCTTTAGAAAGGCTCATCAGGTTAGGAAAACTCATATACGTAGGTCTTCCATATCCATATCTATTGTTCATTCCACTATGCACATGGATGCACATGAGATTAAGCCCAGTTCTACCTATTAGTTCCACTGAATTATAATAATATGATTTGTTTCTGAAACACTGGCAAAAAACAAAGTCTCCATTTGCTACTCCCAATGGTGGTAAAATAAAAATTTCCAACTTAGAGGGTTTCTTCCAATGCTTTCCCATCCCTGTGGCCCTGATTCTTTGGTGACAGAGAATGACATAGCATCTACAATCTGGTTAATTTGAAATTACCAAGAGGAAAAATCTCTGCTTAACTCTTGTTTTTGGTTGCTAGTTACAAAGGCAACCAAATTAAGTTTTTTGAAGTGTACCCAACCCCATGACTCAGACTGTGGCTGGCTTTTAGCATGTCAACATCTGGTCCACAATGGATTTATTAGTTTAAATATTTGGAACTTGGGTTTCCCATTTCTACTAGATGCCAAATAAAATAATTTAAAGAACTAAATCAAAACTAACAAGGACACCACCTCTGTAGGGGAGGTGAGGTAATCAAAGTCAAAAATTGAGCTGTTCCCCCATGTTTCTGGAAGTCATAGCTAGGCTCCCATATCATTCACCTTCAATGTTCCTATTTTTTGAAAATCTTTTGTTTTGACATTTGCTCTTAGCATCTCAACAAACACTTAACGGTAAGACTTTGAAAGGCATACATATTAAATATGTGTGCATGTGTGTGTCTGTGTTTATGAAACACAGGTATTGATTTGTTACTACAGAAACTGCTATTATAACTCTTTTGGTAATATACATGCAGATATTTCTGTACGTTATAAAGATAGAGACATCTAAATCTATGATGTATACTGAAATCATCATACTAGCATTTTTTGTAATTAATCAATCAACAAACATTTATTAATGCCTACCATGGGCCAAACATTGTCCTAGGTACTTGAAATATGAACAGAAAAAGAAAATAGTCCCTTTCCCTCAAGGAGCTTATAATTTATAAATAATAAAGAACAAAGAACTAGGAATAATGATCTGGAAAAATGGTAAATAAATTAGGGAATAGCTGAAAACATATTGTGGTATATGAGTATTATGTAGTAATATGAATTTTATTGAGATATAAGAAATGACAAGCATGAGAAATTCAGAAACATAGAGGAAGATGTGGTTAAGTGGTTAAGCGAAATAAGGAGGATCAGAAACATAAAATGCACAATGATTATGGTAATGTAAATGAAAAGAATATAAAAAATGAAGCCAAAGTCTAACTGCAAAAAAATATGCATATATGATCCACAATTCATCTATAGGAACAAAAAGTCCATAATCCTGCAGAACAGAATGAAATAAAGTGGGAAGGAAGGGGACCTACACATACCAGATTTCAATTTATACTGCAAAGGGGCAGCTAGGTGGTGCAGTGACTAGAAGAGGACCTGAGTTCAAATCTGGTCTCAGACACTTGACATTTACTAGCCATGTGACCTTGGGCGAGTCACTTAACCCCAATTGCCCTGCCTTCCCCCCAGCAAAACAAAACAAAACAAATTATACTACAAAACAGTAATAAGCAGATCAATTTGGTACAGTGCAAGAATTAGAGAGGATGATAAGGGGAAGAGATTAGGCATACAATAAAAGAAGCAAACAAGCATAGTAGCCTGGTATTTGATAATCACAAAGATCCCAACTATTGAAGATAACTCCATATATTTAAAAGAAAATAATAACTATTGGAAAACTGGAAAGCAATCTGGCAGAAATTAGATCTACACCAACATGACACATCAAGATAGGCTCCAAATGGGTACATGATTTAGAAGTAAAAACTGACAAGAACAAATTAGATGAGTAATGAAGAAATTACCCAGATAAGAGAAGTTCATGAGTAAACAAGATAAAGAGGATCATAGGAGTTAATTTTTTTTTCTTACATTAAGTTAAGATTTTTCACAAATAAAACCAATGCAGATAAAATCGTAAGTAAAGCAGTTAAATGGGAAGGGGGTGGGGGGAAGGGGCAATCTTTGTAACAAGTTTCTTTAATAATTTCTTCTTTCTAAGACATATAGGGAACTGATCTGAATTTATAAGAATAAGAGCCATTCCCCAATTGATAAATGGTCAAAGAATATAAACAACCAGAGGAAAATTTTTAGAGGAAAATCAAAAGCCATATAAACAATGCTCCAAATAATTAATAAGCAGAAATGAAATTTATGTGGTCCACTTTATGTGAGTCAGATCAGCAAAGGTGACAAAATCAGTAAATGGCAAATGTTGGAGGAAATAACAGAAAAATACATACGTTGCTATGTTTTGGCACAACCATGCTTTATTAAATGATGCCTACTTTTAGACCCAGTGACACCATTATTAGTTCTATATCTGCCAAAGATAAAAGAGAGATGAAAAGGACCCCCATGTACAAAAACACTTACAGAAGCCCTTTTTGCAGGGACAAAGATCTGGAGACTAAAGGGCTGCCCATGATTGTGAAATGATGAAGAATGCTTCTTCAGAAAAACCTAGGAAGATTTGTGACCTGATGCAGAGTGAAGTGACCAGGAGAAGACTATACATAGTGACAACACAGTAAAAAACAAACAACTTTCAAAGATTTTATCCCTCTGATCAACCATGATTCCAGAGCACTTGTGACGAAGCATTCCACCTCCTCCCTGACAGAAAGGTGACACAATCTGATGCATGTGAGGTGTGGAATAACACACTTCTTTTAAATCACATTTCTAATTATTAGTGACAGAGCATATCTTTTCACTGCATGAATTTCTTTCTCTGAAAACTGATTTTTCATAATTTTTGACCATTTATCAATTGGGGAATGGCTCTCATTCTTACAAATTTAAATCAGTTCCTTCTATGTTTTATCTGTTTTACTTGACTTTATGTATTTGTAATAGGGGTTTGGGTTTTTTCCCTACTCAGGGGATGGTAGGAAAAGGGAAGTGGGAAGATAAAAGGAAAGATAGATTTTCGATGATTAAAAAAAGTAATTTTAAAAATTTTAGTTAAATTTTTAAAAGAAAAAAATATGATTTCAAGAGACCCAATAATTAAACATACCTCCTTTATTTAGGAAGAGAAGTAGGGCACTATTTCAGAGGATTGTTTCCTATGCTATCAGATTAAGTCACTCTATTAGTTGTTGATGCTGAAAAGTTTTACTTTGTTCCAAGAGAAGGTTCAGTTCTAGAGAAAAGGAGAACACCTATAACCCAGGAATAGCTAACTTAAAAACAACTGGTATCCATAGTATTTGTTTAAAAAAAAAAAGTAACAACCTATTAAACACCAAGGCCCTATACTAAGCACTTGGAATAGAAAGAATTGCCACAACAGTCCCTGCCCTCAAGGAGCTGACACTCTAATGAGGAAGACAACATGGAAATAGGTAGGTATAAGATGTGATGCACACACATGAAATTGAAGGTAATTCAGGAAGAAGAGGACTGGACAAAATTAGAATAAGGAAATATATCATAATAAGGAGCCTTATCAGCAGGGGTTCTTTCAGTACTTTGGGGGCAGCTTAAAAGATTTGAAACAATTTTTTTAAAGGTTTATGTTACAAATAATGCTTACCTTTGAAAATTTCTGTAACTCAGCATCATCAACAATCTGTGTATCCAAAACAACAACCTGGAGCATTTAAGAATTAAAAAATGTTAAATGATTAGAACAGAACCAAAGAAAACACAACCATCTCTTATCTCAAACTATCTGACCGAATATTCTGGGAAGCCTCCATGTGTTCAAGACTCCATCTGACCTGCTTAATTGACTCACACCTGGTCAGTCTCTCTGAAAGGGCTCGTGTATCCCAAGTGCCAGAGCTGAGAGCAAAGAGAATTGGATGGCAAAAAGCAAATGTGTCCCAAGAGTGATTTCTAGTTCCCTCTTGTTTTGTTGTTTTTTAATGCCCACAGAACGTTTGAGCTGGGAGATACCTTAGAGATCCTCTGGGACCTGGGGTCCCAAAACTTTTTAAAATGATGTTATCTCAATATGATGTTTCCTTCTTAAGACTGTTATTTAATTTCATGCATTTAAAAACATGATTCTAAGAAAGAGTTCATGGGTATCACCAAATTAACAAAGGGGCCCAAGGGCCTAGGATACAAAAAAGGTTGAGGACCTCTGTCTAATACAATCCTCTCATTTTACAGATGAGACAAAACTGACGTCTAGAAAGGGAAAGTAATTTCCCTCAAGACCAAATAGCCAATTAGTAGCACAGCCAGGACATGGACGTCTGTCTCTTGAATTGCTGTCCCAGGCTTATTTCCCAGTGGTTTATTTACTTACAGATTCCCAACTTGCTTAAGAGTTGAATGGAAGGTGTGTGTGCATGTGTGTGCATGTGGATTGAGTGTGTGTGTGAATGTGTGAATGAAAGTGTGTGTAAATGTGTATTTTAAGAATCACAATATCTTCAGAATTACCCCCCCCCCCCAAAAGTCACTAAATTGTTTGGATTCAGTCAAAGGGCCACACTTGAAGACCTAGAGGGTCACATGTGGCCTTGAGGCCACAGGTTCCCCACCCCTGCTCTAAACTCTGCCATTTATACCCACCAAAGAGACTGCAACTATTGTTAGCACCCTCCAAAACTGACACCCGGGGATAAATCACTAATTGCTCGCCCTAGTTACAGCTCTCTTTAAGTGAGCAGATTGAACTAGACTTCCAGCTGTGATCCCCTCTGACACTGATACCAGTGGTCTGTGGGGAAGAACAGACCTGGAGTGCAGAAGACCAGAGTGCAAATCCAGCTTCAGACACTTGCAAGCTATGTGCTCCCAGGCAAGTCACTTAACCTTCTTCTGCCTCCATTTCCTAAACTATGAAATGGGGATAAAAATAGCATCTACCTCCCAGGGTTGTTGTGAGGTTCCAATGAGATAATACAGGCAGAACACTGTATATACCTTACAGCATCATATAAAGGCTAGCTTTTAAAAATAATATAACAACAAAAACAATGTACCTGGGTGATGACACAGGGCACAAAGGACTGAGCCTGGAGTCAGGGTAACCTGAGTTCAACTCCAGCCCCAAACACTTACTAGCTGTGTGACCCTGGGCAAGCCCCTCAACCTCTGCCTGCTTCAGTTTCTTCAACTGTAAAATGAGAATAATAGTACCTACCACAGAGGGTTGTTGTGAAGATCAAATGAGAGAACAACTGTGAATCGTTTAGCGCAGTGTGTGGTTCATAGTAGGTACTATATAAATGGTAGTTATCACCATCATTTTATAGTCTAGCAAAAGTCTATCAGCACAAGTGATCGTGATTATTCTACACTTTAACAAAATATCATTATTTTATTAATGCTACGATGAAATATATTAATGTTACAACAGTATAACATTATTATATATTGTAACATTCTATCACTATTAGCTTAAGTGTAAACATATGAAAGGAAAAATAAGTAAAGTTTCCAGGGGAATTTTTTTTTTCACCACAAAAAGCATTTGTAAGGCAAGCTTAAGTCTTTCTAAATGTCAAACTCTCCTCTTTCATAAAGATTCTCAGAGAAATCCTTTCCTTGATTATAATAACACGTGAAAGGAAATTCAAGGGGCTCCAAGCTAACTTAAATGCCCCCCCTCCCTCAACCCCATCCCCCAACCTTGTTCCATCATCACTCCTTCACTCTTCTCATAAAAGTCTGAGATTCTGGGTGAAACACGGGACTAACATCCCGAGCTGCACTGGCGGCCCATAAAACAAACAGATCACAAAGGCAATCATCAAAATGCCAGTCGCTCTAAGTAGCTGATGAATGTGATAAATTTAAAGGCAAGCATCCCCCCCCACCTCTCGCTGTTCCCTGACTGCCTTAAATCGTTCCAACATGAAGTAAACCATTGGGACTCGCAGTTGGGTATCTTTTTTCATCCCTAACGGTTCTTACATCTCAAACTACTGTGATTTTCCCAATCAGTTATTTCCAATACAAGGAAAGGAGTTGGGGGGGGGGCGAGGTAGGAGGGGGGAGAAGCCATTCCCAGAAGTGCTTGTTTCTTCTAATTACTATGTTATGAGCCTCACATTAAGCCAGACGTGAGTACATTTTATCGAAGGATAATAACATACCATTACTTCATAATCAGGGCCCAACAGGTTTTCCCACTTGGATTTCAGTTCATTTTCCAGGGAGCCAGGAATTGTATCTAGATGTAAAAAATATGGAACTGAGAACAGAAAACATCAGCATTTTCCAGTAAAAACAGAGACTAAAGGGAGAAACAGAAAAAAATGGAGGACAAGGAAAGCACATCAAATTCCAGCTGAGTGGGCAACTTAAGTTGGAGGTGAATTTAGGGAATGAGGCCAACGCCAGCTCTGAGCAAAGGAATATTCTCTTTCCAGCCCACCTGCCACTCCCATTTCTGCTTGAGTGAGGGAATCTGGAGGGCTTGGGTTGAAGTCTTGCCTCTGACACATCTTGGCTGTGTGACCCTAGTCTAGTCCTCTAACTGTGCAGTGCCCTGGTCAACTCAGTAAGCCCATGAGTTGTGGAGAGGGGGCTTGCCTGCATTAGTTTGGGGAGTTTTCTCATATCTTTGATGGAGGATCTTAAAGGTAAGGAAAAAGGAGGATTTATACATGAAGACAAAAACAAAACTTCTGGTTATAACTAAACACCCATGATGTTGCTTTGTTTGCTGGCTACCTCCCTCCCCCACTTCATCACCTCCACCTCTAAGAATCTGGAGCTTTCTTCAAGGTTTTACTCACAGGCCCCTTCCTCAACCCTTTAATTATCTGTCTGTCCCTCCTCTCCAAGTATCACACAAGCCCACCCTCCTCAACACCCACCTAAAATTGGCTAAATTGCCAACTTGGGAGTCAAAAACACACAGAAATTAAAGTACTGTCTCTAATAACCTGGCTGTGTGACCTTGGGCAAGTCCCGGACTCTCTCAGTACTCCAGCAAGGAATCACAAAAATTGACAGATGTCTTGTTGATCTGCATCAGTGGAGGAAAGTTTCCACACCAGGAAGTCCTCACCCTGGTGAAATCAATCCCGAGTCTGAACTTCCCTTCCCCTCTAGTCCCCAGAATGTAATCCTGTAGAATAGAAGCTCTTTGAGAACAGAGCCAACTCTCTCCATTTTTATCTTTGGCACCACAGTGGCTGCTTAACAAAAGATTGTTAGGTTGTATTGTCTTCGTGTAGCAGCAACCACACTGGCATCCCCAGGATGGCTGCTGGCAAAGGTTCTTAGATCTGCTTTACTAGGAAAGACAGCTGTTGAAAGGGTCAACAATCTTTTTAAATTACATTCACTAGTTCGGAGGAAAAGTCAGCACCCTGAATGACAGAGAAAATACAAGCAGAGAAATAAAGACCAACAGACAAGGGCTCTGATTGCCTGAATCAACTGTACACTCTACATACATCCCTGGATGGAGAGAGCCTTTACATATGAGCAGGTGGGGAGCTCTGAACATAAGGCCACTCAGAGTCTTGACCAGGAAATCCCAAGACCCTTCTCATAAGCAAACCCCCAAAGCATCACAACCCTCTTTTCTCAGTGCCTAATTAGATATTAGCAAAAGGTGTGAAAGTCTTCCTACAAGCAAGCTTCCTTTAACGGACCCCACCTGAGGTCTACTATAAGGTGGGGAAGATCTTAAACATTAACATTACACTTGCCTAGGGTCACACAGCTCATAAGGATATGAAGTGGAATTTGAACTCAGGTCTTCTTGTCTCCAAGTTGCACACTCTAACCAATGCCAAACCTAGCCACCTCAGGTGATATCTTCCACTCTGCTGGAGGATCCTGCCCTTACTGGGAAATGTCTCTTCTCCTGAGCATGTAGCCTTGTGGGCTGGGACTCAGTCTTCTTTCCACACTTGGCAGGGATGGAGGCTTGTCTGGTTTAATGAGGGCAGTCAGTAACATGAGCTCCTGGAGAAGGTCTGGTTCTGAGCCAGTCTTTGAAGGGAGTACAGCTACCTTGACCTGTCTATCTTTTCAACCATCACCCTGCAAAGTGAGGCGATCACATTATGTCATCTAGCCTACCCTCTGGGTGACCTCACTCCCAGCACAGCCCAAGTATTAGTCTCCAGCCTGAGCAGCACCAAACAGGTAAGAGCCTAATGTTCCCAGCTCCCTGGATGGAGCTCTAAAAAACAAACTCTCTCCTCCCTTTAAAAAAAGAAAATAAGAAATACAAAAGCCTCTCAATATTTTGTCACAAGATTGGATAAATCAGAGAAAGATTAATGGCAGTCGACACAAGCCATCTGGCCAAAATCTGAATCTGGCCTTCCACATCCCCAGGGTCTTTGGTCCTCAAGCAGAGACAGCTCATTTCAGATGCCTACAAAATTCCATTAGGGGCTGCACCTTAATCATCAGAGAACGAAGTTCAGGAATCCTTAAGAGATGATCCATTGTTAAACTGACAACAAGAGTCGTGTCTCCTAATGTGAGTTAGATGGAGGCATTCCTTCCAGGAGCTCTAGTCCACAGTGACCTCTCCAAGGGTCAAGGATATCACAGGGTCATAGATTTACAGATGCAATGTCTCCAAAAGGCTCATGAAGCTGACCTTTTCATCTTGCAGATGACATAAGAGTTAAGTGATTTGTTGGTAATTATCTAGGGCAGGTCTTAACACCATGTCCAATATGCTGTCCATTATACCATCTGTCTCTGATGTCTCATGGAGGCAGGGAGGGAGCAGACTGTTGGCTCCTATGCAGGTACAGTGACATGTTCAGATAAGGCCCACTAAGCTGAAAAGGTTACGAACAGAATGTAAGCTCCTTGAGGATAGGAACTATTATATTTGTATGTCCGGGGCCCGGCACAATGGCTGACTCATTCATGACTATCACTTAATTAATGTTTGTTGATCGACTCGGTACAGACCCAGCAATGGAGGCTATGTCCCTCACTCAAGCACCAGCCTAAGGGGGCTCAGACAGACTCTCTGCCAAATGAATAATTGCTTGGTGATCCCTTTTTCATCCATAGCAACTCAGAGAGTACCTACAATGGAAAGTCCAAATGCAGAAGTGTGAAGTGTCAGAAACGAAACGATACTTGAACCAAGTCCCCTGACGATGGCACCAGGACTGTTTCTACCATATTGTGAATATACAATAGGATATTAACAATGGTAACTAGAGGTCATACTTCTATATCAACTTTCATTTAGAAAATACTTTCCTCACAAAAACACTGTGCAGATCAAGTATTATTATCCCTAGTTTATCAAGAGAAAATGGTGCCTCGGGTAGCTAAACCATTCTAAAATTACAGGACATCTCAAAAGGGTTTTAGCTATTATGTTTTAACAGCTTAAAACTACATCCCCTTTTGGGATGCCCTGTATTTGTTAAACACCTGCAATATTCAAGCTGCCGTGCTTGGTTGTAAGGATAGTGAGATCAAAATGCTGTGCCCTCAAAGAGTTTCCACTCTCCTGTTGGAACGGTGAGACAGGACAGCAGGGAAGCAGATGAGTTCATAAAACGTAACCTAAAGTAAGGAGAGGGAACTGACCAGCAGGCAGCAATGGCTCCTTTAATAAATAAAAGCTTTAGGGGGAGGGGAATTCTTAATTATTTTTAAGGGATCCTGACACCAAAAAGTTTGAGGATAGGTGCACTAACAGGTACATGGGCATTGAAGAAAGCAGGGGATTTGAAGAGGCAGAGGGAAGGAGGGAGGGAGTGCATTCCAGGCAATGAGGGTCAAGGAAGAACCAAGGCTGGGAATCAAGCTTAGGTCTGTCTCCTAACTTCCAGTATGAGGGCTTTTCCCCATTAAATCCTCAATCCTTCCCACATGATCATAATTTACAAGCAACAAGATCCTGGAGGCAGATGGTGAAGATGGATTCGGCAGAATCTACAAGGTAGGGCTGTCCTTTCCTTCCCTCAGTTTTAGTCCCCTCCTTCCTCCGATCCCTTCCCTACTGGGAATGGAAAGCTTAATTCTCAGACTGATACAAAGTAGCATCCTTAGTAAAGCTGCTCTGGTACAAATCTCTGCTAAAGCAAGGATAGTAGCTATGCATTTGTGATTCAAAGAGTTGCCCCACTCTTTGGTCCAGAACCAATGCTAATACAGGAAGATTGCTGGGATGCCAAAAACCAACATAATGAAGCTGGGCAGACGAGCCTTAAGCAGACATGGGGGAAGAGGTGAACAAAGTAAGTAATTCAACAGAACAGAACTGAGGTCCTGGAGGACAAAACTCCTTTCATTCTAGTCTTTCAGTTCCCAGTCTAGGTGCTCGGTGCCTTGCACACAGGTTACAATAAACAGAAGTGAATTTAATTAATTTGAAGGCAGTTAGGAAGTACAGTGGAGGGAGTCAGGAAGACCTGAGTTCATCCAGTCTCACACCTGTGCAACCCAGAGAATCCTGCACAAGTCACTTAACCTCTGGTCTGCCTCAGTTTCCTCTGCTATAAAATGGGGATAATGATAGCACCTGCCTCATGGGGTTGTAGTGAGGATACAATGAGGCAACATTTCCAAAAGCATTTAGCACATTTCCTGGCACATAGTAGGCCCTTCCCTTTTTTTTATCTCACAGAAGCTTCCAAGCTCCAAGAATAGATTTAATGTGGTGCTATTGATAGAATGCTATCCTCCAAGTCAAGGGACCTTGAATGCTAGATCTTCCATTTGTTACTGGTGTCAATCTGTCAGTCAATGAACATTTATTAAAGACCTGCTACATTCTAGGTACTGTGGGACACAAAATTTTTTTAAAAGCTCCATAGGAGCTTACAGTCTAATGGGAGAAAATAAAATAAAAATCATAATTTGCAGGGTGCAAAATATCAGCAAACTAAAAAAAAAAAATCAGCCAATCTAATGGGAGAACACCCAAAAGGAATGAAAAGGTGGGGGAGGGTGAGTTACCCAACATGGGGACAAGGTGGAGAAGTTGATCAGAGAAGTCCCACAGTAGTGCAGTCTGGTGAGAAAAGAGATGTCTGAGCTGAGCTTTATCCTTATACGTTCCTGCCTCCACCCTCCAATCAGAGAGGAGAGATGAGGTAGAGTACCAAGATGTTGGGATCTCACAGGATGATGAGGTTTTCCCAAAGATGAACTTTCAGGGGGTCATTGGTATGACCGTGGACAAGTCACTGAACCTCCCCGGGCCCCTGTTTATCTAAAATGATTTTGAACAAACTGGTCTGTAAAAATGCATGATTCTAATATGCCCAAATTCAACAACAGATGAACAAAATTTGACTGCATAGACGTTGTCCAAATGCTTAGGCGTCAATCATTCTCTCTCTAAAGGGGAGATCCAGATTCCTGCCATTTCTCAGGGTCCCTTCCAGCTGCCAATCTGTAACTCTTTGATGTTCTGCTTCTTATCTAATGAAGAGGGGAAAAATGCAACCCCGGTAAGTGCTCATAGCGGCAGGCAAGATTCAAGATTCCCATCTATCACTCCCCTGACATTTCAGTTCAATTCAACAAATATCTAGTAAATGCCTACTACGTGCCAGGCACAAGAATGAAAATCTTTGGCAAACCTGCAAAATGGAGAAGAATAAAAAGGCCACAAAACCTTGAATTCTAAAACTGCGGTGGGCTGGATTCTCTAAGAAGTGTGAGAAGTTTAACTATTCCGACCTATTCCCTTACAATGTGTGAACACAGATCTGCCTGAGAAAACAAAACCCTGCCTTTGTAAATGGACCGTGGGAAACCCACAAAGCCAATGGAATTAGACATTCACATCTCAAAAAGCATTAAGTTTGGTATTTCTGAGAAACACAAGTCAAAGCCCATTATACTTTTACAGTAAATACAAAAGGTAGAAGCCTCCTCACAGACCAGCATTTCTCAAACTGATTAAGACAAAGAGCACTTCTAGAATTGGAATATTGATAGAAAGGACATAGGCTGGGAATCTCAGGATCAAAAGGGGCTGGCTAATTTTAGAGGGGAAAAAAAAGAAATTAACCAAAATTCATCCTGTCAAATCTCCCCTGTACAAGCATTTGGAAAATCCCTAATTTCATATTTAATATTTTTACCCCAGACTTCTTCCATGTTGGGAATGACTGGTGTAAACACTCCCTCAATTGCTACAGATGTAAATTCATTTATAACTTCATCTTAGGAGAGCTGCTGGGGGCAGTCAGAGGAGAAATGACTTGCCCAGGGTCATTCAAAGAATCAATAGGTATCTAAGGCTGGACTTGAACTTCAATCTCCCTGATCCAAGGCCAGTCACTACAACAATTACTTCTCACCATGTATTTCCAAGGTGGGGGAAATAGCAATTAAAAAACCCTTCAATTTCCCTCATGGGATCCCTATTTGCTTCCTGTAGAACATAGTGCTCCAAACCAGTTTGGGAAAGACTGTCATGGGTACAAAGAGGCATTGGTGGAAAGGTATGTAAGGATGCACATGTCAACATCAGGAAGCAAATGACAACTTTTTTTGTCCTTTATATGGTTCCATGGATGGCCAGCAATCCATGGGACTCCTGCCTCTGGTGATTGAATGAGAGCAGACACTGACCAACACACAAAACATACCTCTTTCTGATGGGCTCCAGGGGCAATGCATTGGCTGGTAGCCTGTCCACTCTTTCCTGCATCTATCTTAGAAATTCTATTCTCAGGGCGGCTAGGTGGTGCAGTGAGTAGCGTGCTGGCCCCAGAGTCAGAAGGACCTGAGTTCAGATCTGGCTTCAGACAGTTAACACATACACACAAAAAAACTAGCCGTGTGACCTTGGGTAAGTTACTTAACCCCAACTGCCCTCCAAAAAAAAAAAAAAGAAAAAAAAATATTAAAAAAGAAATTCTTTTCTCCATTCGAACTCCCCACTAATGGAAAAATAAAGGGAAATTATATTGGGGGGAAAAGGGACATATAGACCAAAATACAGAATTGGAAGTGACCTTGGAGGCCATCCAGGCTAAGCCAGACCCCTGAAAACATCACAGACAAAGGAGTCATTCTGCTTTTGTTTGAAGCCATCCAATGACAGGGAGCCCATTACTACCTAGAAGCCACTAGGTGGCGCAGTGAATAGCATGCTGGACTGACACTTTGCAGCTATGTGTTCCTGAAAAAATCACGATCTCTCCTCAGGCTCAGTTTCCTCATCTAGAAAATGGGGAGAATAGCATCCACTTCTCAGATCAAATGAGAAAAATGTGTGGGAAACACTTTGTAAACCTCACAGAACTAGACAAATGCTAGCTGTTATGACTGTCATTGGTGTTATGACTATCAGTATCATCATTAATTATTATTGCTGAGGCAATCTATACCACTTGTGGGTACGGCACAGTGTTAGCGAGGTTTTCCTGACATCGAACCTGAATCAAAGTCCCCCAGAAGACGTGAACCATCCACAATGAGAGAACCCACACTCGCCGGCCGCGTGGTTAAGCTGAAGGTGTTCCATAGTTGGGACGGAGTTAAGCATTTGCCTAAAATACCCGTCATTTCACACAGAAAAACAACAATCTTCAACGGTAAGAAAAATCAGAGAGTGAAGACAGAGCAAGGGAGAAGTATTTCACAGTATTTCAACAAACAAATATGTGTGTGTGTGTATATGTGTATATATACATGCATGCCTATATACACCTGCATACACACGTGTATGTACACATGTGTGAGAGAGACCTAACATTTTTAAAAGTTTATTAGGGGTTTTAAAAAAATATTTATTGACTGCAGTAAAAAGGAGACAAAGAAGACCTTTAGAGAATCACAGAAATTAGAGTGAGAAGGAATCTTGGAAGTCTATTCTCAGGGTTCTTAATCTAGGGTCAATGAACTTGCAGCTGTTTTCAATATTTTATATATATATATATATATAATATATATTTATTTAGAAATATAATATATAACAATGTGTGTATATTACATAATATTTAACACGAATATAATATTTAATACTAATTATTTTAATATAACCTGTTTCCTTTATAATTCTATATGTTTTCTTTCATACATTTAAAAACAGGATTGTGAGAAGGTCTTCACAGGCTTCATAAGACTGCAGAAGGGGAAAGGTGAAGGACCCCTGGCCTCTAAGTTTTCAGATTTTACAGAATTGGGGAAGAAAAGGGCTGAGGAAGTGGGATGAGAGCACAGAGAGGCAGTGACAGAAGCAGGACTTGATGCCAAGCTACTGAAAACAGAAGGGCCTGACACGTACAGCGAGGACCTACCACAAGTCTGCGATGGCGGCCTCTGCTCATCTTCCTCCTTCAAATGATACACTTTCTCTTCCTTTGCTTCATCTTCATCATCCAAATTCGTCTCAGTCTCCACAGCTCCAGTTAAAAATAAAGTTGGCGTTTTGGGCGGTGCTACAAAAGTCCCCAAAACGTCAAATCAGCCACGTGAAATCACCAATTGGAGTTTATATGCCATAGACCTTCAAGCAAGAAGGACCTTATGGATTAGCCAGTCAAATACTCATTTTCTAAGAGGGAAACTGAAAACAATAGAATAGTGATTTACTCAAGGTCACAGGGAAAGAATCAGGACTGATATCAAGAACTGATTGGTTCTGAGGGGTAGTTAGGTGATGCAGTAAACAGAACACCCACCCTTGAGTCAGGAAGACCTGAGTTCAAATCTGGTCTGAGATACTTATTAGCTGGATGACCCTTAGTTAAGTGGTCACTTAACCCCAAATGCCTCCCCCTGCTCCACCCCCCAAAAATTACTGATTCTGAATCCAGTACTCTTTTTTCTTTTTACCAGACCAATCTAGTCCTTTTCTCCAGTCTCATGGCCTTCTCCTAAGCCCTTCAGAAAGGGGATTATGTAATGAGATAAGGTAGATGGAAGCACTTTGTAAAATACTGAGTGTTCCACAAAGAAAAGCAATTATTTACTTCATCTAAAATATCATCCATTTATGATTTAACCACCTGTCTTAAAATGCCTCCTTATGCTTAGTCTTAAAATTGCTAATTAAAGGATTCTTCAATATTATTTTAAAAATTTAAATATATTCCCATTCATTCAATAGGTACTCATAATAATATCAGCTAGCTTTACATAGTGCTTTAAGGTTTACAAAGCACTTCACACAGGCTCATTCATTTGATACAACAACTCTAGGAAGCAGGAGCTATTATTATCCCCATTTTTACAGATGAGGAAACTGAGGCAATGAACCTTTTTTTTGTTTGTTTTTAAGTGACTTGTCCTGGGTCACACAGCCAGTGAATAGCTGAGGCAGGAAAGCCTGTAAACTCCTTTAGAGCATGAACTACTTTGTGCCTTTCTTTGTATTTCTAGCCCTTGATGTGCAAGGTCCTTAATGGGCATTTCATCTTTCCTGACTGACTGAACTTGGGTTTTCAAGACTCCTCCTGCTACTTCAAGTTCTCCTTCCATGGGCCCCTCTCTTCGTATTGCTTCTGCCGTCCAGCACTCTCTACGCTCTTGATAGAGCCTTGTGCCCTTGGATAGAAGGAGGTGAGACAGACATCAAGGAAACAAAAGCCAAGGTCCTTCACCTCCAGGAATTCTCCGTGGAGAAATACTTGTGAGTATCAGAACAAAGCAACAGAATATAACCTCCCTAACTCAGGATCATCCACAATTCTACCAAAAGGAGTTTCAAATTCAAGAAATGGGAAACTAGGGGTGGCTAGGTGGCACAGTGAATAGAGCACTGGTCCTGGAGTCAGGAGGACCTAAGTTCAAATCCGGCCTCAGACACTTAACACAAAAACTAGCTGTGTGACCTTGGGCAAGTCACTTAACCCCAATTGCCCTCCAAAAAGCAACAAAAAAAAAAGCGGGGGGGAACTATGTGGACATGAGAACCTAAGTTCATGGGATCCTAGGATCAGAACTGGAAAGGGCCTTAGAAGTCCTAGGGTCCAACACCATCAGTTTGAAGATAAAGAAACATATGGAAATGTCCAGTAGTTCTGAACTAGATCGAGCAGGGATAAGATGCTTTGTGGAGGAAGCGAGAAGTGGGAAGGGCATTTTGTGTAAATCATCAAATATGAAAAATGACAACCAGCCTGAATGAGAAGGGCTCAGTTCTGACTTTAAAGACGGCCTGTGGAATCAGGATGATAAGGACAGCGATGTAGCCCTTTAGGTTACTCTCTATCCACTGACTGATAAGGGGCTGTCCTTGTTCATGTCTTTGTATCTCCAGCACCCAGCACAGAGCAGACGATTAATAAATGCTTGTTGAATGAATGAGTCTCCCAACCAAGAGGCACAGAGTGAAGTATTAGTGGTCCCATTTTACAGATGAGCAAGCTAAGGATCCCAGAGGTCTAGGGACTCGGCCAGGATCACACAGCTATTAAAAGTTGGAGCTATTATTCAAAGCCAAGGCTTCCTGACTCCAAGTCTAACCGTTGATCCATTAACCACCATTCCCCTTCCCATACAACCTTAAAATGCAGATCTGCCTAATAAAAGATTGCTCCTGCTCATCAAACTGACACACTCTACCACAGAGAGCAAATTAGAGCCAAGTGCCCCATATCAGCTGTTAAAACCATTAGATTTAACATAAATATTGACTTAAACTTCCCTAAACTCAATATTGCATTTTTATAACTATCCCTCTTGAACAATCTTGGCGGTTTTAAATGTGGAGCATAAAATGAAGTTGATGGGTCATCTATTTTTAACAGCAAAATTACTTTCCTGGTAAATTGAGGGCTTCAATTTAGATAAAGATAACCATCAGTTGACGGAAAAGGTTTCCAGGTCTATGTTCTCCCTGTGGCTGCCTTACTGAAGAAATTCTGCTGCAACATTACTAGACTCTGAACAGTCTACTCAGGTCATCACTACTGTACTGAAAGATATTTCCTTAGGTTTTCAACCTCTGTTCATAGACACATTTTGAGGTCAATACATTAAGAAATGAAAGAGGTATAAATTGATGGCCACCATTTAGGATCACAGAAGTCCTGCCAGGGAAAAGACACTGGGTTTTCACTTTTCAGATCTATTCTTTCTCATGACATTATAAAGTCAATCAGAAGATTAAATCCATAGGGGTTTTAGAATAAAATGTGGCTTTCAAAATAATATGAAGACTTAAGGTTTCTCGAGTGCCAAGACCCAAAGATGAAAGGTGCCACCACTTTATTATTCAAATGTGAATAATAGACATATTTTGAAAACGACAACCTTCTTGGAGAACTGATTCTCATTTCCATCTGAAGGAGTAAGAAATTGGCATTGCCCACATGTCAGAGATCTAATGTCTTCCCACTCAAGAATGGTGCATCATCATAACAGGCTGTTCAAGGGCAGCAAATGACTACCATTCTACTGCTGCTCAGGTATCTTGGGGTCATAGACTCTCAGCATTCCCCTCACCCAACCTTTTTAATTTATGAGTAAATTGAAGCCCAGGGAGGGGAAAGGACTTGGTATACACTCACAAAGCTTAAATTCGAGTGAATTTGTTTATCACCAAATTTCATAAAACAGGACTATTTGGAGAGAGGTAAAAATGCTAGAAAAATCCAACAACTACTTGAATTACAAGTTTCATGGAAAGGGGAGGCATGAAAAGGATTTACCTTCATCAAAAGATCTGTCAAGAGGGAGAGGTGAGGAAGATGTCTTCGTTCGTACTAGAGTCAGGTGCACCGTATCTCCTGCCTTGCGCAATACCTCAATAACATCCTGATTGGCAAAACCCTGGATATCTATTCCATCCACCTAGGGAATGAAGGAAAAAAGGAAAGGAAAGAGAGGAAGGAGGGAGGAAGGAATGAAGGAAGGAAAGAAGGAAGGAAGGAAGGAAGGAAGGAAGGAAGGAAGGAAGGAAGGAAGGAAGGAAGGAAGGAAGGAAGGAAGGAAGGAAGGAAACAAGCAATTATTAACTCCTAATGCATCAGGCACTGTTTTAAGCATTTGATAAATACCATTCCATTTAATCCTCACAACAATTCTGAGAGGTAGGTGCTATTTAGAAAGTTACATTAATGAATAAGGTATTGGGAAGCCTTAGCTTCTCAGGTGTAACTCTACTAGAAATGAGGCTTAGATCCTCTTTCCAGTTCTCCCAGGACTAGGGGGAAAGAGGCAGGTCACTTTGTACTAAAAAGAATGAGCATTACACAAAAAAAAGGAATTCCCCAATTCCAGGCTGGAAACCATCCTGGAACAATCAGATCCTTGTCCCCCCCCCCAAATTCCTGAGGTCCCAGAGCTCTCTGCCAGCCTTCAGAGACTCTCAAGAAGTCATCTAGCCATCTGTCAAACAATTTCCTAGCAGAAATACAATTCAATCATGTGTGATATTAAACTGGATTGATAAAAAGTCTCCATCAAAGGGGGTCCCTTAATCTTTCTTAGTTATTCCTTTATTGTCTAAGTATGTTTCACAAAGAATAACCCAAGTCCCCATTGTAGTAATGGAAGCCTATCACAGTAGACTCTGGGATCTACCAGCATTATCAAACCTCCTACCAGTCTCCTCCAATCTAAGCCAAAATAATTTTTTTAGTTTTTCTACATAAGATTTTCCTCCTGCCATTCACTTGGGGGAAGTTTCCTATATCTTTTCCTGTAAAAAGTTGATCTCCAAGAGCTTTTTCACTAGATGAACTTAAAGAATCAGAATATATTGAATGCCCAACCCAACCTCCCTCCCCACTCTTAAAAAGCCATCCCCACAGAGGTATTATAATACAGAGAATTTTTAAAAATTTCACCCAATGCTCAAAATAAATACAGTTACTTACAGCAACTATCCTGTCATTGGCATGAATTTGGCCATTATGATCTGCAGCACTGCCTGGTATTATGTTTTTCACATAAATCCCCGAGACATCCCCTGAATGGGCACAAGAAAGTAAAAGAGAAAGACAGCACTAGTTACTGCTTGATTGCCAAATATTGATCTCCAGGGCATGAAGTAACTGAGGTGAAGAAGGACTGACAATGGAACCTATGTCCCAAGCATTTCCAGTGTGACAGTCAATGGGCTGGTCTAATTTCCTTCTTCTTTGCGACAATGGAAGGTTCCATTGGTGAGAGATTGGCATTTAGAACTGAGAGTGATGTGAAAGCAAAAAAAAAAAAATCAATGAAAAAACATGTTTCAAAGAAGAATTAACTGCTTTGCTATTTTATTTCATTTTATTTATTTATCCATTTTATTTCTGGGGGCCAGGCAGCTGGCTATAACCTGCCAGTTATCAACTTGAGCATCAGGCCCAAGCTCATCTTTTATGGGTATACTGATGAGAGAGATCCAACTTCCAACCTCTTCGTTCAAATGAAAGTGATTTTTTTCTAGCTTACAACGAATGACCTCTTTATTGTCAAATCGAATGGCCCTTTCTCAGGCTTGATTCTCTTTGACCTTTCTGCAGTCAGGGCCATTTCTGATCACCCCACCTTCCAGGTTCTCTCCTCTCTACATTTTGAAGGCACCAACCTTTCTAGGGTCTCCTCCTACACAGACAATGATTCCTTTTCAGTCTCTTCTGTTAAATCATCATCAGGGCCCTATGTTGGACTCTTTTCTCTTACGCTTTCTCACTTGATGGCTTCATCAGGTCCCACAGGGTAAATTATTCTTCTCTATGCAGATGACTCACAAATTTATACATCCAATATCTCCTGAGGTCTATCCAAAATCTGAAGCAGCTACGTGGCACAGTGGATATGGAGGACAGAATGAGGGACCTGGAGTCAAGAAGACTGTATTCGAATTCGGCCTCACACACTAACTAGATGTGCGACCCTGGGCAAGTCATTTAACATCAGTCTGCCTAAGGTTCCTCCTCTGTCAAATGGTAATGATTATAGTACCTATGTTGTAGAGTTTTTGTGACAATCAAGTGTATACAGCAATTTGTACACCTTAAAGTACTACATAAATGCTAGCCAGCTAGGAGTAGCAGTGTTAGTAGTGGTCACATCCCAAGTGACTCTTAAACATTCCAAGCAGGGGCAGCTAGGTGGCGCAATGAAGAGAACACGGACCCTGGAGTCAGGAGAACCTAAGTTCAAATCCTGCCTCAGACACTTAACACTTACTAGCCATGTGACCTTGGGCAAGTCACTTAAACCCCAGTTGCCCTACACTCCCCCCCTCAAAAAGACAAAAAAAACAAATCCCAAAACAAAAGCATTCCAACCAGGATTCCCTGAAGGCATCTCAACTTCCCTATGTTCAAAAGAAAACTCATTATTCCCCCTTCTCCCCACCCCAAACCCACCCTTCTTCTGACCTTCTCTACTTGAAAAGAACACAACACCCTCCTTCCCATCTCCAAAGTCTGCAGCCCAGACTCTACCCTTTTACTCACCTCACATCTGTAATCAGGTGCCAAGTTTGGTCATTTTGCCCCCCACACATCTCTCCTATCCCGTCCCTTCTCCTCATCTGGCCATCACGGTTCAATGGCTTACTGGTGTCCCTGGCTCAAATTCTGTTGACTTCTACCTAGCCATTAAAGTGACTTTACTAAAGGGTATGTCTGACCATGCCATGCTTATATTTAATAAATACTAATTATCCCTATTATCTCTAGCATCAAACACAAACTTGGGTTTCTAATGTCCTTCCCAAAATGGCTCCAGCCAACCCTTCCAGGCTTATTCTATATTACTCCTCTCCTTGCACTCCATGGTCTACTCCAGCCAAACAGAACTTGTTCCTTACACACAGCACTCCATCTCCTCTCCCTGTGCTTTTACATAGGAACCCACTCCCTCTTCCCCTCGGTCTCACGGAATAACTTGTCTTCTTTAGTACTGAAAAGTCACCTACAGCGTCTTGCCTCATCCTTCTAATAAGAGCCACTGCAAAAAAGTTAGCTTGTGTATATTTTGGATATCTTCTGAATCTACATTCTGTCTCTTCCAATAAAATGTAAGCACTTCGAGGGCAGGAACAATTTCCTTTCTGTCTTTGTATCACTCAGCAATGATTTCAATTCAGCTTTAGACTAGAATCACTCTCCCTATACATCTGCTCTAAGGAGTCCAGCAGAGCAAGGCTGAGCCTTATTTTAAATGACACCCCTTTAAATTGTTGAAACAAATACCTTGTTCCCACCTAAATCAATGGAAAAAAGAAATTAATACAGAGGAAATATTTGAACAAGCCATATTGTCTACCCCAAAGCAAGTGGCAGACAGGTTAAAAATAAAGAGGAATACCAATGTGGAGCTGTTTTAAACTATTGAGACAAGGTACCAGCCACATGACAGGGAGACCTGTTTTCCGGATATACCTTTATGAGATGCTGCTTTAGTGTTTTCACGTTCATACGTAGGGGAGAGGAGTATTGGTCGTGATAGAATTGTTAGGTTTTTTTTTTAAGTATCACAAAAATGGGATATATACATTTTTTTAAAAAATAGTATATGGCAAAGATATGATTTGGGCAGGATTTTTTTAATCTTTTATTTATATATCATATGCATTTCCCCTTATATCTCTCCAGTTTCCCCCATCCAGGGAGCCATCCCTTATAACAAAGAATTAAGAAGAGAGGAAGAAAAGAATTCCACAAAACTATTCAACTATTCATTAGATATTCAGCCCAATATCTGTTCTAGCTTTCATGTTCACTCCTGACTGCCTCTAATGTTTAGAAGAAAGAAAGGATTTTCATTTCTATCTCTCTGCTCTTTAGAACAGCAAGACATGCTTAAATAACTTCTACATCTCCTCAATTTCCTATGAGGAAGTGATGTTCTAGTTACTTATCACAGAGCAATATTGAGGGGAAGTCTTTCTTTTGTCTTATCCTTCTCTGGTTTCTCTTGCGATGGTTAGCAAAAAATGTCTTGCACACACTATGAATGAAAGGCCAAATGAGTAGTCACTGAATTAAGTATTTGGATAGATGGATGGATAGATGGATGGATGGATGGATGGATGGATGGATGGATGGATGCGATGGATGGATGGAAGCCAAGATCAAAAAAAGACACACTTTCTCCAAAAAGCCTTAGGAAAAAATGACTGTCTTCAGATGCAAACAGCAATTTTTCCTAAATGCAAGTATATGAATACACAACCCATATTTAGCTATTTTGGAATTCATTTGCATATCCAAACTCAAAAAAGGGGGTGAGAGGCACTTAAGAAAGAAACTAAAAGATTGAAAAACACGTATTTCATTAGGCTAAAAGGGCACTGGGTGGGCCTGACAGGAATTATTCAGAACTCTGAATACATTAGCATCCCTAATTTTTCCACCTGCTATGAACAAGCAAGACCATCAATTTTTTAAAAAATCAATTAAGTATAATCTTGGTGCAGTCAAAAGAGGGCTAGATTTGGAGACAGAGGGCCAGCACAGCCACTTTCTATCTATTTGGCCTGGAGCAAGTACCTCAACTCCCTTGGGCCTTGGTTTCCTTAAAGCTGAGCAAGATGAGCTCAAAGGTCCATTCTAGCACCAAGTGTAGAGTCTATGGACCTGACCTTCCCCTCTCCTTACCATGAAACAGCTAAGACTGTCACCTTTGTGACTCTTGCTGAGGATCCTCAAGTTTTGCCATTGTTGGCAATAGCTATTTCTTTCCTTCCTTAGTTTAGGCAGTTAGAAGAGGCTCAGGATGCAGCTTGAGCTTTTCTTACCTATGTCTTTCCATAAATCACACAGAATCACTAAAAATCTTAGAGTTGCCAAATAAAACTAACGTAGCCAAAATTAGAAGGAAAACATGAAGCTCGGGAAAATTTTTTGCAACAAGTTTCACTGAGAAAGGCCTCATTTCATAAATGTAAAGGGAACTGAGACAAATTTATAAAAATAAGAGCCCTTCCCCAATTGATAAATGGTCAAAGGATATGACTAGGCAGTTTTCAGAAAAAGATATCAAAGCTATCTATAATCACATGAAAAGAATGCTCTAAATCATTAGTGATTAGAGAAATGGAAATTAAAACAAGTCTGAGGTACCAACTCACACCTATCAGACTGGCTTATAGGATAGAAAAGGAAAATGACAAATGCTGGAGGGGGTATGGGAACATTGGGACACTAATGCACTATTGGTGGAATTGTGAATTAATTCAACTTTTCTGAAGAACAATCTGGAACTAACTATGCCTAAAAGGGCTATAAAACTGTCCATGCCCTTTGATCCAGCAATAATAAGTCTGTATCCCAAAGAGATCAAAGAAAAGAGAACAGGGCTCATTTGTACCAAAATATTTCTAGTGGCTCTTTTTTGTGGTGGTGAAGAATTGGAAATCGAGGGGATGCCAATCAGTTGGGGAATGGCTGGACAAGTTGGAGTATATGATTGTGATGGAGTAGTATTGTACTATAAGAAATGATGAGCAGTATGGTTTCAGAAAAACCCAGGAAGACTTACATGAACTGATACAAAGGGAAGTAAGCAGAACTACGAGAACTATACACAGTAACAGAAATATTATAAGGATGATCAACTCTGAAAGACTCTGATCAGAACAATGATCCAAAGGACCCATAATGAAAAATGTTCTCTACCTCCAGAGAGAGAACTAATGAACTCAGTGTAGATTGAAACATAGTCTTTTTTTCCTCACTTTCTTTATTTTTCTTATTTTATTTTGTTTGTTTTCTTTTGCAACATGGCTAACATGGGAATGTTTTGCACAGCTTCACATGTACAATTAATAACAAATTGCTAGCCTTGTCAAGGATGGGAGAGAGGTGGGAGCGAGGGAAAGAATTTGGAACTCAAAAGTTTAAGAAATTGTTTAAAAACATTTTATATGTAGAAATATTTAACAAAATACAGGGAATTGTTAGAAGTCACTAATCATCTGGAATCATGCATATGATTTTTAAATGAAATTGTATTTTTTAAATTAATAAAAATCTATTTTTCTTCCTCCCTCTTCCATGGAAGAAAAAACAGAAAAACAAAACTTGTGTTAACAAATATGCAAAATCAAGCAAAATTCCTGCCCTGGCCATGTCCGAAAAATGTTTGTCTTAATCTGTACCCTGAGTCCCTCACATCTCTATCAGGAAGTATGTCGCCTAAAATGTGATTTTTAAGTATTCAAACTATATTTTTCTTTTCTTTAAAAATATTTATTGTTTTTTTTCCCCTTTACTCTGATTTCTGAATAAATCCCCTCCTTGTCCTAGAGAGCCATTCCTTAAAAGAAAAATGAAACAGAATCAGCAAAAGTAATGACTACTAAATCCAATAGTATCTGGAAGGTCAAACTATTTTGTTCTAACATTTAAAAAATAATATCTTTCTAGTTTTTCAAATTGCTATTCGAAAAATATATATGTAGAGGTGTTGTTTCATCTCAACATTAAAAATATTATCTGAGGGGCGGCCAGGTGGTGCAGTGAGTAAGAGCGTTGGCCCCAGCCTCGGGAGACCTGGGATCGGTTCCGGCCTCAGATACTCGGCACCCACACAAAAATAACTGGCTGTGTAACCTTGAGCAAGTTACTTAACCCTGATTGCTTTAAAAAAAAAAAATATTGTCTGTCCTTGCTCAAAGAACAGTATGCAAGTATTCTTCAGTAGCTGTGTTCCTGTGCTCAGAAAGAGTTCTGGGGATGAGCACTGGTGCCCAAGGAGTCAGACATAGAAGGAAGCCCAGGGGGATTCAAGAAACTTGTTCAAAAAAAGGATGTTTTGCTTTTCTGACTTTGTAAAATGTATATTCGTGTTAAGTTGATGTACTAACTTGAGGAGATTGATAAGTGTATATGACAGTAATATCTTTACTGATATCCTACCCATTGGAAGGCCTCCAGTGTATTGGATAGACTTTCTTTGAGCAGTTGGTTAACTTTGATCTGCTTTAATTTCCTCATCAGTGAAGTGGGGATAATAACCCAGTCCACATATGATCAGATGAGATCATATTTGTAAAAGTACTCTGTAAACTTTAAAGCTCTAACTGAAATCCTAGGGATGATGAGGATGATGATGATAATGTTGAAGATCATGATGATGATGATGAAATGGAGGCTCAGAGAGGAAAATGAGACAATCAAGGTCACCTAGAGTGACAGAGGCAGGATTTGAAATTAGGTCTTTTGACATTATCCTGCTCTACCTCTGCCTCTATTTTAAGCAGTCATCCAACACTCAACCTGATGCCTATCAGGAGTCACCCAGCCCCTGACAGAGAGGGAAAGGATTCCAGATGCTGAGCAAGATAAATGCTTTTCAGCGTTGCCCATGTGGGGATTTCTCTTGCTTGTCTATGCATATTTGTTACAAGTGTTTTTCATTTCTCTTTTAAATGAAAGTAGGAAGCAAAGAAAAAATGCTTATTAATTGAGAAAAAAAAGGGAAGAAAAAAAGGGAAGGGGCGGCCAGGTAGCACAGTGAGTAAGAGCACCGGCCCCAGAGTCGGGATGACCTGGGATCGAATCTGGGTTCAGACACTTAGCACCCACCCAGAAACACCTGGCCGTGTAACCTTGAGCAAGTTACTTAACCCCAATTGCTTAAAAAAAAAAAAGAAAAAGAAAAAAAGGGAAAATCCTATGTTAATCAGAACCAGCACTATACAACTTTCTGGTGATGCCTACCTACTATAACCAGGCAGGGAGGGGGGTAGAGGGAGAGATGGATGGATGGATATATACATACATACATGATACAGATGGAGTGAAAGAGGAAAGAAGGGGGAAGAAAGGGAAAGAGAGACAGAGACAGACCTTTATTGTGCTAAGTACTGGGGAGATAATAGAGCTCAAAGGATGAATCTCAATTCTCTGTTGTTCTTCATTAGGAGTAATTCACTTTTATAGCACATTCATGGATTTTGTCCTCCAATGTCCAAAAGGCAAAGGTATTGGAGGAACTGTACCCAGAACTGGAAAAAGCATCCAAGAAAGCTTCCAAGTAGAAAAGAAAAAGCATTCACCTGCATGTGTGGAGCCAGCATATCCAATGATCGTAATGCCAAGACTCTGGCCATCCTTTTTAGTGAGTTCAACATCATAAGTATCAAAAAGAGAGCCATCAATCTGGAGAGGAAAAAGAAAGCCAATTTCAATCAATAATCATGGCATCTAATACCAGCGGATCATAGAGTGGGGGAAGGCACCTTCATAGCCACCCAGTGCAACCCATTCATTTTACAAGTGGGAAAACTGAAGCCTAGAAAATTGATGTGACTCATCCAAAGACGTAGAGAGCATCACAGATCTCAAGAGGGAAGGGAAGTCCAGCTCATACAATCCTTTCATTTTACAAATGAGGAAGTTAAGTGACTTGCCAAAGGTAACATATGCCTATGTTACTGTGAAAATACTCTTGATTTTTCCGGGACCTTTTTCTTCAAACAAGTATTTTCATAGGGGTGTTATACAATAGAATTGGAAGCCAGATAGTGATTAAAAGAAAAAATAAGGAGATACCTTAAATTGAGGGAAGATCTTAAGTTGAGACTGTCAGAAATATTATCCTAGGGCTTGGGATAAAAATATTATCCTAGAGGCTGAGCTAAAAAAAATCACTGCATTCCTTTGGATTTACAATATCACAGAATAGATGAGGAAGGAATCATCACAACACTATTTTGAATGGAAATCAAAACACTTTTTTTAAGGGCTTTTAAAATTTAAATAATTTAAATCAAAATGGTTTTTAAATTAAAAAAAAGGAAAAGAAAAACACTGAAATAACTTCCTAAAAACTCTTCTACCCCCCAGAATGCACAGTGTGTGTGTGTGTAGGTGGGGGGGAGGCAATAAGGATCAGAATACATATTTAAATAAGTTTGTAAAAAAAATAACGAGCCACAAATCTTAAACAGGCTAAATTCTAGCACGGAGAACAGTTCTAGGCATCCATTTGGGCCCCTAGAAATCAAAGCTAAAGGATCTGTCCCTTATAAAGCTACTCTTCAGTTAAGTAGCAATATAATGACCAGCCATCACCAAGCACTTGGGCAGGGGGAAGCATATGCTATCCTTATGCTACTCTTAACCAGCTATTTTTATTTGTCCCTCAGCACCAGGCCATCTATCACTTTCTGGTACCAAGAATTCCACCAGACAGCCCTGCTATCATCATTCTGGACAGCTCTGCCATTATCATGCTGGAAAGCCCTACCATCCTCATGCTGGACAACCCAGCCATCATCATGCTATGTGCTATTTCTCAAACGCAAGCGTCTGAATTTCCCAACATTTCACAAGCAAGGGATCTCACTAGTTAGCATCAGTCATTGTTTGTGGGATGGAAAGGCCTCTAAGTAATCGAAGTCATAGAGGAGTCGCTATCTGCAATAGCAGAGGGAGTGCCCAGAAGAAGATTAACAGCTATCCTGGAAGCACCAACAATGTACACTGATAGAAAAGGCACCTAAATGCCCCTTGGTATCTGAAAGCCACTGAGAGACAAAGGTGGTTTTATTTTGTCTTTACCCCTTTAGTCTGAAAAGACTAGTGTGCTCTGATTATGGATTGAAAGGATGTGGGTTCCAATCTCACCTCTGATGCTACTACCCATGTGACCTGGTGTAAAGTCACTTGACCACTGAGGCCTTCAGTTTCCTTGCCTATAAAACAGACTGGACCAGGGGCTCTTAACCACTGACTGTCCGGCCAAGCCTCTGCAGCCCATCTCAGAACACTGTTGTTAATTGCAGTCAGTCCAATGATCCAAGACAATTCCAAAGGTTCCAAGTTGAAAAATGCTCTCTAACCTCCAGAGAGAGAACTGACGAACTCTGAATGCACATTGAAGCAGACTTTTTTTTTTACTTTATTTTCCCTGGGTTTTTTTGCCTGTGCTTTTCTTTTGCAATGTGGCATTATAACTTCATATGTTTGATAATGATATCAAATTGTTAGACCACTCAAAGAGGAGAGAAGGAGGGAGAGAATTTAGAACTCAAAATGTAAAAAAAAAAGTGTTAATGTTTATTTACATGAAATTGGGAAATATTTCAATGGATCAAAGAAAATAAAAGTAAAGATTAAAATTTTTTTAATGAAATAAAAAAATAAATGCAGTCAGTCAATGGGCATTTATTAAATGCATCCTATGTGCCAAGCACTAGACACACAAAACAAACTATACAGAATTGCACAGGGAACCACTTATATTATAGAATTAGCAAAATATTTTCAAAAACAAGTTCACAGGTTCCAGAGCAAGAATTCCTGATCCAATCTAATTATTGCGCTATTTTATGGATAAGGAAACCGAGGCCCAGGTAGGTTTAGTGCCTCACTAAGTGAACTGAGTCCACAGTTGGCAAAGCCAGCATGTAAACCTAGCACTTCCTGCCAGCCTAGTGCTTGTGGACATAACATATCACAGTGGAAAGAGCCCTGCCCTTGATTCCAAACCCACTTTGAACATTTACTACCAAAATGATCTGGGGCAAGTCACTTTACTCTTGTGAGCATCAGTTTCCTCATCTGTAAAATGAGGGAGTTGGACTAAATGGTCTCCAATTTCCTTTCCAGCTCTCCTGACCCTATGGATGACTCCCCATCAGAAAGAGGCCAGATCTGATGCAAGAGAGTCTAAAGTCAAGCCCAAGCAATAAGCAATGATTAAACACCTACTGTATGCTAGGCACTGTGTGAACGTGATTTCTGAGTTCATCATGGAGGGGCCCAGACTTGCCAGCTCATACAAATTTCCCCTTTCTTTCCTCCTTGATCTTTCTCTTAATCCTCCACATTTGTCTCTCCCTTCCCCTTTTATTCTTGTCCTTTTCCAAAACCTTGAGCCCATCAGTGTGATTCATGAGTTTGGTTCATCTACTCCAGTAGTATCCAGAGAGATAAAAGCCTTGTCAACCCTGATTAGATGTGCCTTAATGCAGACTTAGCTTTAAAAGACTGAAGACGGAAGAGCGGACTCACCCTGCTCTGGCTGCAAGGAGACACGGGAGGCAGAGTAACGACAGGCAAGGTTGCTGGGGTAGGGGGAGTCACAGAAATTTCGCCAACAGGGTCTCTCGCCACCACCATCCTCACTAAATTCCCACAATTCCTCAGGACTTGGGCGACTTGCTCACTGCTCATCCCTTGCACATCTGTGTCACCAATCTTCAAGATGTGGTCCCCAGTCTGAAGCTTCCCATTCTTCAAGGGGCATGAGCCAAGGAGACAGAAAAGGAAAGAATGAATGAATTCATTTCTTAAGTATTTGCCATGTTCCAGACACTGGCAAGCGCTGGAAATATGACTAGAAGCAAGCAAGACATGAACCCACACTCCAACTAATAACATTCTGAGAGCAAAATTGAAATTCCTTTGTATTCCTTGGTATCTACCTTGTATATCGATACATGTGTTGAATCCCTCTCCCCAGTAGAATGCAAGTTCCTTGAGGCCATGGACAATTCATATATCATTGGATTAAAAGATCGTAAGATCACAGTTCTATGACTTGAAGATGTGTGTGTATGTCTGTGTATACACACACACACACACACACACACACGCACGCACGCACACACGCAGAATCTGAATTAATTCAGGTCCTCTTTCAAATGCATGATGCTGCTTCCCATTTTACAAACCTGGCTGTGTTCCCCCTCAGTCTTCTCCAGTTTATCCAAGCCCTTCTTAAACTATGGTGCCCAGAATAAAGCACCGTACACCAGGTGAGGTGTGATAGCACAGGACCCAGAACAGGACTCTGACCTTTGTAGTTCTAAGACGTTATTTATACCTTTCAATGCAGCCCAAATTCTCATGATTTCTTCTGGCTGCCACACCATTCTTCTGACTCACCTTTAGCCTAAAATCCATTGAAACTTCCAAATATTTTTCAGAAAAACTATTGACCAACCATCGTTTTCCCAAAATGCACTCGAGAAGGTGATTTTTTAATACTCCAATGAAACATAATTTTTTCCTACTAAATTTTGTCTTATTAGATTCAGTTCAATGCTCTCCAGGGGTGGGAAACCTACGGCCTCAAGGCCACATGTGGCCCTCTAGGTCTTCACAAATTCCAGATTTCCAAACTGTGAAGTTTGGATTCAGTCAAAGAGCTGCACTTGAGGCTCCTAGAGGGAGGGCCACATGTATCCTCGAGGCCACAGGTTCCCCACCCTTGCTTCTAGCCTGTCAAGATCTCTGAGAATCCTGGCTCTGACATCCAGTGTGTTAAACTCTCTCCCCTTCAGCTATTGTCATCAGCAAATTTGATAAGCATATTGCCTGTTCACCTTTGTAAGGTGCCCATAAAGAATGGTAATGAGCACAGGACCAGGCAGATTCCTGAGGCACTAGGGCCACTGAAGACCACATGCAAAACCGAGCTCTGAGGGTTTCTTTTTGAGATCAGTCATTCAGCCAGTTCTGAGCCCATCAAACTGTGTTAGCATCTAGTCCATGTCTTCACCATCTTCTCTGAAGAAATATTAGGAGGTGGTCAGTCAATAAACATTTACTAAGATATGTTATCAAATACTTGCCAAAGGCTAGGTTAATGGCATCACATACAAACTATAGCTCTCTTGCTGAATTAACTCTAATCACCAAAGTTCAAGAGGCAGCATGGTACCGTGGATAGAGGCCTCTCCCTGAAGTAAGGAAGACTTGAATTTGGGTCCTGTAACTGACTGGCTACATGACCATGGGAAAAGTCATCTAACTTCCCAGTGCCCCACACTACTCTCTAAGACCATGGGATTTGGATAGGCTCCCAAATGGCATCAGCAGGGGTTCCTTTCATAAGGCCTGGAGCATAACAAGCATTTAACAAATGCTTGTTGACTTGACCTGACTTGGGAGTTCCCTACGTGGATGGAATCAAAGGTCTGGAGAGAGAGGGATACATAAATAAATATAAACTTTGAAGCTCAAATTAATAGAATCACTCAGTCCCCCAGTCCAACCCCTTACCCCTCAACACCAACCCTTCTACAATAAAATCCTCAACTCTCAATCATTCAGCTTCTGCTTGAAGCCCTTCCAAGAGGGAGACCCCACCAGACAAAGGGACAGCTCTCTCAGGAAGCTGTTCCTGACCCTGGGCCCAAATCTGCCTCTGTCACTTCCACCAACCCACACAGTATTCTTGCTTCACCGAATCACTGATGGATGGATCACTCATCAGGAGAGATGAATAGAGCTCAGATCTGGGACTTCAAAGGAAAAATTCTCCCCACAGGGTGCCTGAGATAATGCCCAGAAAGTGCTCAGCACCAGAAAGCATTAACTGAATATAAGCTGTTGTTACTGTCACTATCCCCTTATTCTTCTACCAAACAATATTAGTCCAACCCACCAGCATTTTTGAGAAGAAATTTGATCCATTAGTAAATTTAACAGGTTCCGTCCCCCTGAAATAAGTCCCCACTAACAGGTTAATGCCTGAAGACCTGACCACTGACAGAATGGAAAATCCTAATTACTAGAGTACCACTTGTGAGCATTTTTCCCACAATTTCTTTCTACCTGAGTGACCCTGCTGAAGAATAGCAGAGTGGTTCTTTGAAACCACAAAATGAAAGGCATCAAGTGGAAGGTAAGAACCATTTTTCTGCTCTCCTGGCACACAGCACAGAATAAAGCAAAGTTGATATTCAAAGCTGAAGCATTCATTTTGCAACTGAGAAGTTGCTAGGTTGTAAAGGTTGAGATAGTAGCCCTGCTGTCAAAAGGGTCAGGCAGCCCCCTGCTGCCCCCTGCCTCCAAAATGCAGTCCAGACGCCCAAGCCCAGCCTTAACAGCCCTCTAAATGTCAAGAGTCCATAAGCATTTATTAAGCACTTACGACATGCCAGGCACTGTGCTCAGCTGCTAAGGATACGGAGAAAGGCAAAAAAAGGCTCCCTGCCCACCAGGAGCTCACAGTCTAATGGTGGAGAGAAAGAACATTCTCCTCCTCCTCCTCCTCCTAGCTGCCGAATTCACATTCCTAAAGCACAGATCTGACCCTGTCACCCAATACCCCTTCAGTGCTTTTCCTACTGCCTCTAAGATCAACATCAGATGAATCTGTCTGGTGTGTAAAGACCAACCTGGCTCCAATATATTTAAAAATATTTGGGAATTGATGGGCATTGGCCTATCTGGGGGAGAATGACTTGTACACAATGGGTAAATACAAAGAATACACAATATCTCGGTGAGGGTGAGCACTGACAGCTGGGGGGGTGAGGAAGGGTCTCATGTTGGCCAAGGTCCTTTGGCTGAGCATTAATGGGGCCAGAGATTTCACAGAATGGTAGTGGGAAAGCATTCCAGGCAGCCTCTTCAGAAGATGGTATAGTCTGCAGGGAAGAATACTGAAAGGCCCTTTGCCCAAGGTTACAGAGGTGGTGGGGGGAAGAATCAGGATGCAAACCCAGCTCCAGTGTCCTCTCCACAGAGCCACACTGTCTCTCCCGCAAGCGTCTTCTGGCAGTCTGGCGAAACCCAAGGCTCCTTCTCAGAATCAGATTTTTAAATAATTGCTAATTTTTAGTTAGAGGTAGAGGAAAATAAAATGCCCTCGATGCATGAATGACTTCAGCAAACCGTCCTCATTGCTATTACCTGCAGGCAATACTCCGCCTCCTAAAAAGGCTGCCCCTCCTGCCTGGAAAGCTCTCTCACTACCATTTTGTGAAATTTCTAGCCCCTTTCAATCCTCAGCTAAAGGCCTTAGCCACTGTGGGGCCTTTTCTAATTTCCCCAGTTGGTGGTGCTCATTCTTTATTTGTTTCTTTTTTATTTCCCCAGTAGAATATCACTTTCTCAAGGGCAAGGAACATTTTGCTTTGGCCTTGAACCCCTTAGGCCTGGCACAAAGTGGAAAATTGTGGAATTGGACTAAGCTGCTTTGCATGTGAAAGTAACAAAATGCTTTTGAACTGACTTTCTCTTTTAAAATGCACTATATATATTTTTTTCCCAATTTTACTTCACCTCTTGCTTAATTTAAACTGTGGCAGTTAATTTGCATCTGTCACTGGAAGCCAAACATTTTGTTCATTACAGAAAAGCAGGTGTTCTCAAGAATCAGTCAGGGCAAAAACAGTTATTAGTCAGATTGATAGATAGGAAAGGCTCTGGAATGACAGGCAAGTTGCTTCATTCTTGCATCTCAAATTGCTGGCTTTTATTTTAGTTTTGCAAGAGGCCTCTTCCTTCCATAATCTGTAGACTAGGCAAGCAAATTAAAAGGAAAAGAGCTAAATTAGTACCTGAACAGGTATCAGAAATCAACAACAACCATCAAAAAGCAATAGAAAAATACAAACCCAGATGCAAAGGGGGATCAGTAACCAGCAATGGCCAAAAGCACCCATTCTTCTAATCTATTGGTGCACTGCCCTTTTATTAAAATATAGATGTACACATTTTTTTAAAATTTAAGTTTCTGGCACCCACAACTAGTTTTTCTTTTAAGAAACAGGAAAGTCCCAAACCCAAGTTTTATTCTGGTATCTCATTGAAGGAAGGAAGGAAGCCTGGGTCCTCGATGGCCCATGGGCCAAAGGCCAGCTCTGACCAGTCCTTCCCTAGCCTGGTAATGGCTAGTATACCTATTACCTGAAAATCAGCCCTGCTAAATTTAGAGATACTCATTACTAGGTTCACTGAAGAAGAAATTTTTGAGTCCCACCAATTTTTTTCAAAGACTACTATACACATCTGCTAGGTCACAGAAGAACTGTGAATTGAATCAGCAGTGGGAGTACCCAAGACCTAATGGAGCTGTGATCCCAACGCCATGGGGTCCCCCTCCAACCCTACAGGTCATCTACCACTGGCATGGCCTCCCTAAGGTTCAACACAGGCAGCCTACTCAACATAATAAGGACCTTCCTTATACTCTCTTTACAATACTCCTCACTCCTGCCAGACACAGTGAGCCTGGGAGTCACAAGGATGCTGGCTTTACATAAGGTAAGTCAGCTTCTTCCCCTAGTCCTTCTAGAATAGACGTCAGCCTCTTTCGTTGCAAGGGTCACATCAGGTATGGGCAGAAGAGTTCTTAGAAGAATAAACTTGTGTTTATTGTGGTCAGGACCAAAAGAACTTGCCCAAATACCTCAACCAATGTAGAGCATCAAAAAACTAGAAACAAAGTAAATGCCCATTAAGTGGGTATGAAACAAAGCCAATGCCCATCAATTGGAGAATGGCTAAACAAATTGTGGTAAATGAATGCAATGGAATATTACTGCACTATAAGAAACAATGATTCTGATGGATTCAGAAGCACTCAGCATATGAACTGATACAAACTTCAGTAAGCAGAACAAAGAAAACTACATACACAATGATTACAAGAATATAAATGGAATGAACATCGATAAAATAATTGAAGATGAATGTTGTGAAGTTATAATGACCAAGTTTGGCCTCAGAGAAGAGGGATGTTAAAGCAGCTTCCTCCCTGCTGGTTAGAGGTAGGGGGATATGGGTGCTGAATGCTGCATACAACAGCCAACTTTCAAATACTTTGGATAGTTTTGCTGAATTGGTTTCTCCTCCTGCCTTTTTTTCCCATCCTGTATTATTACTGATGGTTTCTTCTGTGAATAGGGGAGAGGAGAAATACATCAAGAAATGTTGGTGGGATTTACCTGGAGAGGCTTGTACAAACTGATGCTGAGTGAGAAGAGTAGAACCAGGAGGAATTTGTACACAATTACAGACACAACGTATGTGTGATGACCAACTTTGATAGACTGGACTCTTATCAGAAATGCAGTGATATAAGTCAATCCCAAAAGACTCATGATGGAGAGAAATATGTGCATCCAGAGAAAGAACTAGAAAGAACTGAGTTTATATCCAGGTGGAAGCAAAATACCTGATCTTTTTCCTTCTCTTATTTGGTTTTATGTCCTCTTTACCATTTTTCATTCCAGTTGGTACAATCCATACTTATAACCTGACTAATGTATAATGTGAAAGTATTTACAGATCCTATACTTGACTATATGCTGCCTTGGGGGGAAGGGGAGGGAGGGGGACAAAATGTGAAACTCAAGGAATTGTGGAATTGAATCCTGTAAACTAAAAAAAAATTTAAAAAAAAAAGAAATGTTGGTGGGAGTGGCTAGGTGGTGCAGTGAATAGAGCACCAGCCCTAGAATCAGGAGGACCTGAGTTCAGATCCGGCCTCAGACACTTAACACAAAAACTAGCCATGTGACCTTGGGCAAGTCACTTAACCCCAACTGCCCTCCAAAAAAAAAAAAAGAAAGAAATGTTGGTGATGTAAAAACAAAAGATATCCATTCAACACTTAATTTTTTAAAAAAAAAGGATGTAGACTCAAATAGAACAAAAAGGGCATCTTTTGCCTAGAGAACAGACAAACAGGATGGGATTTAAGGAGCATAGCTAAGGATGAAGTATGTCACTCACTACTGCAATCGTACCAACAGAAGATTTATTTGGTTGAACAGTCGTCCATGGAGAGTTAATAAGAGGGAGCAGAGAGTATTAGTTATGGGAGGGGGTGGAAGGATAGTGGGGGAAAGAACAGCCTTAGTGTAATTTAGCTTAACCAAATCAATTCACCTTCTGGCAGACACACTAATGAAGCTGAAATGTTGATATGAGCAACAGTTCTTGGCTGAACTTGAGTTATTTATAGGAAGGAGGAGCCCAGTCTGCAGTGAAGAATCTACAAGGGGGGACCCGAGGCCAGCACCTCAGCTCTGGAGGTAAGGGGCACCAGGATATTGTGAATGGTACAGAAAACGTGGTAGAGAGACAGCAGGCATAAACCACCTAAGGTTGGCCAGCTCCCAGGGATCACATAGGGAACAGCTCTTCCCTTGGCAAATGTAGTCCATGGCCCAAGACTACAAGCTGCCAAAAAAGGGCATCTATGGATAAACCTACCCCAAGGTAGTCGTATACTTTGTTTGTCTGTTCTACTGAAGCATAAGGCTACTGTAGATTCTGGGAAGGGGAGGCAAAAGATGCCTTTTTGGCTCCTTTTGAAAGTCCTTTTAGGTTTGGTTGGCTGGAAAACTGTGTTCCCCAGCAGGGGACTGGGGAGGCTGGGACAGGGAGAACAGGACAGTTAAAACAAGCCTAGTTACATTCCTAATAGCCCTGTACAAATTTCTCCCATAGGAAGCTGAAGTTTGGTCAAAGGATACCTATATGCTGTACAGACTGCTAAGAGTACTGATTCTGTGGAAATGGACACACCCAGATTACAATGGGTCAGGCCTGACCCATGAGCTTCTTCTCAATTCAGAGATTCGGTGACTTTGCAGCTGTGACTCAGGTTTGTTTTTGCCGAAAGTTACTAAGTTTTAAACAAACAACAATTTTTTGGAACAATAACAAGAAACAACGGTGAACCGGAAAAGCCACATACCCGATGTGCTAATCCTCCGGGAACAATGGTCTTCACTACAACCCCACTTGATTTTCCACCAACAATTCCGAACCCCAAGCCGGAGCCGTCATTAATAAGTTCCACATCTTCAACGTGACCCCAGCAAAAAGCATCTGTTACAGTCCCGTCACCATCAACAATTCTAGGGGTTTTCTGTATGGAGAGGAACATCACACACTCAACAAATCCAGCAGTTATTAAAAATATTGAGCACCTATTATTATATGGAAGGCAAAAAAAGGATAGGCCCTGCCCTCAAGGAACTGACCACTTATTTGGTAGGGGAGATAGAACATATACACTGTGGAGACACACAAATTACAGAGATATAAAGGCAAAAAGAAAGACAGAGACAAAGACACAGAGATAAGGAACAGAGATAGACAGGCAGGCAGGCATACAGAAAGATGGATAAATCACTTTTATGAAGGACTGGAATTAGAATTTGAAAGATGGGTGGTATCTAGACCAGCAAAGATAGACCCAGAAGGCATTCTAGAAGGAAGGAAAGCCAGGGAGGTAGGAGAGTTATTTGGAGAACGGTGTGTAGGTGGGATATGCCTCAGGGCAGCTACACCCTCCAATCACAGGGAAACTTGAATGTCTCTCAGGAGTTTAGGCAATGGAGAGCCACAGATTTGGTGCTGGGGCAAACTGAGGTGGTGGCAGCTGTTGTGTGAAGGGAATGGAGGCAGGAAGAGAAGGAGGTCCATTTTGATACCTTGTTCCAATTTCTATTGCAAATATGCAAGGCTTCTAGAAATTCAGCTGCCAGCCATGACAGCATGCAAGCATGCAACCATCTAAAATCTCACACATTTACTCTTACTGCTTAGGGATGCTCCACTATTGTAAATAGAAATTCAAAGATTATCAAGGAGAAGGAATCATAGACTAAAACAACACAAAAATGAAATAGAAGAGACATTCTATGACTTCTATTCTCCCCATTTTACAGTTGAAGAAACTGAGTCTCAGGGGTGCCAGGCCATGCTGTAAAGGGCGCTGCTCTGAATTTTAGGGCAGCAAGGAGCCAACAGGTAAAGGTTGTATTGGGAGGATCTGGTGTCTATCCTCATCCCCAGTCAATTGCTTACTGTACAAGCCTAAGCAAGTCATTTCATTGGATGGGGGGGGGGGGGAAGGGCTCAACTTCCTCCTCTGTAAAATGAGGCGGTTGGACTAGCTAAATTCTAACACCCCTTATGACTCTAAATATAGATCCTTTGCAAAGATATCATGACCAGACCTACACCCCAAAGACATCAAAGGAAAAGGACCCATATGTATAAATATTTTACAGCAACTTTTTCTGTGGTGACAAAGAACTGGACGTTGAGGGGGTGCCCATCAATTGAAGAATGGCAGAATACGTTATTCTGTATGAGTATAATGGAATATAAGTATGCTATAAGGAAAGATGAAGGAAGTATCAGAGAAACTTGGAAACACTTGTTAAGAACTGATGCAACATAAAGTGAGCAGAACCAGGAGAACAATTTGTGTGATACCAACATCGGAAAGCCCAACTAATTTGAAAGATTTAAGACCTCCAATCAATGCAATAGCCAGCTGTGATTCCAGAGGACCTGTGATGAAGTAGGCTCCCACCTCCTGAGAGAAGGAATGAGTTCAGAGAACAAAACGATACTTTGTGGACACAGTCAATATGGGAATTTGTTTTCCTTGAATATCTATATTTGTTACATGAGTTTCTTTTTTTTTAATGGAGATGTGAGAGGTAAAGAAAATTGATTCTTGTTAAGGAAAATTAAAGGGAGAGAAAAAGATCCTTTGCAAAGAAAATTTAAAAAAAAAACAAGGTCAAGAAAAAATGAATTCTCTGGCTAAAGACAGTATCAAGGAAGAAAGAAACAAACAAAAACTCTGTCAGAGAACTGGAAACTTAAAACTGTAGTCTTACACACACCTAGAGGAGAATCCCAGTTACCTCACTGACAAGTGGTCACCCAGCCTTGGCTGGAGAGCTCACATTCCCTTCCATGGCAGTCTAAGTTACTGGCTCATAGCTTTGGCTAATGAGAAATCTTCCATGACAGCAAATCTTACATAAATCATCAATGTCCCTGGATGGACTGGCTGTGTCAGTCTTCTCCACATTCCACAAGTAGGTGTGTTGTTTCCTCCATTAAAAGGTAAGGGGCCAGTGATAGTCTTTGCTTTTTGGACATACTTATCCACTTAATAAATACTTTTTAAAAATTTTTTTTCATATTTTTTTAATTCATTCATTCATATATCAGGAAATCTGATATTAGAAAGATTCATTCGCTTCTCCCATTTTTTTACTCACCTTCTCTGGAGGGTTAGCATCACTCAGGTTAGCGGCACCCTGGCTCAGCCACTGCCGTGATCCCTTGGCAACCACCAGCCGCAGAGATCCCGTGCACTGCTGGAGCAGAGCGATAGCCTGTTGATGGGTCATGTTCCTGTCCAAAAGGGTGTGATTGATGGCCAGGATCTGGTCATTTTCCTTCAATCGCTGATCCCTTGAAATAGGGAAAGGCATTTTTCTTTCTGTTAAGTGGCTCGTTAACTTCCCAGAGCAAAACCCACAAACCCCAATGCCTGCTGCCTCCACATTCAGCAGGTTGCTACAGAATTCTTTTGTTTATTACACTGTTTCAATTAAAGACTACAACTTAGCACTTCAGAATGTTTTTTCATCAGAGCACACATTAACTAATTAACACAAGTTACACTGTGTGCATCCTGCAAATTGTTGGGTTGTTGGGGTTTTTTAAAAAGACATTTGGTTTTAAAGGTAAACAAAAACAATGCCAGCCCTTCTATTAGAAGGTGTTCTCCCCACCCACCCAATCTGTTTCCTCACCACTGCCTCCAAAAAACCACCCCCAACCTGCTGAGATGTGGCTTCAATCATGAGACTGAAACTGCTCAACACAGTCAAAGGCATCTTCCTGGTTGGATTCCGTTGGCTTTGCTTGGTGCCCCTTCCTTGACCTGGCCCTGGTAACAACTCCACCTTCTTCCTAGAATGCTTGTCTGAAATGAATTCCTGGACACTGCATGGTTAACCTCTTGTCTCTCTGTCTCCCCCTCCTCAGTCCTACTCTCTGGGTCAGTCCTCATCCCTCTTTTCTTCTCTTTTTTGAATTCTATACCTTGGAAAATCCATCCATCCTTGAATAACTACTTCTTAGTAGAAGCCCGATCACCAACCTATGGGCAGCCAGGTGGCACAGTGGATAGAGTGCTGGGCCTGGAGACAGGCAGAGTCCTCTTCCTGAGTTCAAATCTGGCCTGAGATACTTTCTAGCAGTGTGACCCTGGGCAAGTCACTTAATCCTGTTTACCTCAGTTTCCTCATCTGTCAAATAATGTGAAGAAGGAAATGGCAAACTACTGTAGTGTCTTTGCCAAGAAAATCCCAAATGGGGTCATGGGGAGTGACATATGACTGAACAACTACAATGTGCTAAGTAATCATTTGGCTTCTGCCTGAAGACCTTAAATGAGGTAGAATCCACTGGGACCCCATAGCTTGTCAGGAAGCTTTTCCCTCCCTACAAAAAGCCAAATCTGCCTCTAGGCAACTTCCTTCCCCTCCTGGCTCTGGATTCTGCGTTCTGGGGCCACACAGAACCTGCTTGTGCAACTACATCAGCTCCTTAGTGACAGCTCTGGGGTAGAAGGGATCTCCAGGCAATCTGATCCAATCCCCTCATCTTACAGATCAGAACAACTGAGGCCCAAGGAAGTTCAAGAGAGGAAGTTGAAGAGAGATAGTGGGGGAAAGTGAGGGATCGACAAAGTATAGTTTCAAAAATTTATTGTGGGAGAAACAAACCAAGCCCGGGAGGACATAAACGACCCTCACCTGTCTGCTATGCTTCCCGGCTGGACTTCCTTCACAAAGAGATCAACGCCTCCAGCATTTTGCTTTCTTACCGTCACCACACTGAACCCCAGGCCTCCGATGGATGGTTTTGCTATATCTATATATTCGATCTGTCGGCCCTGATGGGGAGAGGAATGAGATCCATGGTTTAATGTAGAGATAACTCTGAAACTGTTGAGCAAAATGGAACGGCTTTGGATGGTTCTAAGACTAAACCAACCCAGGATTTTTATTTCTGGGAAAATCTCACTTGATGATTGTCAGTAAAATTCAAATCCAGGGCTTGTCGATCTCGAGAAAATTCTGAAACCTCCAGGAATTGGGGAGGAATTCTGACACTTCGTTCCCACGATGAGCTGAACCCCAAGAGGAAGAATAACTCTCAGAGGAGATGCTGTTTCCTATTGCATGTTTGCAGCATTTCTGCAAACACTGTCAAAATGTTATGCATTCTTTTCCCCATTGGTTTCTTACTAAAAATTCTCGTTGGTTATATTTTCAGAGGCAAAGAGTGCAAGGCTCTAAATCCTCAGTGTACTAGCTTTTAGCTCAAGTCAAAACAAGAAGCATCTTGGGGAGAAGGAGTCCCCTTTAAAACCCTATAGTAAGTTCATATTGTCTCTACCGGGACAACCTGAAGAACTGGGAGAAAACATCACCCTTCACATGGGTTTTATCTTTAACCACGTGGCTCCAGTCCTTATTGCCAAGGATTCTGTTCACTCCAATAACAGCACACTAATTGGAAAAGTAGCATTTCTAATGCCAGGGGGCTAACAAAAGCAAGGCACAAAAATTAACTGTTGAACAATGGAACAAATGGAATAAAGCAGTAATGCTAGGCAAAGGATTCTGATTTAAGTGGCGCTGTTAAAATTAATGAATTTGCTATCTGATTTAGCCGTATCTTTTCAAATCAGTCTCCATTTGTAAACTGAAGCTCACAGGCAAAGGAAGGTTTCATCAGTGATTTCAGGTGAGGAGCAAATCTGGTCCCAAATGTCAAAGATCAATTACAGACTATACTTAAGTGAGAAGAGAAATCAGACAAAGGTGATACTTGGAACATTTCTCCAGCTCTTGAATATAGTTATTAAGAGGGCATCAATTCCATCCCTCTCGGTCTTCTTTTATTCAGTAGGATTTGAAGAGGAAAGCCAGAAGGGAAGGAGCACTCAGATCACTTCCCAGAGAGATTACAGGCAGCCTTCCCCCTGTAAGGAATCAGCCCCATTCTCTCCTCCTGGCTGCCCAGAGGGACCATGCAGGCAACAGGAGAAAAGGCTCTCACACAATTCATATAAGGGCAAAGTTAGGCCAACATCACCTCCAATTCAGTTTGGAGGAAGGGTTATTCCCCCTGATACCCATAATTGCTACCAAAGCAGACACATGAAAAATTAGGAGAACACATATTAAAATAAAGTTGTCAATCAATCAACAAACATTAAATTCTTTTTAAATTTTGCTTGAAGGGCTCGCCCTCTGGGAGAAGCAAAGGGGAGAGGGAAAAGGAGAAATGTAGTGGGTAGACACGCATTAATTAAGCACCTACTACATGGCAGGGTGGGCAGCCAGGTGGTGTAGTGGATGGAGCTCTGGGCATGAAGTCTGGTAGACTCATCTCCCTGAGTTCAAATCGGGCCTGAGACTCTTACTACCAGTGTGACCCTGGGCAAGTCAGTTCATCCTGTTTGCCTCAGTACCCCATTTGTAAAGAGCTAGAGAAGTAAATGGCCAACCACTGCAGCATCTCTGCCAAGAAAACTCCCAATGTGGGTATGAAGACTGAACAATAACGACACATGCTGTGCTGGGCACCAAGGTAGATGGAGGTCTGATTATATCAGTACAGGATGCTTCCCATTGAGAATTTCCTCTACCCAAACCTACTTTCTACAAACTTCTTTGTTGTTGCTGCTGTTTTGGCATTTTTATTGGTCTCTGACTCTTCGTGACCCCATCTGGGGTTTTCTTGGCAAAGACCCTAGGGCAGTTTACTATTTCCTTCTCCTGTTCATTTTACAGATAAGGAAACTGAGGCAAACAGGGTACAGTCACTTGCCCAGGGTCACACGGCTAGTAAGGGTCAAGAAGATGGATTTGAATTTCCTGAATCCAGGCCCTGGCGTGCTATCCTCTGTCCCACTAGCTGTCTCCCCCAAATGTAAAATGGGAATGATTTTAACCTGTCTGTTCATTCATTCGTTCATTTATTTATTAGCAGGGTCTACATCCAAGGGTTTTTGTAGGCATCAAATGAGATAATATTTATTTAAAAAAACCAAGGCACTTAGCATAGTGCCTGGGACCCAGAAAGGCTGCAGAGATGCTTATCCATGCCCTTATGCCACACCAAGTGCAGCCCCAAACACAAAAACACAAATCTCTTCCTTCAAGTAGCTTACATTCTCTAGAAAGAAAACATTTTTGCATTTAAACATAAACAATAATGCAAAGCAATTTTTCTGAGGGAAATAGAGGCAGCTGGGGCAGGGGGATGTTGAGAAAGGCTTCATGGTGTTGAACTCAGCATAGAAGAGAGCTGGGGATTCCAAGCTGGGGAAATAGGAGAAGCTAGAGCATTCTAGGCACAGGGCACCCTGTGCAATGTCAGGGAGACAGGAAGGGAGTGTTGGGGGAGGGAGGCTGAGAAGCTACCCATAACAAGATGGGACTTGACCTACCTGTGCCATCTGTTGGATAACTGAGTGAAATTCCTCATTTGCTGATCTTGGGGTCCAAGGAAACACTGCAGCTGAGTTATTAAAGGGTGTGGGGGCATTTCCATTGGCAACTGAGCTGTCAGTAAACACAAGCAACCCTTTCCTCGAGAAATCAAAGTTGGTTGGGCAATCTGAAGGAATGTGGCTAAGCTGGGAGGGACAGAGAGAGAGAGAACAATGACATAATTTCACAACCTGCCGAAAAGTGCACACATTGACTGTTTTTTCTATTGCTATTATATTTTTTTATTTTATTCTGAACTTAAGAAATAAACTAAGCATTTCCATAACATAGTCAGAGAAAAGAGATGAGTGTACATCACACTGCAAATCCATTGTGCACAACTTGCAATTCCTTTTAAATACCTAACAAAGGTATCATGGAATTTTTCTTTTTTGCCCTTTTTCCCTCCCTCTCCCCACTGACTTTGACAGATTAGATATTGCATGTTGCACATGCAGCTGACAGCCTAGGTGTGCAGATGGTGTAAAAACGAAGACTGGTCTGTTTGTTTTCCCTTTGGACACCAGAGATTATAGAATGCAGTCTGATCCAATCCCCGCTGCTGTGGAAGGCGTGTGGCTTTCCCAATGTCACACAGGTGGCCATCACGAGGACACTTTAATAAACAATCCGTCAGGATAAAGACAGACTGCAGCACAAGCACCAGGCACCATCTACTAACTAGCAACATCTCATATCATTTCATGCCATGGCATTTCATGTCAAATTCATGTCAAAAGCAAGACTGGTCTACAAGCACCATCAATGGGGGCAGTCCCCCAAAGGATAAGACATACATACATACATCCATTTGCACATTGGAGTATGGGCAGGAGAGGCAGCACCTGAGAGCCCGAGCCCCAGGGTCAGGAAGACCTAGGTTCAAATCTAGAATCTGCTGTGGCTAACAAGAGTGGCAGCAGCACTAGACACTTATTTATGTGGTGCATGAGAGGCAGAGTTGTCCGGCAGACAGAGATCTGGCCCCAAAGCCAGGGGGTCAATCCCTTGCCCCCTGTTTGCCGGGTGACCCTTCACTCCTCTGGTCTCTCGGCAGCTCTGACTCTGAAGCTGCAGAATGATGCAGATAGGCACCGGCAGCCCTACGGCCCCACCCAAAAGTCAAAGAACAAGAACACAGATGTCTCAGGTGCTAGCTCCACCTCCAATGGCATTCGCGACTCACTTCTCCAGCAATGAGCACCATGAGATTCAAGAGGAGAAAGCAATTGGGATTTGGGGACATCTCAGACAACTTCCTAACAACTGGCTCTGTCGGGGCTAAAACATCAGGCCAGGGGCTCCCAACACACCAGCAGCTCTTCAAGCAGAAACAGAAGAAAGCTATGATGGGGCTCATGACTCATCCTTCCCACTCTGTGATCCCAGCCCTCTCCTCACCAAACCACATCTGAAAATCATTCTGTAAACCTCCCTGCTCAAACCCACTCACCAGGGAGCCGTGGCTTGGAGCCTACCTGTCCTTTCAGCTGCCTGATGGATCGCTGAATGGTGAGGATCTGGTTGAAGAGGGGGCTCTTCAGTGTCTCACAAAACAAGGTGAGTCTCTCGTGCTGGGAGGTATCACCCCGTTCATGCAATTTCATTTGTAGCCGGTCAAGGACCTGCAGGATCTGCAGCTTATCTGGGGGAGAAAATGGTGGATAAAAGCACCAGTTAAATGTCAATGGTCTTCTATCCCTTCCCTGATGACTCATCACTTTGTAAGTGAGTATTGTATACATACTTGCTGCAGGATTTTCAGGCATCTTGAACTGTTCTCTTCAAACAACCAGAGAAATCTATGGATTTGGGAGAAAAAATACATTTAATATATAATTATCCATACATGTATCTATTCAAAGACAGATAAATGGATATGGAGAGGTGATAGAGAGAGACACAGAGAGATGGATAAATTATAGAGACAGAGATGAATAAAGATAGGTGATAGAAACAGATAGATAAGAGAGAGGGAAAGAGGGAGAAAGAGAGGGAGGGAGGAAGGTCAAGAGAAGGGGAGGGAGAGAGGGAAGAAGGGGGGGGGGAAGAGGAGGAAGGTGGGGGGAGGAAGAGAGAGAGAGAATGCTTCCATCACTCACTGTAGGTATGTGTGCAGTCTGGTGAATGGTGTGGAGAGGAACTGAAAGCTGAAGTACAGCATTCTTCTAACTTACTTACATCTTTCTCCTTAGCTCCAAGCCCACAACACCAACTACCTATGGTCCTTCTCAACTAAGATGCCCCATGGGCATCTCAAATGCAACAGGTTCAAAACAAAAAATCCTTCTTCCCTCTAAACCAGTCTCTTCTGAAATCCCCTATGTTTGTTCAGGGTGCACAATCCTGCCACTGATATTGACCATCTGGGTGACCTGAAGCTAGTCACTTATTCTCCTTCAAATTCAGTTTCTTCATCTATAAAATGAAAGTGAGGGTTGGACCAAGAGGCTACTGAAAAATAATTCTATCAGGCTTCCAACAGTCTTCCAATAATCCAACAATCCTTCTGCATCACCCTCCGCACCCAATCAGGGGACAAAACCCCTTTCCCTTCAAGGCCCTAGTTCAGGCCCCTCTTGCCCCACATCTGGCCAATCAATGGGCTTCTATGATCCCAGTCTCTGACCTCTCTAATCTGTTTTCTAAAAAGCTGCCAAACTGATATCCCTAATTTAAAAAAGGGGGGACCCATATCATTCTACTAACTCAGTCATCTTCAATGGCTCCTTATTGTTCTCGCCGCCAAGATAAAATAGCTAACTTTCAACAACCTGACTCCAATCTACCTTCCTAGTCTGACTTCATGACTCCCTTTCATATATTTTCCATTTCTACACTGGTTTCCTATGACTGTCCTTCATCTACAGCCATAGTCTGGCCACAGGACTACAAGCTATTCCCAGAGCTCAGTATTTCCAACCTCTGCACATTTGCCTCTCCCAAGGCACTCCTCTCATCTCTACCTCTCAACATCGTGCATCTTGCTTCAAGAGTCAGGTAAATAACCCCAGTCTCAATGATGCCTTCTCTAATCTCTGCTTTTGGTCTCCTCTAAGAACTCAGCTTTCACTTCCCAGTATACTTGTTGTATCCCCAAAGAACATCAGCTCCTTGAATACACCAACCATCGATGCTTCTCTCTAGATTCCCACCACCTTGCCCAATGCTTTGTACATGAGAATAAAAGTTTTCCATGCTTTAATTTCTGTAAGCTAAGTTTAATTGGGGGAAAGGGAATAAAAACTAAGCCCTCTGCCTAGATATTTTTACTCCTTATACTCTCAAAATAAAACAGAACCAAAATACCAACCCCCCCCCAAAAAACTTAGTAATAGTAATGATAATATAATAATAATAGCTAACAGAATAACACCAGAAACTACACTGAGCACTTTTAAAATCTCATTTATTATCTCACTTGATGCTCAGAACAGTCCTGGGAGCTAGATAATATTATTGCTTCCACTTCCCAGATGAGAAAATTGAGATAAAAAAAGAGGAAGTGACCCTCTCAGCTAGTAAGTATCAGAGGCTGGATTTGGACTCACATCTTCCTGTCTCTTGGCCTGGTGCTCTAACCACTGTACCACCCAGCTGTCCCTAGCTACCCTGGGCTATTGCCAAAACCAGGAGCACACTACTATCTTTGTTTTCTATTAGTTCTTACAGCCTCACTGGCTAAAAACTTGGCTGAGTTCATATTCTTTAGAGTTAAGGTCAATGGACAAACAATTAAAAGTCAGGTGGGGCTCTGTCCAACCCAAACAGAAGACCCAAGAGTTTTCATGAACTTTTATGAACTCCTGAGTACTCTTGAGGGGACATTCATGAAGCTTGGGTCCCACAACCATCGGGTGATAGCTTTAGAACTACCAGAGACCTTTGGGGTCACCTATTCCTCACCCCCTAACTTTTAATCAATGAATAAACTGGGGCCCAGAGAGGATATACAACAGGCCTGAAAGTGGCAGTCAGGATTTAGTCAGGCCCTTTGACTGCAAGTGCAGAATGTTTTCTCCATTTTCAGGTAGGTTCCCCAAATCTGAGTGCTGGGACTGAGGGAGAAACTGAGGCATGTACTCAACAGTATGACTCTGTGGCAGCCCTTCTAGCCAACAGGCAGGGCTTTCTCTGCAAGGTGAGCAGGGCACATTCCTCTCATGCCAGACTGCTGGGCCATCTCTAGGAACAAGGAACTATCTCCATGGAGAGGCACATAATGATTCTGCTTCATGGGTCAACAAACTAGAACATGCTTGGAACATTCAAGATAATTCTGATCTCAAAGCCAAGAGTGGCTCAAGCACATCAGGAAATGGGCACAATGTGCCTCCTTTTACACGATGATCCTTTTCCACCTTCCTACCCAGTCTCTTGGAACATCTTGGTAGCTCAGTGGGTAGAGTGCTGGGTCTGGAATCAGGAAGACTCCTCCTCTTCCTGAGTTCAAATCCAGCCTCAGACACTTGCCAGCTGTGTGACCCTGGGCAAGTCACTTAGCCCTGTCTGCATCCGTTTCTCCTCATCTGTAAAATGGGATGGAGAAGGAAATGGCAAACCACTCCAGCATATTTGTCAAGAAAACTCCAGATGAGATCATAAAGGGTTGGACATGCCTGAAAACACTGAACAACAAAACCAGTCTCTGACACCGGCATATCCACACACTCAGGGGGTCTATTCCATGCCCCACCCCCACTCTCAGCTGGCTGTCAACTCATCACAACTAAAAGTAAGCAGTAAAATGGACAGAGTACTGGACCTGATGTCTGAAAGATTCAAATGCTGCTTCAGACACTCACTAGCTCTGTGACTCTGGGCAAGTCACCTAACAACAGCACCAGTGATTTTTCGTTGTTGAGCTGTTTCAGTCATGTTCAACTCTTTATGGACCCATTTGGGGGTTTCTTGGCAAAGATACTGGAATAGTTTGCCATTTCCTTCTCCAACTCATTTTACAGATGAGGAAACTGAGGCAAACAGGGTGAAGTGATTTATCCAGGGTCACACAGCTAGTACATGTCTGAGGACAGATTTGAACTCAGGAAGGAGTCTTTCTGTCTCCAGGCCAAGTACCCTATTCACTGTATCCCCTATCTGTTCTTTATGATTAATATAATTTCTTTTGATGTTCAGACAACCTGTAAAGTAGATACTATTACTATAATGGCCATTTTTCAGATGTGAAAACTAAGGTTGCAAATGTGACTCACACAGCTAAGTATCTGAAAAAGCCTTCACTTAGCCTCAGTTTCCTCACCTGTAAAATGACAATAATAATAGTAGCTACCTGGTGCAGCTAGGTGGCGCAGTGAATGGAGCACCAGCGCTGGAGTCAGGAGAACCCGAGTTCAAATATGACCTCAGACACTTAACACAAAAACTAGCCTTGTCACCTTGGGCAAGTCACTTAACCCCAATTACCCTGCCCTCCCCCCTCCAAAAAGCAAATAATAATAATAGTAGCTACCTCACAGAGTCAGTGTGAAGATCGAACAAGATAACACATACATGAAGAACTCGGCAAAGTTCCAATTATTAGATAAATGCATACCCTTATTACTAGGCTAGCATTTGTATTTAAAATTTCAATTTACAGAATTCTAGAATTAGATGAGAGGCTTGAGATCATTTAGTTCAACCTTTGAGTCCCCTCTACAACATGTAATCATCCATTCTTTTCTAGAACACTTCCAGGACCTGGGAATTCTCTACTTTGGGAGGAAACTGTAAACTGTCTATGCTATGGGCATGAAAGATCTTGGGGCTGAATGTAATGGAAATGCAAATTTAAAGATCTTCCCTGCCCCTAGGCTAATGTGCACCTGAAGCCTGGGGTGGGAGGCTTGTTTTTCAGTAGATACTTCTTGATTGGCCAGTGAGTCAATAAGGTTGTTACATTCTCTGAGCCAGGAGAAGGCTATATAAGCCCTGATGTGTAGCTTTGTTTTGGGACTTTGAGAAGTGTTCTGCGATTTGATCTGAATTCTGGGAAACCTTTGTTGAGAGTCCCCCGGCTTTGAAAAACCCAGATGTGGAAACCCAGATGTTGACTGGGTATGGATGTAATGGTCGGACAGTTTGGAAAGCTGTCTACTTGATCTGTTAATGTCTTGATAATTCTGTCTGTATATTTTGAAGTTTGGGGTGCTGACCTTTTTCCCCTGAACAAGGTAAACGATATATGTCTGACTGATTAAAGTAAGCTTGTTAACCCATTTTGAGTTGCTTTCCTTTAACAAAGCAGATCCAAGAACCTGTATGGGCAGCAAACCCTGAGGATGCGCTTGGGGTGCTTGCTGCTACAGAAACCCATTCTACTTCTTGTCCAGTCACTGTATCCCCAGACCTTAGCACGGTGCCTGTCATACAGTAAGCACTTAATAAATGCCTGTGGGTGGCTAACAGAAGGCCTGTAAGGCCATAGCAATCAATACATGGTGACCAAGTGCTGAAAGAGAGCTCACTGTGGAACCCACTGGCCTCGGTGAGCTGGGAAATACACAATAAAAGAAACAAAAATCCAAGCCTTAGGAGGTCCTTTTCATCATTACAGTCTTGTAAAGTTGGCTCCATAGAAGAACAGAAGAAAGACAAGAGTTCCAAATGTTTAAATGCCAAGATAAAATGGTAAAAACAGGAGCACAGAAGATCCTAGAAAAATTCAGGAACCTTTGGGTGTTTGGGATCTAGAAAGATGATTCTGACTAGAAAGAGACAGCCTTAGCACCTTCTGCAGCCTCTGAACAGAACCCTTCCTACCGCTTGCCTCAAACTCTACTTCCCTCATCAGAGGCTCCAAGAATGCCCAACATGGCATCTGCTAGCAGGAATCAACCGGCTTTGGAACTCCCTGCCACACAGGACCTGGGGAATTTCTCACTGAGTCTCTCGGGATCTAGAACGTCATCTTGGAACTGGGATTAGTCAGAATTAGGGTCAGATATAACATACCTCATTTTCATAAGGCATGAAATGAAACTTAAAGGACTAGAGAATTACAGTGAAACATCTTTCACTAGGGCGGCTAGGTGGTACAGTGGACAGACTGCCAAGCAGAGTCAGGAAGACCTGAATTCAAATCCAGCCTCAAACACTTCCTAACTGTGTGACCCTGGGCAAGTCACTTAGCCTTGTTTGCCTCAGTTTCCTCACCTGTAAAATGAGCTGGAGAAGGAAATGGCAAACCCCTCCAGGTCTCTGCCAAGAAAACCCCAAATGGGGTCACAGAGATTTGGACACAACTGACAACAACAAAATCTTTCAACTAAGTAAGATGGAACCACACAGAGAGAAGTCTCCAGGGAAATGCCACAGGACTCACTCTGTCCTTGGTCCAGCGCTCTTCAACATTCTCATCAAGTCCTCAAACGTTCAGTGAGCACCACAAGGCCATGTGAGACCCTGGAGATCCGAAGATAAAAAGTGAGCCTCACACCCTAAGAAGGGAACGTGTGCAGGATTCAAGGAGGTGGCACACAGCAGGGGACAAAGTTCTGGATGTGGGAGTGAGAACAACCTGAGTTCAGATCCCAGTGCAGACATGACCTCTTCCCTTCTCTGTGCCTCAGTTTCCCCATCTGTAAAGTGAGAGGGTTGAACTCGACAGCCCTTTGGGTCCTTCCCAGCTCTACATCCATGACTCTATGGTCCTAAGAAGTCAGCATGACGTTTGGTAGAGTGTGATTAAAAGAAGCCAGTCTAGATCATTTGTAGGAGGGACAGAACACATTTGGAGGTGTCATCTTCTGTATAATAAAGAGGCTGTACTAGATTAGGCACTGAAGTCCCATTCACCTTGAAAACTGTGGCCTTAAGACCTTGGATAAGATTATATATATATGAAGGGTTTTGTGACTCTTCAAGGTTAGCCATGGGAGGATCAGGGAAGGCTTCCTGGAGGAGGTGGCCTCTCAAGTGGGCTTTGAAGGGTAGGCGGAAATGAGGAAACTTTCCAGGCATGGAGGAAGGGATAAGCAAATTCTAATAATAGGACAAGAGAGGGAACAAATTAAAGCAGCCAGCCCAGCTGGCACCTAACAAGTAGTAATGAGGAAAGGCTGGGGTAAATCAGGAGCATGTAAGCTAACACCCTGCCTTGGGCTGAAACCTTTCCCCGTCCTCCCTCTGAGAACCTCTCCAATTTATCCTGTTTACATTCAGTTTGTACAAAGTGCTTTGTATGTTATCACCCCTGTTAGGCTGTGAGCTCCTTGAGTAGGACTAGGGGTTTTTTTGCCTTGTTTTGTGTATACTTAGAACAGTGTCTGGCACATAGTAGGCTCATAATAAATGTTTCTTATCTACTGGCCATAGGCTTTGGAGAGTCAGGTTTTGTTTTGGTCTTTTGGAGACCAGGACTTGCCCAGGGTCACACAGCATCTCGGACCAAATTTGAACTCAGGTCCTACTGACTTCAGGGGCCTGTGCCCGGTGCACTGCACCACCTAGCTGCCCCAATCCCACCTTGGACCCACCCCAGCAGATTTGACTAGAGAGGCTCATTTACCTCTCAGTGCCCCCAGGCAACTATCTAAGACTTGGAATACATAGGTAAAGAGAGGCTGGAAAAGTAAATATGGGGGAAGGGGACAAGCATTTATATAGAGCCTACAGTGTGCCAAACACTGTGCCACCTCATAAATACCTTATCATTTGATCCTCACATCGACCCTGGGAGGAAGGTGCTGCACATCTTCATTTTACAGTTAAGGAAACTAAGGCAAACTTACCTTGTTAAGTAACTTGCCTAGGATCAAATGGCAAACAGGTGCCTGAGGCTAGATCTGAATACAGGTTTCCCAGAGCCCAGGGCCAGTGCTCCATCCACTGCCCACTTGGCTGCCTCAGAATTAAACTACAATCAGACTATGAAACTGCCCAGATTAACAGTAGAGGAAATGGAATCCTTAAATAACCCTACAAAGGGTTGGAAAAAGGAATGGAACAAACCATCAAGAAGCTCCCAAGAAAAAAGTACCAGGACCAGATGGATTCACAAGTTAATTCTATCAAACATTTAAAGAACAATTAATGGCAATACTATATTAACAATTAGGGAAAAAATAGCCAGAGTCCTACCAAATTCCTTTTACAAGACAAATATGGTGCTGATACCCAAACCAGGTAGAGTGAAAACAGACAAAGAAAACTATAGACCACTTTCCTTAATGAATATCATTGCAAAAATTTTAAATAAAATACTGGCAAGGAGATTATAGCAATATATCACAAAGATCAGACACTATGACCAGGTGGGATTTATACCAGGAAAGCAGGGCTGGTTCGATATTAGGAAAACTATCAGCATAATTGACCATATCAAATAACAAAAACAAAATCATACAATATCAATATATGCAGAAAAAGCTTCTAATGAAATACTACACTTTCTCCTATTAAAGACACTAGAAAGCATGGGGATCAATAGAACCCTTCTTAAAATAAGTAGTAGTATCTATCAAAAACAAAGAGCAAATACTATCTGGAATGGGGATAAACTTGAAGCCTTCCCAATAAGATCAGGAATGAAGGAAGGATGTCCACTATTACCATTATTATTCAATGTTGCACTAGAAATGCTAGCTATAGCAATAACACAAGAAAAAGAAACTGAAGAAATACAAATAGGCAATGAGGAAACAAAATTGTCACTCTACAGATGTGTGAAGGTATACTTAGAGAATCCTAGAGAAGCAACTAAAAAACTCTAGTGGAAACAATTAACAACCGAAAAGCTGCAGGATATAAAATACATAAATACATATACACAAATCATCAGTATTTCTACATACTACCAACAAAACCCAACAGGAAGAGATAAAATAATTACAGATAATATAAAATACTTGAGAGTCCACCTACCTGCCAAGACAAACTCAGGGATTATAGGAATACAATTACAAAACACTTTTCACACAAATAAAGACTGATCCAAACAACTAGAGAAATTTTATTTGCTCATGGGTAGGCTAAGCCAATATGATAAAAATGATTATTCTGCCTAAATTAATTTACTTCTTCAGTGCCACACCAATCAAACTACCAAAGATTTATTTTATAGAGCTAGGAAAAAATTTTAACAAAAGGTAAAAAATATCAAGGAAATAAAATTTTAAAACATTAAGGAAGATGACCCAGCAATAATACCACTACTAGGCCTGTATCCCAAAGAGATCAAAGAAAAGAGAAAAGGATCTTTTTGTACAAAATATTTATAGCAGCTCTTTTTGTGGTGGCAAAGAATTGGAAATTGAGGTGATGTCCATCAATTGGGGAATGGCCAAACAAGTTGTTGTATATGATTATGACGGAATACTACTGTGCTGTAAGGAAAGATGAGCAGGATGCTCTCAGAGAAACCTGAAAAGACTTATATGAACTGATGCAAAGTGAAGTGAGCAGAACTAAGAGAACAATGTAGAGAGTAACAGCAATATTGTTAAGCATGATCAACCATGAAAGACTTAGTTACTCTGATCAAGACAATTCCAAAGGACCCATGATAAAAAATGCTGTCTATTTCCAGGGAGAGAATTGATCAACTCTAAATGCAGATGGAAGCACACTTTTCTAAACTTTTAAAAACTTATTTTATTTTTTTGTGAATGTTTTCTTTTGCCACATGTCTAATATGGAAATATGTTTTGCATGACTTCACATGAATAATCTATATCAAATTGTTTGCCTTCTCAAGGAAGGGGCAGGGGTTGGAGGAAGAGAGTTTGTAACTCAAAAAAATTTTTTAATAATTGTTTAAAAAGTTTTTTATATATACTCTGGAAATACTTAACAAAATAATATATATTTTTTCAAAGAATCAGATTGTGGAAGGCCTTCATTAAAAGGCTAAGGAGTTGGTAAGGCAGACTTGGTCAGCTCTGTTTATCTTCCTTCATGTCAAAGCTCAGCCCAAGGCCAGTCAGTCAATCAACTACCATTCATTAAACACCCACCAGGTGCTAGGCACTGTGCTAAGGACTAGGGATAAATAAAGGCACAAAATGGTCCCAGTTCTCAAGGAGCTCCCAGTTTATGGAGTCCATCCCCTTGGTGCAGCCTTTGCTCATCCCCCCAGTTATTAATGCTTTCTTCACTTTCATCATATCATTTGTGTGGAAGTTATGTTGCCAGACACAGCATTTAAGGTCCCTTAAGGGCAGGAACTGTTTTTGTCATGGTACTAGCAAAATCACAAAGGTCTGTTGAATCACAGCCTCCATGATGTGTTGGTTTGTTTTTGCTGAAATTACTTTAATGTAACTTTTATCAAAACTTTTTGTTGCAAGAATGGGTTGGCTAGTGAGCAGCGGGGAATATATTCAGAAATAGTCAATTTAAATCAAATGATAGCAGAAATGTTTGCTGATCTGAATTGAATTGTAGTATCACCAAGATAATCTGTGCCCAGGGACAGCCTGGACAAGCCAGCCTCTGGGTACCCTGCCCAGTCTGAGATTCTGCAGGGAGGGGCAAGACTGAAGGAAAATCAGGATGATCCTAAAATGGAATGGGCTTCCAAGAAGGCCACAACAACAATGAGCATTTACCTAGTGCTTTAATTTAAGGTCAGCAAAGCACTGCACATGTTATTTCATACCTGGTGATGTAGGTAGGTAATGGTAATCCTCATTTAACAGATAAAGAGGCTGAGAAATATGATGAAGTGATTTGCCCAGAGCTACTCCACTAATAGGAGTCTGAGGCAGGATTTGAACTCAAGGCTTCTTGATTTTCAGTCTCACTAGCCATCTACCGTACCACCAAGCTAGCAGGGGCTCTTTCTCCTTACTGGAGGTCTTCAAGGCTGGATGACCATTTGCTGTTGGACTTCTTGGTCAGGTTCGGGCTCTACGAGATGACTACAAGTCTCTTCCTACTGAGACATGCACCAATTTCTCCTAATTCCAGAAGGCATAGGTTCATAATAGGTGCCTGGTGCATAGGAGGCACTTGATAAATGTTTATTATCTGTTGAATTCTAAATCAGGGAACTGCCCTGACCCCATAGGTCTCACTTGGGATTATCAGGAGATCCTCTATCTAGAGTCAGAAGGACCTTGGAGACCCTCTCATCCAACTCCCTAATTGGACAAAGGAGGAACACTGAGGCCAAAGGTTCAAGTGACTTGCCCATTGCTACAAAGGGGACAAATACTAGAGGGGGTCCTCTGGACTCCAGAGTCAGTGCCTTGGGCAGGGCACCAAGCTGTCTCTTCGTTAACTAATTCTCAGAATCCTCTGCCTTAACATTTCATCTGAGTTGCTAACACATAAGATGGAGGCCTCTCTGGACCTCTTTTGTAAAATGGGCAGGTTTGGCTTCAAGACCTCAGTTCTAACCCTAGGATTTTAATACCACCCAATCTTCCACCCACCCAGCCAAGGAAATCTAACTGGATTTATCTGGCAACAAAGGAGACAGGTATTCCCCAAGGACAAAGACCTCCCTAACAGTGGTTCACAGGCACAGAATAAGAAAAGTCTGGGTGTGGGGTCTGGCCCAATCTTTCCCAATCTTCGGCAACTCCTCCCAATAGGAGGCAGGAAAGAGATAAGATGAGACAGAGAACCTGAAAGACACTGAAGACAATATGGGGATGCTAGACATGTCCGAGGCAAGTCCAATCAGTTCCTACTGGGAGAATTTGGAATAACAAGCTTTATGTTTTGGCTCTAGGTCTGCCCATTATTCCTGTGACCCTAGGAATATCATTTAATCCTTCGGGGCCTCAGTTTCATCATCTGTAAAATGGGTTCTTTGGACTACTTGGGCTATGAGGTCCCTTCCAACTTTAAATCTGGATCTTATGACCCCTGGGAGCACTCCCTAAATTCAACTTTGCAGATAGTCACTAGATGCCCATTTCGAGAGGCAGATAGGCAGGCAGCAGGTAAAATGGGCCTGGAGTAAAAAAAAAAAGGCACAGATTCAAATCCAGCTTCAGACAGTTAGTAGTGATGTGACCCAAATCAAGTAGTTTAATAAGCCTCAGTCTCTTCATCAGTAAAAGTACCCACTTCCCAGATATATGGTAGGGATCAAGTGGGTACCCTGCACATACTCAAGCAAGTAGACAGAGGTCAACAATTTTGTTTGTATATGAAAGATGATAAAGAAACAGCAGTGGCATAGACCAGTCCTCAGGAAGCCTGCGTTCTGGGGACCAGGGGATAGGGGTGGTTGGAGAAACAGGGTCTATGTGTTTAGATAAGTATCAAACAGCAGTGGGAAAGCAAAGGAGATATTTTAGGAACTTCTGGGATGGAAAGACAAGTCTCCACAGCGAAGATCACAGATGGAGAGCCAAAAGGGGCCCTGGAGGACATGTAGCACAATTTCCCAACTCAGGTCCACTGAGTCACAACCCGGCCCTTTTTCCAGGGCCTGAAAGAAAAACCAGAGGTTTGAAGGGACATCAGACGCCATTTAATCTACCCTCCCCCCACTGGACAAGAGGGGAAATGGAGGCCCTGAGAGGCTTCACCAAGGTCACAATGGTAGAAAGTCTCAGCGGGAAAATTTGAACTCAGTCCCTCAGACTCCTGGGCCAAAACACTTGCCACTGCACCAGAGCAGGCATGACCTATAGAGATGTGCCTCCTTACTCCTGTACCACTTATTAACCCTAGCACTCATTTGACACCTAGTGTATACAAAGCTACTTTGCTCCACAGCTCCTTGTCCACAGAAAGCAATAAATGCATGTGGAATTGACTTCCTTGTAAAGGGAGGCAATTAGACCAGATCATAACAATAAGCTAACACTTCTATAGAACTTGCTTTGTGCCGGGCACTGTACTGCCCACTTCAGAATTATCTCATTTGAGCCTCACAACAATGCTGGAGAGAGAGGCAGGTGCAATTGCCATCCACATTTTACAGATGTGGAAACTGGTAAACAGAGGTTAAGTGACTTGCTCAGGGCCACACAGCTAGTGTTTTGTGGCCCAATTTGAACTCGGGTCTTCCAGACTCCAGGCCCTGAGCTCTCTGTCCTTAGATCATCCCTAAGGTTCCTTCAGGCTGACTTTGATGACTCTTGCCATCAACTTCCCTACGCCTGGCAGGGATTGACTCCTCCTTTTCCCTCTCCTTCCTCTGAACATTAACTGAATTCCAGAACAAAGTCCAAGTCTCTCCTTTCACTAGCAAAGGCAGAGTAGGGGCTCAGCAAATGCTTGTGGTCAGTGATGGTGAGCCATGTGCAAAGTATGGATCCAGACGCTCCCTAAAAGCGGGTAAGCCCTCCGGTGAGCAGGGACACTGGAATCTCTTTCCCCAGGGAGAAACCAAAGTGAGAAGGGGTTCATCTGAGGTCTCCAAGGTCCCCACAGGTGGAGATGAAAACGGGCCCCTCCAAGCCCCTTGCCCTGTCTGGGTCTCAGTTTCCTCGTCTGTAAAATAAAGGGCTTGATCTAAACGACCTCCAAGATTCTTCCCAGCTGAGGACCCCCTAAGGCTTCCCAGCCGGGCAGATGCCTGTGTTACCCACAGACTCCAGGGCAGATAAAAAAGGGGCTCTGAACTCCTCCTCCTTCCTTCCGTCTCTCTCTCCCTCCCTCTTCCCCTCCCTCCCTTCCTTCCTTCCTTCCTTCCCCGGGCCGGGAATGCTCCAGCTCCTTCTCCCTCCGACTTCCTGGCCTGCATCGAATCGGAGCTCGGCTGCGATCGGCCGCTCGAGGCCCCTCCTCGGGCCCCCCAAAGCAGGCAGCAGAGGGAGGAGTGGGGGGCGGGCGAGGTGGGCCGGTGCTGACGTAGGGCTTTAAAGGGGCTGGGTACCGGGACCCGGGAGTCGGGGGGCCCTGCACGAGCCAGGGGAGGCCCGGCCACCGGGGAGGGGCGGAGAGCGATCCGAGGGGCAGGAACCCCACCCCTCAACCCCAGCCTTTCTTTACCTGCTGGGTCCCGAAGAGAGGGTGCGGGAGGCGGGCGCAGGCTCAGGGACCCGGAGAGGTGGGGCTCCAGGACTCAGGAGCGCCCCCCAGCCTCACCTGGGCGGAAGTGAGAGCGAGGCTGGGGGCGGAGCGCACTCACCTGGCAGGCCCTGCCCTCCCGACCCCCTCCCCAACCAGGGCCTGGGGGCGGGACCCAGCAGAGGAGGCGGGGCCCAGCCCGGGGCCAGCTCGGGGCGAGACTGGAACCGGGGTGCAGAGAGGAGGAGGGGAGGAAGAGAAAGGGCAGGGGAGGGGGTGCATCAAAGCGCACCTTCTGTATTTAAGTGGCCCCGTGGATAGAGAATTGGGCCTGGAGGTAGGAAGACCTGAGTTCAAATGCGAACTCAGATACTCTCTAGCTGTGTGACCCTGAGCGAGTCACTTCACCCTGTTTGCCTCCGTTTCCTCTTCTGGAAAATGAGCTGGAGAAGGAAGCGGCAAACACCCCAGAATCTTTGCCCAAAAAAAAACCCAAATGGGGTCACACAGTTCAAACAGGACACAACAGCCAATATAAAGAGCTTCAAGGTTTGCAAAGAACAGTGCATACACTATCCCAGTTGATCTATGTAAAAGCTAGCTATAATTCTTTATGAAGGGGGGAAGGAGGGAAAGGGAATAAGCATTTTTATAGTGCCTACTATGTGCCTTACAAATATTATCTCATGCGACCCTCACAACCCTGAGAGGTGGGTGCTCTTAACTATCCCCATTTTAGAGATGAAGAAACTGAGGCAAACAGAGGTTAGATGATTTGCCCAAGGTCATATGGCTAGGAAGTGGTCTGAGACTGAATTTGAACTCAGGGCCTTCTGACTCCAGGCTTGGCTGGAAGGTATCTTCTAGCTTTCCCTTTGATCAAGCAGAATGAAAGTCCCAAGAGATCTGGACTGTTTCCTGTTTATTTTGCTTTTCTACTTCTAACAACTTCTTTTTCTTTATTACTTTATTTTTGTCTCTATACTCCTAACAACTTTCACCTAGTAGGTGCTCAATAAAGGTTTATTGCATTGAATATTGGAAAGAGGGGTTGAAGGAGAGAGAAGCAAGGAAGGGGGCAGGAAAAAGATGGCAGGAATCAGGAGACTTGGAAGGGAGAAAAATAGGAAAGGAATGGAGCTATGTGAATGATACTGGAAAAATAGCTCCCTCCCTAAATTGGGGTTAGAAAAGGAGAGAGAAGAAAGAGAAAGAAGGGAGGAGGAAAGGGGGAAGGAGAAAAAGTCTAAATGAGTTAACCCTGGCCTCCAGGACAGAGGAATTTGGGGTTTGGGAAGGAGTTTCACCTCAATTAACTATATACCCCTTCCTGTTGGTAGTAAAGAGGAAGGAACCTTGGAGAGAGACTGAAAGAGAAGGACCCATGAGGGCCTTAAGGGTCATCTAATGATCTTATTTCTCTGTAAAATGAGGAAGCTGGACTAGGTAACTTCTGATCTTCTTCAGCACTAACATTTGATGAACCCACTTGTTCTTCAAATCAGGAAACTGAGGCTCAGAGAAGGCTACCCAGCGTATTAGGAAATGGAAGAAACTCATTCTGATCCCAGGCCTAACACTTAAGTGCCTTCCCCTCCTCTAAACACAGTCTCCCTTTTTTGGGAAACAGACTGAAGTAGACGAAAACCTGGAAAGATGGGGGGTATGGGAAGAGACAGTCAGACAAACAGAAGAAGAGACAGATGGCCTAGTGGCTGAGAAGCAAGGCAGATGGCCCTACCAGGAAGAGGAAAGAAGCAGACAGACTGATGGATCGCCAGCCTCTCTAGAAGGAGGGAAGAATGCTGGAATGGGACAGAAGCACAGATCACAGGATTGAGAGCTGGAAAATGATCTAGTGCAAGCCTTCTTTTACCACATGAGGAAAAGATGACCCAGACAAGGGAGACAGATTGCCCGTCCTGCAGTGCAAGTAGATTAGGACCATAGCTTCCAAGCTAAAAGAGATCCCAGGGGCCACCCTCTCATTTTATAATTTATAATATTTATAATGAAGGAACTGAGGCTCAGAGAAGTCACAGAAACTGCCCAAAGTCACACAGGTTCTAAGTAGTAGAGCTGGGATTTGGACCCAGATTCTCGGATTTGAAATCCATTGTGCTTTAGGGAATTAAGGGAGCAAAGATGCAAACAGAAAAAGGGCAGATGAGAACGTCATCAAGGGTGGGAGGGACACTATGGGTGCCTGGGTGCCAGTGGTGACGGCAGGAAAACAGAAATTGCCTTGAAAACCGATTGAAATCCAGTGGAATTGATCACACTAGTGCCAAGCAGTAAAGAAGCCTCATATTCCCATCTTTTTTTTCTCACTTTAAATCTTAAAATTTGTTGTTTTGCCTTCAGTGATTTCAGAATACAACAAACTAGTCAACCTTCTACCTTAAAGGACACTTTTTCACTGCCATCTCCTGGGTAAATCTTTGCATTGGCCATTTTTCCCCGTCTCGGTAGCCACGACCACATGTGTCTGCCAGCGGCATTCAGGAGCTTCCCCTTCTGTCTCCATGCCTTTGCACCCATGATGCCCAGACCTGGAATGGCCTCCTTTCCCCGCCCCCGCCTCATGATTCCGAAGCTCCCTTGAAGGCTCAGCTCAAGCACCACTTTCTACAGGAGACACCTGCATGGCTCAGCAAGGTACCTGGCACAAGCATTGTTGTTCAGTCCTGATCAACTCTTCATGACCCCGTTTGGGGTTTTCTTGACAGAGACACTGGAGTGGTTTGCCATTTCATTCTCCAGCTCATTTTCCAGATGAAGAAAATGAGGCAAACAGGATGAAGTGACTTGCCCAGGGTCACCCAGCAAGGAAATATCTGATGTCAGATTTGAACTCAGGTCTTCTTGTCTCCAGGCCCGGGGCTCTGTCCATGTACCACTCAGCTGCCTGGCACAATAAAATGCCTGGGACACAGTAGACGGCTAATAAATGTTTACTGACCGTTTGACGATGTCTGTCCTGATTCCTCACAGCTATTACTGCTCTCCTACCCCCATGTTAACTTTATATTTATTTATCTGCTTATGTGTTATTTCCCTCCGTAGAACAAAAGCCTTTGAAAGACAGAGACCGTTTTTTGTATCCCCAGTAGCTAACCCAATTCCTGGAACACAGCAGCCATAAATGTTTATTGAATGAATAAATGAATGGACTTGGTCAAACATGACTTTTAATTGAGTCTCCTCCTGCGTAGCTCTCCCTTTTGTTAGCTTTTTCCTGTTACATGTCCTTTTCTAATTTTTTTTAACGAACAAACATTTATTTCCATTCCCCTCCTCACAAAAAACAACAGCAAAAATCCCTGTAACAAACATGCACAGTGAAGCACAACAAACCCCCGTATTTACCATGCCCAGAAACATGTGTCTCCTTCTCCTTCCCCTCTCAGCTAGGAGCAGGCTTCATTGTTCCTTGGACCTTTCCTATGACTCAGTTTCCCCCTCATGTTTCTCATTTCTCCCAATGTAACAATAGTTGAATTTGTAGGAAAATACATTTAGACCTAGGTGGTTTAGACTTTAGAGGCCTTCTGATTCAACCTCCTTATTTTACAGATGAGGAAACTGAGGCCCAAAGAAGGGAAATAGATTTCCTAGTGTTGTACAGGTTGAAACCCAAATCCTCTGACTCCAGATAATAAAAGTCACAAGAGTTAACATTGCTATAGCTCAGAGTCCCCTAGCTAATAAGTGTCTGAGGCAGTTCAAAACCAGGTTCAAGCCCAGCACTCAATCGCCTAGCCTCCTCCTCATTTATTCCATCACTAGATTGAGGGACTGGTGGGGCAGTCATAGCTGAGTGGTGCCAAGGTCTTCTAACACCAGACAAGGAGAGCTGGCCAGCTTCAGCCATGCCCAAGCCACGCTCCTGCTCAGCCCCTCTATTTATGGGCTCATTTCTTTGCTGAGTCTCTCCATCTGAGTTGTCGTTTCTAAAGCAGTTGAGGTGATAATCCATCTGACTATAACCATAATTTCAGACACTCTGATTGGCTCGTTATGCCTCCACCCCAGTTTCCTGGAGAAAAAAATCTATTCTCCCTTTGGGTTAACTTCCTCTCTCTCAGTCTTGAACAGGATACTCATCGACAGATTCATGGTAAATGGCCATATAGTTTAACAGCAGTTTCATGTACATCATAAGAAAAATGAGCCATAAAAGGGAAAAGACACTCAAATGCCAGCTGCAATGACTGTCACTTAGTGGGGATGAATGTCTTTACTGCACCTCCCCCCCCCACCTCCTCCTACCAGTTAGAAGCGAAACAGGAAGTGAGATCATATAGGAAAAATGGCCTGGGCTTCATTAGGAAATGAGCCAGAAAAGAATGAAATAAATCAAAGGAGCTGCAGCTTGGAGCTGGGGGTCACACACACAAGCCCTGTGCTGGGCCCTTTTAGCCCAGTCTTCTCTTAGGGCACCTGGCTGCTCCCTCTCTCCTGGAATCAGTATCCTCTGCTTGTAGCTGTGAAGGGAATGGTCACCAGCCATTCTGACTCAGGGTGTTAAAATGGAGTCATTTAGTGCCTCAACAATGCTCCGGGGTCCCCTTGGGGCCCCTGGCTTCTTCCCTGGGGAAGTCTCCTTCAAGGTAGGGAAGGACCTGCACATTCTTAACCTTTGTTTCTCCACTTCTCATTAACATGTCTTGGGAAGGAGATTATGTCCCCATTGCACAATGGAGCCTTTAATCTTCACGCAATGCCTTATATCTCATTTGACATAAAACACTCAGACCAGTGCCAACACAAAGACTAAAAATATTGCAATTTTAGGTTCTCAGATTCTTTCTTTTCATTTGACTGAGTCAACATCCCAAAGCATCGTATAGCAGAAACAAAACAGGACTGAGAATTCTGGAGATCTGGGTTCATAACCTGACCCTTCCATTTACCTCCTGTGAGTCTCTTCTCCTCCTCTGGACCTCAGTTTATCCCCCTATAAAAGAAGGGGGTTAGATTAACTGTCTTCAAAGGTTCAAATCATCGACCTAATGTTTGATCTCTTAATTTTGTTCCTTTAGCAACATAATTTCACATCAAGGGATTGTGTACAAAAACTCACAATGTTACTGATTCTTTTTTTTCATATCATAATCAATTCTAGGATTCTGGCAGAGATTCTAATACTTCTCCATCACCATTACCACACCTCAAACAGAGACAAAATCAATTATTTCATTGATTCCACAATGAGTCATCTAATGTCTCTTAAGCTATATTATGTATAAGATTCACAGGGTTTTCCAAAAGCCTTAGTAAATTGCAAACCGCACTAAAATTTTTGGAATGCCCCGTGTAGAGAGGTAGCCTGCCGTGCATCATTATAATCATAATCATAATTGCTGATCTGTATATAGGGCGTTAAAGTTTGTAGTGCATTGTATATATGGTGTCTCACTTGATACATTCTAGTCAAATATTGGGCAATATTAAGGTCCTAGACAATAACCTGAGACTGTAAGTTATGGAAAAGGTGTTGATCTATGTCTGCGGATGGAGTTTCTGCCCTGGAAGTTCTCTACATTGATGAAGGTACAGAGCCAGACCAAGAGAAAATATGTTCCACACTGGTTTGGAAGTTGGAAGGGGATAGGAGCTGGGTAGGGTAGGGTGGGAAAAAATACAAAACATAGTTCTTCACCCCAAGGAGTTTAGTGGAGTAGTCATCTTAATCATTGATAATTAGTGCTTTAAAGTTTGCAAAGCAATTTGCACATGCTCTCATTTGGTCCTCACGCAAGATCACAACCTTGTCAGAGTATTATTCTGATTTTACAGATAAAGAAACTGAGGCTCTGGGAGGTGAGGTGGCCATGGCCACCTTGTGAGTCAGTATCAAAGATAAGTGTCAAGCAGGTCTTTCTATCTTTGGATTCTGGTCTACAAAGCTAGGCTTCCAGTATCAGAGAAGATAAAACGTGCAGAAGCAGGTCTGCTTTAAGGGAGTGAGTGATGATTGCCAAGTGAGTGGTTCAAGGTGTGACACTCTATTTGTATCCCCTTCTTTTCTTCTCTTTTTCTGTGCATTTTAAGAAAGTTTCCTTGATATTCTTTTCTTTACATCTAGCACTACCCAATAACTCATCCCCCCTTGCCCCCTCAATCAAGGAGAAGCTTTTCCTTTTTAGAAAATACATAGGCAAGGAAGTCAGATTGGCACCAGGAGGACCATGTCTGAGAATTATTCTGAAGCTCTAGTCCATCATTTCTTGCCAACACGTGGGAGGGATAGCTCATTATCACTCCTTTAAAGTCATGAGTAGTCATTGCTTTGGTCAGAGTTCTGATACTTTTGGAGCCCACACTATTATTGTTGTTACTGTATAAATGATTCTCCTACTTCTGCTGTCTTCATTCCGCATCAGTTCACAGAAATCTTCCTAGTTTCCTCTAAATCCATTATAATCATCCTTTCTAAGACTACTACAAAATTTCACTTTATTTATCTTCTACAACTGGTTCAGTCATTCCCTGATTGATGGTTACACTCCATGATATGCTAGTAAATATTTAACAACCAGCTCTCCTAAAAGTTTAATCTGGATTATTATTAACATTTTCTCTATCACTTTCTTAAATCTAGACAAGCAAAAAAATTATAAATCAAGCCCTGATTTGTAGCATTTCCTGATATGAAATATGGTCTTCGTGTCTCTATGTCCAACACTTGATTCACTGCATTACCTAATTGCCTATAGATGAGTATAATCAAACAAATTTCGCATTGGCCATGTCTCATTCTTCACCTTGAGCTTTTCACCTATCAGTCTGTTGTATCAGTCTATTTCCAATAAAAAAAAATTCCACCGGAGAAGTGGCATAAAGGATACTATCAAGGAAACATATGAGCCAAATAGGACTGGGTCCAAGCATATGTTGAGAGGGACAGATATCCTGTGGGAAACCTGTGTGCTCCTTTGGCACCCATTCATTGTCAAGAGATCTATTTCTAGGGTTCTTTTGTTGTTTCCTAGTGCCCTTGGGTGGTCAATGTGGTGAAGGCTATGGATCCCTTCTCAGAACGATATTTGTAAACATGTAACCTAGGATTATGAAAGAATCTGATTTTAGTAAAATATAATTACCAAATTAAAAAATAAAAATTAAAACAAGTTTATAGGCTTAGAAGACCCAGAAAGAAGGTGGACATGAGTCCTGGTAGGAGATTCTTGGAGGATGTATAACGATGTTCCATGGCATGAGAAGGTACAAATGAGTTGTGATCAGCACCTCTGGAGGTAATACACTTATTCGGGAGATACCAGATCTATTAATATATCAAAGTAATTTGACAGTGACCATGAAATACCTAAATGGAAAGGACTAGAGCTCAGTGAGAGCATTTGACTATAAATTTGGATTTGGGAATAATCAACATGTAGGCTTTAGTATGAACTGATGTTGGATGACAGGCTGTGACGTGGTTTGGGGAGAGTCTCAGGATCTTATAAGGCTACAAAGAATCTTTGTCTTTCTTAATCACAAAAGAAAAGACAAAAGGACTGGTATGTATAATTAAAATGCATGCCTGGTTAAAGGGAAGTCTTTCTTGATCTCCATGGTTATAAATACTCTTTTCTCCCAACCAAAAAAAAAAAAAAAGATTACTTTGTCTATATTTTGCTTATATTTTCATTTATTTTTTGCTCTTTTTTTGGAAGGGGGAGGGTAGGGCAATTGGAGTTAAGTACTTGCCCAAGGTCACACAGCTAGTTTTTGTGTTGTGTCTGAGGCCAGATTTGAACTCAGGGTCCTCCTGACTCCAGGGCTGGTGCTCTATTCACTGTGCCACCTAGCCACCTCGTTTGTATTTTTATATACCTAGCTGTATGTAGGTTGAATGACCTAGCTCTAGTAGAATGTAAGATTCTTGGAGGTAATAAAGGTTTTAGTTTTGTCATGGTATGCCTACATCCTAGCATGGCACCTAGAGCTTAATAAATGATTGTTTAAGTAAATCGACCCATGAAGGCCCTGAGAAGAAGACCAAAAGACCATAGATTCAGAGCCAGAAGGGACTTTGGAGAGCATCTAGTCCAACCTTCTTAATTTATAGATGTAGAAACTGAGTCCCAGAGAGGTTCATTGACTCGTCTGTGAACACAGAGGTAGTAAGGGGGCAGAGCTGGGATTAGACCCAATATCAGGTCATTAGGCACTCAGATCACAGTTCTAGAGTTGTAAGGGCCCTCAGAAGCCTTCATTTTGCAGATGAGAAAAGGATTGGAGACCCAGAGAGGTTAAGTTATTCACTCACTATATCACACAGGGATAGAATTTGAACCCAGATTGTCTAACTCCAAATACAGGATTCTTTCCACAGAAATGTCACTTAAATCAGTTCTGTTTTTTCCCACTGGGGAAGGAGGGGACGTAGGGCCTTACTAAGAAAGATGTGCTGCTGCCCAGGCTTTCCCTTCATATTATTGGCTGCTTAAAGATTCTAGGTTATGGAATGAAAAACATGCTGTCTGCAGAGTCCTTGAGCCACAAGATTCAGCTTCCCCACCCTCCCCATCAATTTCCCTTCCCCCTCCTCCCTCCTCCTCCCCTAGGATTTTTTTGCTCTCTACCTCCAGAAGGGATTGGGATAAGAATCTACCAGGTTCACCTCAATGGAATGCCTACTTGCTAATTTTTTTCTTTGCATCCTTCTACATTCCTTCAAAATGTAGAAATGATGGGAGGCTTTGACTTCAGATATTTTAACCCCAAGATGGTCTCTTTGGTACCTTCAGGATGGGAATAGTTTGAGAAAATGCAACTATGGAGAAAAGAAAAATCTTTCCCCAAGGGGTAGCCACAAATTTGCTGTTATCATATCATATCAGGATGGGTGTGCATTATGTACCTTTTCAGAATGGCCAGGCATGAATCTAAATTCCAAACTCCTCCACCCCCACCCCACAGACATCCAACCATCAAAATTTTGCCAAAAAAATTTTCGTTTAATGGTTCCCTCCAGCCTAGCACCTTGGGCTCAGGTTACTTTCCTCTACCCCCAAAGATGACAGAGCCCACTTGGCCAACTCTTTACAAATGAAAAGAAATCTTTTACAGCCTCTTCTCATTCTTCCCAACCAGAAATACCATATATTCCGTGATCAAAGCCTGAAGTCAGAATTTGTTTCTTAAATAAGAGAATATTGGTGTATTCATTATTAACATTCAAACATTCCAATGACTATCTGGCTTCTCATCCACATAGATGTTCCCCTCTGAGAAGGCAGCAACCAATCCATCCATCTGTCCATCTGCCCAGTTTTCTCAGCCTATGTGATTCATGTCCAGGTTCTCCCATAAGTTCCCCAAGTAGTAGTCCATCCAATGTGGTGAGAAGCCTTCCTCATTTTTTCAACATCATGAAGATTCCATTGAAGCACACAGTAGGTTCACCGGCTCTTATTTCCACCATAGGACTAGCCCTGTCTTATTATTATATCATGAATTTCTTTCATGACATCTTTTGTTCTTTATAGTTCCCTTTTTTTCTGTGTGTGGTAGGATGCTGGACTATTGATAAATGCTTAGATCATTTCCAACTGTAGATCTTGATATTCCTATTAACAGAATATATATTACACGTGCGCGCACACACACACATCACACACATTTCTTTAAGGTTTGAAAAGCTTTTTGCATATGTCATGTTGGATGATCTTCACAACAACCGCGGGAGGCAGGGGCTCTTATCATTATCCCCATGGTACAGATGAGGTAACTGAGGCACCAAGAAAGTTAAGGGATTTGCCCAGAGTCACAAGGCTAATAAATAAGTAAAGGGAGATTTAAATGCAGCACTTCTTTTTTTTTTTTTTAAGCAATTGGGGTTAAGTAACTTGCTCAAGTTTACACGGCCAGTTATTTCTGGGTGTGGTGCTAAGTATCTGAGCCCAGATTCTATCCCCAGGTCATCCCAACACTGGGGCTGGTGCTCTTACTCGCTGAGCCACCTGGCTGCCCCAAATGTAGGACTTCCTGATCACACATCCAAACTCTTTTCTTTACCCCACCTGGTTGCATTATATTTATTTTTATCTTTTTAGAGACTCTATTGTTCCACATCTCACAACCATACAATAACACTGGTGGAATATTGACATTCAAAAGGTGGGGCTCTTGTTTCTGGGGAAAGTTTGGAGTTATTATTGAAACTTTCCAATTTCCCAAAGGTGATATAGTCCCTTCTATTTAATTCTGGGTCTACATCCTTATCCATTTTCAGAGTCTGTCTCAAATATCCTTACTGATAAATTTTATAGATTATCCATCCAACTGCATGTCATAATAAGCATTTTTTTTTGTTGGCTATGAAAAAACTTTTGAGAGAAAAATGCTGCCTTAAAAGTGCTACTCCACCAAATTCATGCAATATTTCTTGAAAGATAAAATGGTGGAGATAACCTTGTTGCATGACCCTCTGATCATTAATATCAGGCAAGGCATAAAACAGGAAGATGTATGCTCACCAGAGGTATTTGCATCTGTAATGGAGAAAATCAAATGTTGAGTACCAGCAAAGTGAGATCGGAAAATGATTCTTTGAAAATGCAGGGGATGTTATTCAGGAAAATGACTGAGACTAGGTGATTCAGCAACTGTTTGGTCACGATACTTAAATCAGCTTCTTTTAAAAAAATTTCTCTTCTTTTTCTCTTCTTCCTTTTTTTGGGGGGTATGGTTACTGAGGAAATTTATTTTGCTTGACTATATATATTTGTAAGGGGTTTTGATTTTTCTTTCCTTCTCAATGGATATGGGAGAGAGAAAATTCAGAACTAAAAATAAAATTGACTTTTAAAAAAATAACATGATCTTATTAGATTCAGCCTAATGCTCTAACCTGTCAAGATTTCCTGTCAGAAAGTTTTATGTCTATCAATGAGAATGAATTACTATATTGGGCCTTTAATATCAGTCTTTGATGTTCCATGCAAGTAAGAAGAAATGGTAAGAAATAAAATCAAGATGGGAAGAACTCCTGAACTAGGTTCAGTGTACAAAAAAGGAGGGGATGCTTGAGCTGGAAGCAACACAATTTTGAGGACCCTGAGAGATCAATTTTTAAGCTCTCTGAAAGATGTAAATATCTTATGCTTGGAAAAAATCACGTATCTTATTACTAAAAAAAAGTCACTGAGACAATATTGAAAATTACTTGACACATGGGGAAGTAGCCTATTTTGGCATCACAACAAAATCTTTAAGAGAATAAACTATGTATACACATTGAGGGTATCTCTGGTAAAAGCTTAAGAAGGCATAAAGTGGTCTTCTATCAAGTCAAGTCGGACACTGTCCTAAATGCTGAGAATAAAAATGCAAGTAGAAAGACAGTACCTGACCTCAAGGAACTTACATTCCAATGGGGGAAGAGAGCACATAAATGGATGCTGAAACGTGGTGGGGTTGGGAGAAGGTATGCACATGAGGCCACAGTAAGGACCCTCCAGAGAATTAGGAGTGGAGCCTGTAGAGAAAAGAAGACACAACTGGTCTAGGTGATTTCCTTAAAGTAGAGAACCTATGAATTAGCCAATCAGAGGAAGGGACTGCAGGGCTGGATTGTGCTTGCAGAGGGAGAAGTCCAGAGTTGTGGAGTGAATTTCCAGGGGGAGGAGCCTTGATCAAGCCAGGCCTGAGAGTCAGGAGTGTAGCCTGAAAAGGAATGCTATACAATTTATCAAACATCATAAATTATACAATTCATCAGACATTTTGTAGTCTCTAAAAGGATTTCAGCATAATAACAGATGGAAAACCGAGGGGATGAACAACTGTTGTCTAGACTGCGATGCACAGATGAATGGACAACCCAAGAGCTGGTCTAACGGTACACATGCCATGGGCAAACCCCGCAAAGAGCCTCCTAATTGGTGTTCTACCTCATCTCCCCTGCCAATCCATCCTCCTCCATTCAGCTGTCAGTGATTTTCTTAGAGCATAGATCTGACCATAGGCATCTCCCTTTCCAATTCAATAGCCACCTCTGTCTCCCTAGTACCTCTAGAATTAAACATTTAAAATTCCTTTGTTTGAAGCCCTTCACAACCTGGTTCTTTCCCACCTTTCCAGTTTTCTTACTCCCTCTATGACCCAGCCTTACTGGTCCATTTACTCTTCCTTTATCTTCTCTCTCTGCATCTTTATTTCCTAAGCCTGTAATGCTCTCCCTCCTCACCTCTGTCTCTTAGAATCTCTGGCTTTCTTCAAAAATCAGCTCAAATGCCACTTTCCGCAGGAGACCTTTCCCAGCCCCTCCTAAGCTTACCTTCTGTCTACTCTCTATGTATCTCATATGAAACAATTTCATATACATATTGTTTCTCCAATTAGAGGGTAAGCTTCTCGAGGGCAGGAATTGTCTTTTACCTTTCTTTGTAGTCCTAGTGCTTAGCACAGTACCTGGCATTTTGCAAGCATTTAATAGATGCTTGTAGATTGGCAAATGATGTGTTGGGCTCAGAGTTGTACAGGAGGAGGAAGTGGACTAGATGCCTTTGGGGAATTATGTTGTGCTTTTAATGACTCCAAGTTACATGGCAACAAGTCATTCAATATCACAGTTGACAAAGAATGAAAATCATATTTAAGTCACCCAAAGGGTAATGGAAAAGCACATGGCTGGAGCCAGTTGACTAGGAATTATTAAGCACCTACTGTGTGCTAAGTGCTGGGGATACAAAGCAAGGCAAAAACTAGTCCCTGCACTCAAGGAGCTCCCAGTCACAGTCTAATTAAATGAGGAAGCAGCAAGTGTTACACAGAATTTTGCAGAAGTGTTGTAGCTGGGATCATTAGGGAGATGTGTGGAAATGAATCATGGCGATCATGTAGTGAGACTGAGGGAAAACTGTTGGATAAGAAGCATGCTTCATTGGTTTCTGTGAAGTCAAGAGATCTAGAGAAATGTTCCTGCATGTAGGAAGGATATAGACAGAACAGAAGGCCTGATGGGGTCACCATTTATACCAGGAAGATGGAGCACCCGCATGAGAGTTATTGTGGAAATGATTATGAAGTGAAAACAGCAGGCACCCATAAACTTTTTTTTTCTTTTTGGAGGGGGGAAGGCAGGGTGATTGGGGTTAAGTGACTTAGTGTCTGAAGCTGGATTTGAACTCAGGATCCTCCTGACTCTGGGCCGGCCCCTGCTCTATTCACTGTGCCACCTAGCCACCCTCCATAAAACTTATTCTTAAAAATAATTGGGAAATCACCAAGTTTAATTACAGTTTTTATGATGGTTGAATCAAGGAAATTCCCTCTCTTGATTTTCTTTGCACACTCTTCTGAAAATAAATTTTGATTTTTCCGATTTTGATTCGATTTAAGAGGTTTTGGGAATCTTTTGGACAGGGACTACAAGCTCCTGGTCCCTGCATGGCGTGGGCACTACTACTTCACTTGTTCAGGCCTGTTTGCACGCTTGTAAAAGGAGGGGGATGGACACGCTGGCCTCGAAGGTCACTCTCATCTCCGGCTGGGTCACTTCAGTTCTTTGGGCCTCCGTTTCCACATGTGTAAAATAAGGACCTAAAGTCCCTCCTAGCGCTAGATTTTAGGGCTGGATGAGCTTAATGTCATGTTAAAGCAAAGCCATGACCCCTTGATTTCTCTCAACTTCGGAACTGACCCGGTGACTACATCTCTGCAGCAATGAAAAGTTGGCCCGTGTAAATAACCTCAGATCCTCCCGGTGGAGGCGGAGGCGAGCTCATTCCTCCACGTGCCCAGAAACTGAGCGGTCACTCCTGGTTCTTCGGCCGTGTCCGACTCTTCCTCGCCCCATTTGGGGTTCCTTGGCAGAGACACTGCGGGGCTTCGCCATTTCCTTCTCCAGCTCATTTTACAGAGGAGGAAACTGAGGCAGACAGGGTGCCGGGACTTCTCCGGGGTCACCCAGCTAGGGAATGTCCGAGGCTGGACTTGAACTCCTGACTCCAGGCCCCGCCTCTGCCCACTAGCTCGGGGGCTTGCTCCTCCAGGACCACTTGGCCCCCGCATGGACTTCGGGGGTCCGGGCCCCGCCGGGAGAGGCAGGAGCGCCGCAGAAACAGCAGGCTTCCCGGGGTCAGGGGGAGTCGGGCTCCTGGAGCCTCGGTTTCCTCATCTGTAGAAGCGGGCAGGGGCAGCTCTTCTGCCTGCCAGGGCTCCCCCGCACCCTGACAGGGGCTGAGTCTGCGTTCCCGCTTTCCTCCAGGAGGGTAAGTCCTGGTGTGGAGAGTGCCGCCCCCAAGCCTGTCAGCGCGTCCTTGGGCTGGAGCACTCCGGGCCTCGGGCTCTCGAGCCGGGCCGGACCCGAAGCCGACCGGCGAGTTCCGAGGCCGGGTCCTCCCCTCTCCATCGCCAACGCTGACTGCGTGCCTCAGTTTCCCCACAGGCAGCCACGTCTCGCCTCTAGGCACCTAACGGATAAAAGGCCCCAGGCGGTTTATGTCGACTTCGTCGCTATCTCCGGAGGCGGCCGTGAGTGGGGCAAGAAGCACAGGCCCCGAAGCCAGAGGACCTGGGGCCGATCCTGCCCGGCGCCTCCCTGTAAGGGAAAGGGGGGAGCGGGGCTCAGATGGGCCCCGCCCCCGCCTCCTCCCGGCCCCGCCCCCGCCTCCTCCCGGCCCCGCCCCCGGCCCGAGGTCCCTTTAAGGAACTCTCGGCTCGTCCCGTTCCCCCGCCCCTCACGAGGTGCCGCCGGCGGAAGGGGAGCCGGAAGCGGAAGTGCGTCACGGGTGACGCGGCAGCTCCATCATGGCGGCCCCGGAGGCCGCGGCCGCCGCCGCCCCCGGGCTGCTGGGCGTCCTGTGGCTCGTGTCCGTGACCGTGAGCGCGGGGCCGTGGGGGGCAGCGGCTGCCGCCGCGGGGGGCGACGAGACGGTCAAGTGCGAGGACCTGAGAGTGGGACAATATCCTCTGTAGAGGCGGGGGCGCGGTGGAGGGGCCCGCACCTAGAACCTTAGAACCCGGCGCTTAGAACCTGGGCCCTCCGGGGGGAGGGGGGAGCCCATCACTTCGAACCGCCCGTGGGTGCTGAAAGGGGTCTAGAACCGAGACTCCCCAGCCCTGGGGGGGGGGGCTAGAGCCGAGGCCTGCCTGCCCTTGGGGAAGGGTGGCCTAGAACCTAGAACTTGGGGGCTGGGAGGGGAAGCCTAGAGAGCAAAGAGCATCTGCAGCCCTTGGGACCTAGAACACTAGGGAGGGGTGTCTTAGAAGGTTGGGCTCTGGCGCTGGGGTGGTAAATCTAGAATGCCCATGCTGGAACCGGGGCTTTAGAACACAGAGCCTAGAACATCGTGCCAAAACCAGACAGGGTCCTAAAATGTGGAGCCTCCCTGGACCCTAGAACATCAGGGGAGGAAGGGGAATCTAGATCACAGCTCCCCCACAACATAGAAAATAACATCAGTGCTAGGAGGGAACCCAAGAAACAGAAAAGCGCACAGGCCTTGGGACCTGGAAGGGAATCTAGAACTCAGAATGTCAGAGCTGGGAGACTCCTTAGAACACAGGGTTTCAGAGTTGAAAGGGACCTTAGAACACAGGATGTCAGAGCTGGTAGGGACCTTAGAACAGAGGATGTCGGAGCTGGGAGGAACCTTGGGACACAGGGCATCGGAGCTGGAAGGGACCCTAGAACACCGCATGTCAGAACTGGGGTGGACCTTGAAACACAGAGTGTCCGAGCTGGGAGGGAGCCTAGAACACAGGCTGTCACTGCGAAGGACTTCCGAGTTGGTTGGAAACCTCGAATACAGAACGTCGGAGCTGGGAGTCAGGGTGCAGTACCGGAATTTGGAGCTGGCAGGGACCTTGGAGTGTCGGATGTCGGAGCTCCGTGGCACCTTAGGACACAGAGTGTCGGAGCCAGGAGGGGCCTTAGGACACGTGATAATGTCAGAGCTGGGAGGGACCCTAGAAGTTGTCATGTCAGAGCTGGGGGACACCTTAGGACACAGAATGTCAGAACTCGAAGGGACCTTAGAACACAAAATGTCAGAGCTGGAAGGAACCTTAGAACACAGAATGTCGGAGCTAGGAGGCACCTTAAGACACAGAATGTCCGAGCTGGGAGGGTCCTTAGGGCACAGAATGTCCGAGCTTGGAGAGACCTTAGAACACAGAATGTCTGAGCTGGAAAAGACCTTAGAACACAGGATAGTAGAGCTGGAAGAAAGCTTAGAGCACAGAATATCCGAGCTGGGAGGCACCTTAGAACACAGAATGTCTGAGCTGGAGGGCATTTTAGAACACAGAATGTCCGAGCTGGAGAGGGTCTTAGGACACAGAGTGTCAGGCCTGGGAGGAGCTCTGGGACGGAGAACAGCACAGCTGGGCGCTACATTAGAATGTAGAATGTTAGAGCTGGGAGCGACCTTAGGACATAGGATGTCTGAGCTGGGAGCAACTTTAGAGCAGAGAATGTCAGAGCTGGGGGGGGCCTTAGAACACAGAATGTCAGAGCTGGGAGAGACCCTCGAGCACAGAATGTCCGAGCTGGGAGCAAGCTTAGAACACAGAATGTCTGAGCTGGGGTCAGCCTTAGGACACAGAATGTCTGACCTGGGAGGGGCCTTAGAACACAGAATGTCTGACCTGGGAGGGGCCTTGGGACACAGAATGTCAGAGCTGGAAGTGACCTTAGCGCATAGAATATCTGAGCTAGAAGGGACCTTAGTGCATAGAATATCAGAGCTAGAAGGGACCTTAGCGCACAGGATGTCCGAGCTGGGAGCGACCTTAGGACATAGGATGTCTGAGCTGGGAGCCACCTTCGGACACAGAATGTCAGAGCTAGAAGCAGTCTTGGGACAAAGGATGCCATCCAGGATGCCGGAGATGGTGGGGACCTTGGGAGCCAGGATGCCGGAGCTGGAGGGGACCCTAGGACGGAGAATGTCCCAGCTGGGAGTGACCTTAGGACACAGGATGTCCCAGCTGGGAGTGACCTTAGGACGTAGGATGTCGGAGTTGGGTGTGACTTTTGGACTTAGGATGTCCCATCTGGGGACCATCTTAGGACACAGGCTGTTGGGACTGGGAGGGACCTTAGGACGTAGAATGTCTGAGCTGGGAAGGACCTTAGGACATAGAATGTCAGAACTGGGAGTGACGCTGGGTTATAGAATGTCTGAGCTGGGAGGGACCTTAGGACCCAGAATGGCCGAGCTAGGAGTGTCCTTAGGACATAGAATGTCTGAGCTGGAAGCAGCCTTAGGACGTAGACTGTCAGACTTGGAATCAACTTTAGAGCACAGGATGTCTGAGCTGGGAGAGACTTTAGAGCACAGGATGTCCGAGCTGGGAGGGACCCTGGGACATAGAATGTCTGAGCTAGGGGGCAACTTAGAACACAGAATGTCTGAGCTGGGAGGGAGCTTAGAACTCAGAGTGTTAGAGCGGGGAGGAATCTTGGGTCATAGGATGTCCGAGCTGGGAGGGAGCTTCTAACAACCTCAGATTGAGAGCAGAAAAGGACCGTAGAGATTCTGCAGCCAAATCTTCTGTTTCTGGAGGACAAATCTGTGGTGGCGGACAAGTGACCTGTTTTCCCAGCACCCCGGCCCTGCTCACGTCCTCACCAACCATGTAGGAAGACAGGCCAGAACAGCCACCCTTCCTCAGCCCATGGTTCCTCCTCGGTGAAGCCAGAGGCTCGTGCTTCGGCATCTCCACGGCCCCTTTCAGCCCCAGTCTGTGGTTCAGTGTCTCTTTCACTCTTTCTGGTTCTCAGCGCTTTGAGCTTCCCTCCAGCTTTCCTTTTCCTTCAGCTAAATTCCACAAACATTTATGAAGCCTGCGCTGCCAAAATCCGTGTGCCTTAAGCTTATGTCTTCAGTGCTGCCAGAGCTTTCAAGTGATAGAATTCTTAGTCTGTCTGTGCTCCCTTCCCTTTAAGCCTCGCTGCTGTGCGGAGGCGACACTGGGTTTTCAAAGGCTGAGTACCAGCAGGTTTTATGAAAAGGTCTGACTAGGGAGCTGCCCTGTTGATTAGGTCTGTTGTGTGAACACCAGGCCACTGGACTCTTCAGGGAGGGCCTCGATGAATGAAGAACGGGATTCTCCATGTGTATGTGTCGTCCACTCCTGCTGGGCTGTGAACCCTCTAGTGGCTGTCTTAACAAAAGTTTGCCTCTTCCCCTTTCCACCTCCTAGGCCTTTAAAAATTCTTGTTAAGTTGAATTGGATTTTTTCACGTGATTACAGTCACACATGGAGAGATAAAAGAATACCTGAGAAATGGTGCTGCCCTCAAGAAGCTTGTATTCTAGCAGAGAGCTCTGGCGCATACACAGATCGCCATTGGAGAGTCCCATTCTCTCATTTGTCCGGGCAAGGAATCGGGCCTTTCAGCTGGCCAGGGCATGTCTGTTTGGGAAGCTGCGACAGATAATAGGGCGGAAGGCAGGGAGGGGTGCTTTCTGAAGTCTGGATAGCAGAGGCTGAGAGTCTTTGTTTCCGTGTGGGGAAAGGACCTAGCAAGCCTCTGGTATTGCTGCCAAAGGAGATGAATGAACTCCAAGAGATTCAGAAACTTCTGACGGTGGGCCTGGATGTCATGCCGTTCACGGCCAGGAGTCCTGCCAGACCAAGTTTTCCTCTTCTCCCTCAGTTCCCCCCAAAAAGAATCAAGAAGAAAATAATAATAAAGAAGAAAAAACTCAGGAATTTAATATTCTGTATCCTGAAACTCAGGTTTTTGCTGTTAGATTTATACACTGTCTCATGCATTATTATTACCCTTATTTTATCTTGCATTAAGTTAAGGGTTAGGTATTTAGGGATACTAACAGTGATGCTTGTGCCTTTGTTTTTTGTTTTCTTTCATTTTTCAGTGTGTGTATGCTTGTATTGTATTAGAAATTTATTATTAATATGACAGTACTTTGTGTTAAAATGCAATTCAAAATTTTCCTTAACTCTTCTAACATATTTTTGTAAAGATCCTAAAATAAATGAGGCCACTCAAGAACCTGTTAACTGTACAAATTACACAGCTCATGGTAAGATGCCCAGAAAACATATTGTCAAGGAAATGAATAAAAACAAATAAACCAACCCATACCCATTGAGGGGTCACCAGGATGATGAGGGAACTATAAGACATGCCTTGTGAGGTTTGGTTCAGAGATCCAGGCAAGCTTAGCCTGAGCAAAGGGAGACTTAAAGGGGACCCGATCTCTGCATTCGAGTATTTGAGGTGCTGTCTTGTGGAGGAGAGATTGAGCTGGTTCTTAACCAGAGGTCAGGGTTTAGACCACTGGGTGGGAGTTACAAGGAGACGGTTCAATATAAGGTAAAATCACAGAATTTTAGAGCTGCCCCAGAGTGACATGGACTGCCTTGGGAGGCTGCCCATGAAGAGCCTTCTTCAGTAAGAGGTTAGAGGCTGGCTGATTGCTTCTAGGAGAGGTGGTGGATGGGATTTTTGTTTCAGACTAGATGATCTCTTATTATTAGTGTGGTCTGAAGTAGTCGTGTGTTCCATTGTTTACAAGTTACATCAAAATAATTTTTCTTGACTAATAAAATAGATTGTGTCTATGTTAATTCTTTTTTCTGGCACCTGTTTATTTTGGATCTGGACAGAATAATAAAAGAAACATCCTTTTGAGGTGTCCTTAATGTAGTTCAGCTGTTAGGTTTAGTACAGAAGTATCATACATGATTAATCTAATTCACTAAACATTTATGGATATGAATGGGCCAATACAATTTTAAAAATAAAATTGTAGTTATGCATTTAATTGTGTCAAGGATTAGGTCCATATTTATCTTTGTACCTGAAAATTCAATTTTGTATACGTTTATTTAGCTCCTTCTTTGTGCAGATCACTGATAATAGCTAGGGAGAAATTTTTAAATTGTGTAAGGCCATTAAATCTCTAGGCTGTCTTGTTCATTATTACCCTTATTTTATCTTGTCTTAAGGGTTAGGTATTTTAGGGATTAGAAATATGTCTGCCATTGAATTTAAAACCTGATAGAATGACAGCTAAGACTATGTGGGATGTACTACAGGCCTGGGAGGGCCAGGTCAGTGCAGGATCTGAGGAAGGAAAGCTCCTATCTGCCTGAGGGCATCAGGAAAGGCTTCCTGGAGGAGATGGTATTTAGGCTCAAAGGAGCCACCTCAGCCCTCATTTTACTGTTGAACAAACAGACCTGCAGGAGGGACTTTTCCTTTGTCAGGTTGGTTGTGTGGAGCAGCAGAGCATGGACTTGAATCCAGATTCCCTTATTTCCAATGAAGCATTTTCTCTTACCTGGTTACCCAATTCTCTTGCTTTTCCATCATCTCAGTTTAATCTAATCCTCGTGTTGGCCTCTTCAACTCCTTTTTTTTCTAAGAAGACTTCCCTTGTTCTCTTCCCTTTCTATTCTAGACTTTTTTTCTGTGATTCAGACTTCTTGTATTTATTTTCTCTTTAGTCTCTGTGCCTCTTGGAATTAAAGCTTCTCAAATACTTTGTTACCTCTTCTCAAAAGATACTTTGTTGTTACAAAGTATTTTTATATTTGTTATCTTGTTCCCTCTCCCCTTTCTTTGTGCCTGGCTCTTAGAAGTATCAGTTGCTATGGGAGATAGAGAGAATAGAATATTGCCTCCTGGCAGATATTTCCTGTGTATCTGTGTTGTGAATTACTGTACCCTGCCCTCATGGTATTTTCTTTGCCCATTTGTCATGAAATCTTTCTGAATCTCTGCCTCCCATCCCCTCTTATTTTTGTTTCTTTTGAGGAAGTATGCTGTCTACTGAGGCATCACACCTCTTCAAAGAGTGGTCTTTGAGCACCAAATCCCTATAAATTAAACCCATTGTAAGGTTTCCATTTCTTATCCCAGAACATCTTTCTACCCTACAGGGATGTCCTTCATCGGGATCCCTTTCCAACACTGAATTGAGATTCCCCCCCCCCCCCCATTTTAACCTCCATCCCTTCCCCCTTCACCTCCACCTCATCCATTCTCCTGTAGGCCCTCTTTTTCCTGAGCTGTTACTGGAGTTAGTTTTCTATCAGTATTTACCATTGACTTGATCCAGATGCAGTCACACATTCCCATTTATCTTCCTCCGCTCTCCCCTTTTAATGCTCTCTTATTCAATAGTTTTGTCTCCCAAACACAAAAAACTAAAACAAAACTAAACAGAAAACTCTTGGGTATTAGGAGGGTTAGTCTGTGGTCTTGTAGGTCTCTTCTCCACCTTTAGTTCTATCCTTTAAACTCTGTTCACCTTCTCTGTTAGTGCTTTTAGAAAGAAATCAGTTGTGGCTTTGCCACGCTAGTCTAGTTTCCCCCTTTCTTCATGGGGTAGTCCCTTTCCTCATGCTCTCTTTGGTTGCTGTTCTGTTCCTTTTGGCTGCGATGTTTGTAAAAGTCTTCATTTTTGTTTCTTGTACTTGGGGGGTGGGTTAGAAGGCTTCAGCTGCTTCTCTTTTACTGAATGTTGATCTTCTTTCATTGATGTTCACATTCAAGTTTGCAGGGTGTGTCTGTCACCTTGGTTTGAATCTGGAACTCCTTTGTTCTTTGGAACATGACTCCATTCCTTTCCAGTTTCTGGTAGGTGTAGAATAGCCATGGTACTTTCATTTCATTTTCTTTTTATTTAAAGGTCTTTCTCCTGGTTGCTTGCAGAATTTGTGGTTTGCCTTTGAAAGTCTTAAATTTAACAGGCAGCTAGGTGCTGAAGTCAGTAGAGTGCTGGTCTTGGAGACAGAAAGACCTGAGTTTGAATATATTCTCAATTTGGTAAAGAGGATAGGGTGGGGGGAGGGGGGAGGAGTCTGAATGAGTGATGTTCTACTACAGAAACAGAAATAACTGCAGGTACATTGCAAGATGACTGAAAATATGTGGAAAGTGAGTCTTGTTTTCTGTGCCCTGTGGGAGCTGGCCATATGAAAGAACCCTGAAAATTATTTATTAATCAAAGAAACATTGAGCATACTCCAATTTACCTACATGGTAGTCATGTATTTTCTCCAGTGTTCCCCTCCAGTGGTGTTGCTGCCCCCATGGGCATTAATCCTCAAGGGCATCTGGGTTCTGATTGGTCTGGCCTCCAAGTGTGGGCATAACCCATATAGGCCTGCTTAATCCAGTGCAATTATGGCCCCTGTTTCCATAAATTTGATTAGATTCCATATATTGTTTCTGTTACTTGAAAAGAAGAAAAGAATTTCTGCTACTTGAAAAGAATTGCAGTGGCTGATGGGGAAATAGAGCTGAAGTGTGGCACACAGCCTTGCCCTGCAGAGCTTATGGGACCAAATAAAATTCAGCTTAGAGCATGATTGAGGCAGAGGAAGTGGCCAGAGTGCGCTGTAAACAAAGGTGTGTGGGTGGGAGAATTCTTTCAGTTGGGGGTGAGGGACAACCTAAAAGGGGGAGGGAGGGTTGGCTCTTGAGCTGAGCCCAGAAGGAAGATGTTGAACAGGGAGAGGGAGTGTATGGCAGGTCTGGAGAACAGCCTTCCCAAAGGCATGGAGGCTGGAGACGGCATATTGAAGTCTGGGAAGAGGTAGGTCCCATTTGTCTGTGACGGAGACTGGGAAGTGCAGGAGCCAGGTTATCTGGGCCTTTCACACCTGGCCAATGAAGAGAGTCTGCCCAACCCTGGGAAACTCCATTCTTGAGTCATTCTTGGCTGTCCTATTGACTGCTCGTCTCCTCTGTTAAGTAGCTGCTCCCTTTCTGGTCCTCCCTGCTCTGTCCATGTATTTACTGGGCATCCGCCTCTTGCCATTTCTTGGGGTCCTCTGGCATGTAGACTCTGTCTAGACTGGTATTTCTCCATTTGTGTCCTGAGGAGGAGAGCATTGGGGTTGAAAGCAGGGATCTACTTGGGACTGTTGCTTTCACACACATCCACATCCATACACCCATCCCCTCTATTATCCTGAGTGTGTCTTGTTTGGAGTCAGAGGGCCCAGGTTCGAATCCCAGCCCCTTCTACCTTTTCTTGAGTCTCCAGGTTAGCATGGTCCCTGACATATCAGAGGCCAGTAATAAATGTTAACTGACAGACTGATTGACTTTGCCTGTATGGGCCAGTCTCCTCTTCTGTAAAGTGCTGGCATTCCTGGGTGGAGGCAGCTGCCAAAGCCCCTTCTAGCTCTCGTTTTGTGAGGCTATGGATTCAGATCTTCCTGCACTGCCAGCTGTGGGGTTGATGGTGATAGTGTCCTTCCTTGTTGTGCCTTAGGCCAGTGAAACCATCAGGTCCCCAAGGACACTGAACATTAAGCCTTGCTGGCTGGAGCCTGTGATGGAATTCTGCTGAGTGAGGGAGGAGCATCTGCAGCCAGAAGGGCTGGAGGGGCTGTGGAAGGCCAGGAAGTGCAGGGATTCCAGCCTGAGCACCCGGACTCTGAGTTCAGCCTTGTAGGCCCAACACTGAACTGGTGCTCGTGATGAGCTTGATAGGAGCTGAAGCAGGTGTATGGGCTCTGCCTACAAATTGAGCACTGTGGGTAATCTTTTCAAGAACAATTAATACTTGACTGAAGACATGCAGATAATCAGGAAATGCTTTTAGGGCTAATCAGGAAAATATTCTCGGAGGAGAGGGTTTACCAATCTGTGTTGTAAAGAGAGGCTCTGTAAGAAAAGAAGTGGGTTTTTCCACTTGGGGAATGGTTGTGTTTGCTGGTCAGAGATTGCCTGAGATGAATCCTCAGTGAAGGAGGTAAGAGCCGCTCCCAGGCAGCACGAGAGCCTGCACCCCCAACTGCCAGAAGTTGTGTAGGAAGCAGTTGAGAATTATTTTGCAGCAGATTTTGACCAGAGTTAACTTTCAACTTTGTTTCAAACTAGACTGGCTCCCAAGGATCCAAGGAGAAAAAGCAATTTTAAAATCATGGGCTTTTTGGGTAGGGAAATATTGCAAAATCTAATAAAAAATGGTGAAGTTAGAAGCAACTGGCATCACTCATAATGTAGATATGTTCTGTAGTTGTATACTTTGTATTTGTGTCTTCAGTACCTGTGCTAGTTACTGCTATTATCAGAGCATACCCCGTAGGTGCTTAATAAATGAATGTGGATTTTTTGATCGCTCTCAGATCCATTTATTTTGCAAGTATCTCTTAAATTACTGTTGTGTTCTTAGCACTCTGTGAAGTGATCGAGAGTATACCTAGGCCCCACACTGGAGGAACTAATAGTCCAGATGAATATAGACTCAGCCCCCAAAATGAGATCTCTTTCAAATGAAAATCCTATGAAGGCATACGTTGAAAAGAGTAGTTATTGTTTGTTATTAAATTTTTGTTGTTATAAGAAATTTACTGTGAGTGTTTTCCTTGATTTCTTTCAGTTCAAATAAAGATATTTTATTCACTGTCTTTGATATTCTTCTTCCAGATCTTTTTACACTGTCATCTTCATTACTATCCTTTGAATTTGAAAGCTAGATATGTCTGTTTTGGAAGTTCTGGTTGATAGAGCTCTGCTGCGCAGCATACAAAGGATCTGTTGGTGGACTCTCAAGTCTCTGCCCCCTTCCTCTCTCCCTCCTATCCCCCAGCACTGTGTACATGGCTCTCTAGATCTGTCAGGAAAGAGCCAGTTGAGAATTGTAGGAATGAAGCTGTAAGCCTCAGTGACAGTCTGTACCAGGCACTTAATGGCTGAGGTGATGGGGAGAGGGCCTGTGGTTTGTGTTCAGACCTACACAAGGGTATTTGCCCAAAAGAGAGAGGGCGGAAAGTAGACCTGAGAGTACCAGAGAGATGCCAGACATTGTTACCACTGTGAGCTGGTCATTACTGCCACCAGGCTCATCCCTGCAGCCTCCTCCTGCCCTCCTGCTGAGCTCAGGCATACCCCGCCATTCTGCACACACATGGTTAGCTTAATTTGCATCATGAACACTTTTCAGTCTAGATAATCAGCAAACAGATCAAACCCTGATGTGTTGCAGTTGCCATTTTTGGGGAGGAAATGCTCAACACTGATGATCTAGGAATGGGTCTGCCTCCAAGGTACTCCTGGGCCTAAAAGTAAAACTTGATTGTACTCCTGAGTCTGCCCCCCAAAGCCCTTTGGCTTCTCATGAGGCCTGCTAGGACCCGGCTTCTAGGCCCCGCTTTCCTCTGTGGGGAAGTCGTAGAACCATAGAATTTCAGAGCTGGCAGGGGCCCTAAGACAATCTCGTCCACTCTTCTTGTCTTACAGGTGGAGAAGCAGCCTTTAGTAGAGGGGATATTTTAAAAACTAGGGGCAGCTTCTGGAACTTGATATGTCTCCAGTTTTTGTTTTCATTAGAAAATGTAGATGTTGAAGAAACAAAACACAACAAAAAAATCCTAAATGTAAACCAGGCCTTCCTTGCATTTGCATAGGGGCTTGTAGAGTGCAGCCTTTGCCTCGTTACTGATTGAGATCAGGCTGAGTCTGAATCGAGCTCATCCTGAGGGTTATCTGACATCTTGGGGCCATTCCAGTTTGTTTCTAATTCCCACCAGATGAAATGCTGCCTGACTTTAAGGAAGGGAACTTCTCTGTTGTGTTTCCATTTCTCTCCTGAGGGATTCCTGATAGCCACTGTAGCGCTACCCTAGCAGGACATGGCAGCAGTCTCAAGAATATAGTCTGTGACAAGCTCAAGTCCCTTTTCTGGGTCATAACTGAGAGCTCGGATGTTACTTTGTATAGTTTCTGTATTGAAGTGTGTGGTGTCTCCTTCCCACCTTCTGCCCCAGTGCAATCTGAATTCCTTGAAGACAGGGTCTGTTTTGGTCCATTTCTGTGTCCCCAGGAATGTAAATGCTTGTTGGATTGATTTGGGTGAAATCCTCGAAATGGGACTTGACAGTTCAGTCAGTAGTTAAATGGATCAGTGTTCTTATGGATCTGGGTGTTCCCTGCAATGGCACTGCTAGCAACTGACCATTGCCTCTTCCCTTGGCACACCCAGAGTCAGAACTCTTCTGGGTACCTGTTGTGGCCTTGTATCATCAGCCAGTCTAGCATCTCACGTGCCCTATTTGTCTTGCTTTCCAGAGCTCCCAACTTCCTAGAGTACAGGGGTTTGTCACCTACTTTCTGATTAGTAAAAGCACACAGAGCAGAAAGCAGGAACTTGAAAAATAGTGATGTAAATAAGATCTACAGTTATCAGGCTGTGGGCTCTTCTGCTAGAGGCTGGATCTTGGAAAGTACAGGCAGCTCGGTGGTAGATGGAGGCCCGGCCTCACCCATTGTGACCATTAGTTCTTCCCTCTGAGTCCTCCTGCCCCCAGCTCGTTGAGACCAAGAACCACAGAACAGCGAACTCTGCAGGGGGAGAGAGAGCAGAGCCACCCTCCTCCCAGCTCAGAAACAGGGTGGGCTTTTCTCTTTTGGAAACAGAATGAATTTCTGTTCTTTAGGATCGACCGGGTCCTAACCCCTAGTGGAGCAAATCATCTCAGTGTTTGTGCAGCAGGTGCTGCCTTCTTGTCACTGGCTTGTAGACTCCAGGAAGAGACCACAGATACGTGGCGGTGGCTTTGTGTGGCTACTTTTGGAGAAAAGCAGTTGCGTTTTTTAGGCTGGTGGGCTGTAAGCTGATTATTTCCGATTTATCCTGCATGTGACATGTACCTGTACGTAGTTACTTGTGTGTTGCCTTTCCCTTTAGGTGGGGAGCTCCTTTAGAACAAGCACCGTCCTTTACCTTTGTGTCCCCAGTGCTTAGCATCGTGCCTGGCACATAGTAGGTATTCTGGCCAAAGGACTCCGAGCTCTCAGTTATGACCCAGAAAAGGGACTTGAGCTTGTCACAGACAAGCTTTCTTGAGACTGTGTTGCCATGTCCTCTTAGGGTGCAGCTACAGTAGCTATCAGGAATCCCTCGGGAGAGAAGGCACAACCGAGGCTTCCCCCCTACATTCTGTACAAGTACTACACTGAAAGAATGTTGTTACTGTATGTTTTTTTTTCTATCACTTTATTTGTAAATCTAGTTCTGCTCTCCTACCCTGTAAGCCATTCAAAGAAAGAGGAAAGAAGCAGTTCAGGGAATCCTATCAATACCTTGTGACAGTACAGGTCATATTCCCCATCTGTGGTCTTCCACCTCTGCCAAGGAGGGAGCGGGGTACGCTTGCTTATGTCTTCTTTCTTAGTAGAGGAGAGTACAGTTCAGATTGCTCTACCCTGACAATGGTGTAATAGACCTAGAGATTTTGCTAGTCTGCTGGGTCTGTGATCTTACTCTCTTTAACAGCAAGCCTCAAATGGCTGCTCCTGTCAGTCATTCGTCTCCTGTCAGTCAGTCTCACGGGAGAGGCCTGCTGTGTGTTGGGGGCTTTCCTTCTTCTCCTTTGCTGTTACACAATGTGAGAGCAGATAGCCCGAATGAGATGATCAGAGGGGTTGGGGAAAAGGTGCGGGGGGCGTTGTGGTAGGACAACAGAAAATCACTGGAATGATGAAGGGTAGTCACCAGTCTGGGATATCAGGAAGCGTGTGATTAAGGAAAAAACCCAGGTTTGTTTATTGATTCCTGAATACTGAAGTGGTGAAGTAGGGAAATTGAGAACATATAGAAAGTATTTCATGTAGGTGCGAATCATTTTCCCTCAAAAGCCTCTTTATGTAAAGAGGTCCTAGGGGCTGAAAATATTTGGGTAAAAGCCTAACATCCTCCTCAGATGCCTCTTCATGGCGCAGAATTAAGTGCCTGGGGAACTGGGCTGTTTTGTCTTTGTCTTCATATCTCCAGTGCCTGGCACATAGTAGGTGCTTAATAAATGGTGTCAGAGCATGAAAGTGGCCCACCAGGCTCGTCTCGTTGTCAGGGTTTTGGATGTGATCCCAACAGTGCAGGGACAGTGTGGTGCGGCCTGGAGTCAGCAAGGATCCCAGCACTCTTTCTGTTTCTTTGACTTTAATCTCAGAGAGCCTTAGTTTCCTTCTCTAAAATGAGGGGATTGGATTAAATGACCTCCAAGGTTCTTCCAGCTCTAGGTCTGTGGTTCTGAGTCCTTCAGCAAGTCCGTTCATCCATAAAATAGCATCGGACTTGTTGGCCTCTGAGGTCTGTTCTATGATTCCGTGATCCTAGTAGGCTGTTTGCTTTCTTGGTTTGTTTTTTTTTGGAGGGGGAAGATAGGCAATTGGGGTTAAGTGACTTGCCCAAGGTCACAGCTAGTTTTTTTGTGTTAAATGTCTGAGGCTGGATTTGAACTCAGGTCTTCCTGACTCCGAGGCCGGTGCTCTATTCACTGCGCCACCTAGCCTCCCTGGCTGTTTGCTTTCTAAGATCAGCCTTTGAGCAGGGAGAGGCTTATTTCTAGTGAGCTGACAAAAGAAAGAGACAGAACATGCCACAGTCCTGTGTGACTTCCATCTGTTCTTACAGTGACAGTAGCAGAGTCATAGGAAAGGGGACAAAGAGTTGTGTTAATGACTAAACTTACATAGGCTTGGATGTCACTGTGCCCACCCCCAGATGTGACTTCCTGTGACATGTAGGCATCACTATGGACCCCTATTCTGCCCCTCCCCCTGTGACTTGTTGAAGGCTGGTTTATAATTAATGTTACAATTCAGTGTAGACCTAATATATGGGAAATAGGATCTTAATAAATGGGCTTGTATATATTCTTGTGCTTTCAAAAAGATCTCATTCTAGCAGTGTGTCAGATTAACACAAGATATGTTTAAGTCCTTCCATTTGGTAATGCCTCCTTCCACCTCAAATGGCCACATATTTACTTATTTGTGTTCATGTCATGTCCTCCTAATACAGGGATTCTTAGCCTTCTTTGGGGCACGTGGACCTGATGGCCCTCTTGTCAGAATCCTTTTCTTTTTACTTTAAGCTTCTGATCCATCTTTTTAATCTTTTTTAAAAAATTAATTAATTTTCTTTTAATTTACAACATTCAGTTCCACAATGCCTTGAGTTTCAAATTTTCTCTACTGCCCCCCCCCCCAAATGGCAGCATGCAGTCAAATACAGGATCTACAGATACCTTCATATTGAACATTAGTCAGATTGTAAAGAAGGATTATGACCGATGGAATGAACAGTGGGAAAGAGGAAACAAAACAAAACAAAAAAATGAAAGAGAGCCAGTAGTTTGCTTCAATCTGCATTCAAACTCTGTAGTTCTTTCTCTGGATGTGGCTCTCTCTCTCCATCATGAGTCTTTTGGAGTTGTCTTATAACCTTGCATTGCTGAGAGGAGCCCATTCAATCAAAGTTGGTCGTCACACATATGTTGTGTCTGTGATTGTGTGCAAAGTTCTCCTGGTTCTGTTCTCCTCACTTAACATCAGTTTATATAAGTCTCTCCAGATTATTATGAAGTCCATCAGAATCCTATTTTTAAATGCATTAGATAAAATATGGAGGATGACAAAGGAATCCAGTTAGAGTGAAATGAAGATGTCACTTTTTTCCCTGCCAAGTTCACAGACCCCAGGTTAAGAACCTCTGTCCTTGTAGAATGTAAACTCCTTAAAGGAAGGGGTACAGTGAGGTCCAAGGTTCAGATTAGTTGGAATAACGAATGCCATGATTGGCTACACTGCATATTTCCACTGGGCTGGAACCAGTGACCATATTTTACATAATCATAATTCCAAGTAGTGTGAATCTAAGTGTCTGGGACCTCTTTAGGGAACTCCTTATCCTCACTTTGGTAGCATAGTGGCTTGTACACAGTAGGTACTAGATAAATTTTGGCCAATTTGAATATCTTAGAGTGTTCATTTCATAACTAAACCATCACCATATGACCAACCGCCCGGTGGTCTTCAGGAAGAACCTCTTCACTTGTTTGGGGACATATTTGCCCTTCTGTAGACTTTTGAGTAAGATTGTTGTGTCATTACAAAGCCCGTTTGCTTGTAGGAAAGATAATTGTTTCTTGACTTTTTCTTCCTTTAGCATCATGTTACCCAGCACCCAACATAACTTGTAAGGATTTTAGCGGCAATGAAACCCATTTTACTGGAAATGAAGTTGGTTTTTTCAAGACCATACCTTGCCGTAATGTGTAAGTAAAACGTTTGCCTGAGTTTTCATTTCAAAATTAATTGATTAATAATTACATCTTGATTGCATAGAGAAGATGAATTAACTTAGGGGAGAAACGTAGAACTAATGGGACTTAGGATCATACATTTAGCACTCAAAGCTCCCCCAAAAGTAATTTGGTCTAAACTCCTCATTCTCGCAGGGGAAATCCAAGGGACAAGGAGGCAAGGTGACTGAAGGTCATGGAATCCTGGCTGGGGAGCTGGAATGGACCCTCTCATTTTACAGATGAGAGACATGAGGCCCAGTGGGGTAAGGGGCCTGGCCATAGTCACAGGGGTAGAGCTAGGATTTGAACTCATTTCTACAGAGTCAACTTCTAATGCCTACTCTTCACATTGCACTGAGGGACTTTTCCAGACTCCTTTGTGCAAAATAACTTCAGTGATTGAAATGCAAATTGTCCTTTTATGAATTGTATGAATGAACCAAAGAGAGAATCCAGTTTAAAAGTGAAAATGGTCAGTTTAGTGAAGTTTTGCTCGAGTTCTGCTGAATGTTTAGTGCCTTTGGATGCTTTTCTTTTTTTAAAATTAATTAATTACATTTAATTTTTCAACATTCACTTCCATAAGCTTTTGAGTTATAGATTTTCTCCGCCACTCTCCTCCCCACCCCTCCCTAAGACAGCATGCAATCTGATAAAGAAAGGCTCTACATATATATTCTTATTAAACTTATTTTCATAATTGTCATGTTGTAAAGAAGAATTAGAATGAAAGGGAGAAACCCCGAGGAGGAAAAGACCAAACGAAAAAAGAGAGAGAGCAGATAGTCTGCTCTGATCTGCATTCAGACTCCCTAGTTATTTCTCTGTATGGGGATGGCATTTTCCATCATGTGTCTTTTGGAGTTTCTTAGATCCTTGCATTGCTGAGAAGAGCCAAGTCTATCAAAGCCAGTCATCGAACATTGTGGCTGTTGTCGTGTACGATGATCTGGTTCTGTTCATTTCACTCAGCATCAGTTCATATGAATCTTTCCAGACTTTTCTGAAGTCCACCTGCTCATCGTTTCTTCTGGAATAGCGGTGTTCCATTACATTCATGTACCCCAGCTTGTTCAGCCGTTCCCCAATTGATGGGCACTTTGGACAGTTTTTCATGAAAAAAATTTCTTAAAGTAAGTGTCCGTGATGGAAAATATGAGTCCAGCCCCATGTCCAGGATGGCTGCCTCAGAAGGCTCTGGTTCAGGGACCTGGCACTGTGTTCCTCGGAGCAAAAGCATGTTAATGACGTTTTATTTGGATTCTGCTTGGCTTTTCTCTTGTTAGTAGCGGGTACTAGATCATAGATACTTTCACTTGGCGCCTTCCTACCTCCACTACTTAGAAGCTGAAGTCAGCTCTTTAGCACACCTGCAGAATCCTCCCCTTCCCCCCTCTGCAAAAAGCAAGGTCTTTCTCTTATTTTCTGGTTGACTTTAATTAAACAGCTGTCCTGACAATCAGATCCAAGGTATCATGAGAAAATGTCTAATATGACATAACAAGAAGAGTATTGGCCCATCAGGAAACATGAACTTTTGTTCTGTATATGGCATGCACTGGAAGAACTTTTGGAGCCAGCCATACCCTCAGAAAAGTCCTCTCTACCACCCATCCCAGTGAATGGGCATTCTGTCACATGGAGGACCTCCACTGAGTACTCACCTGGCTTTTGAGGTTTCCTCATCCACTTTGGATTCACTTTTTAGCTGCATCTTCTTGGGTAAGGTCCTAGGGTCATCAGGGGACCTCTGGAGTTGTCTCCCTCCTTTGACACAGATGGGAGAAGAGGCCCAGGAAGTGACGGGGCTTCTTCCAGACCATGTAGGCAGCAGGGAGCAGCCAATCTGGCAGGTGAGCCCAAGTGCTCGGGCTCCAAGTCCTGAATCCTCTCCTTTGTTGTCATGTGATGTCTCTGTGCCTCTGTTTCTTCCTGTGCAGAGGTGAGGCTACCCTTGTGTTGCCTAAATGGCAGGATGTGTTGCTGTAAAAAGTGGAATAAGCTTCCTCTGAATGTGGTGTAGTGTAGTCACTGGAGGTGGTCTTTGGCTGTGTTGTGTGATTCTCAAACACTTACAGGCTGGACTAGGTGGTCCCAGCTTCTGACCCTCCTTCTGTGCTGTGGTTGTTATGAGGAAAATGCTTTGGAACTTACAGAGCTTTCAAATGTCCTGTGTCATCACACACCCTTTCTTACTGGACCACAAGGCCTCCTCATCCTGTTTTTAGCAGTCCCAGGGGTAGGAAGGATAGCTAATCCCAGAAATGACAGAAGCCTTGGGATGAATACAGATAGATGGGACACTGTCAGCTGAGTGTCAAATACTGGGGGAAGATCAAGGAAGGTGGATGCTGAGAAAAGGCCATTGGATTTCTTGATGTTATTGGAGAGTACAGTTTCATGGTGTAGACTGAATGTCAGAGCTTTATTGTAAGGGGTTGAGGACATTGGCAACATTGGATATAGTTTAGATTTTCAAGTTTATCAGAAGAAGGGAAGAGACAGAGGAGGGAGAAGTCAGATGGAATAGAAAGATCAAGGGAAGAGTCATTTTTTTTTTAAGCTTTGAGATGCTCTGAGCATAGTTGTAGGGTAATGGAAAGGCACCATTAAGAGGGAGAGATTGAAGATGAAGGGAAAGGAGGCCAGCTGCTGGAGCAAGGCCCTGGGAGAGTAGGAAAGGCCTGGATATGGGACGTTGGTGGAGAGACCAGAGGGCAAAAGGAGGTGATACAGGCAGCTTTGGAGAAGGGCAGAAGGAGACCTGAGTCAGTAATTGGCTGTTATATGGGGAGAGAGAATATGGCGGGGATTGGGAGTGAGAGGAGGGAATCCAGTGATTGGCACAGGCTCGTTCTGTGAACAAAAGGAGACCTTTGCTATGCCAAAGCCAGATGTTGTATTGGGATTTTATCTTTACCTGCCATTGTTAATTACTATTAAATTATAACCGTATGTATAACTAAATGATAACTGTCACTCAATTTCACCAGAATTTTTTTTATTAATGACCTACTGTGTGCATGGTGTGCTATGTTCTATTTTGGTTGAGTCACATTTAAAAGCATGCATTTCCAGCTTACAAATAAGAATCTGCTTTTAGAAATGGGTCAAGTAGTTAAAATACTTTTATTTAACTAAAACCCAGTTTATTTTGACTCACAGACTATTTTAATTATAGTATTTAACAATATGATTTTAAAATGCCATTTACTTCTTGGAAGTATTAGTCTTTGAATCTTGGTTTTCATTTTCCTTCAGAAATGGCTATTCCTACCGGGTAGCAGTTGCTCTCTCGCTGTTCCTTGGCTGGTTAGGAGCAGACAGGTTTTACCTGGGATACCCTGCTTTAGGTGAGTACGCCCCCTCGGGAAACATGACAGTTCTCTGTGTATGTAGATCTTTTCTTTTAGATGATCTCTCGATTCTTCTAAATGTTCAGTGTTCCATATGCTGCTTTGGATCTAGTGGCGAGACATCTGTAGGAAGAACAGAGCCCGCATTCCTTGGCCATCCCGCATCTGCAGAGCGCGTCTGTTTCCTCGCAGAGCTGGGTTTTCACTTTCGTGGAATGCTTTTAGGGATAGATGGAACGCAGGAAGTTCTCTGCTTAGAAATGCTGACTTAGAGACAGCCCTCGCTCCAGATGGCCACTGTCCCCTCCCTTTCCTCCATCTGCTGCGGGCTGTGGAGCTCGAGGGACCACTGCCCTTTGGCCCTTTTGGAGTCCCCAGCTCTGGCTCCTGGAATCTTGGGATTTATGACCCTGTGAGCCAGGCTGGTTTCAGGGGAATGACTGGAGCAGGAGGAGGCAGGCTCTTCTCCCCTGGCACTCTGGTTCATGACCTCGTTCTTCCATGGGGCCATGCTCTCCACCGTTACCCTTGAGCTCTTGGTGGCCTGCCTTGCGGGCCTTTGCTTGGTGTTTATTCTCTCAACCTCTGTGTAGTCTTTGACCCTGAGGATCCTTCTCTTTTCCTTGAGATTCTCTTCTCCCCAGAATTCCGTGTCACGTGGTTCTCCTCTTACCTGTCTGACTGCTCTTTCTCAGCCTCCTTTGCTGTGTCTTCACTATGCTGTGCTCACTGACGCTGGGGTCCCCCAGACTCTGTCCTCTTTTCCTTGGTGATTTCATCAGCTTCCATGGGTTCACTTTTCATCTCTACCCTGATGATTCTTTTGTATTTTTTTTTTTTTTGCTTTTTGGAAGGCAGTTGGGGTTAAGTGACTTGCCCAGGGTCACATGGCTTGTTTTTGTGTGTGTGTGTTAAGTGTCTGAGGCTGGATTTGAACTCAGGACCTCCTGACTCCAGGGCCGTTGCTCTATTCACTGTACCACCTAACCAGCCCTATCCTGATGATTCTTGAGGGAGGAAATTCTTTCCATCCGGGTGCCACCTTCTGTGCAAGCTGGAGTTTGATGATTTGCCTAAAGCACTGAGAGGCTGTGACTTTGCTGGGGTCACACAGCCATTCTGGGTCAGAGGTGTAACTTGAGCCTGGGTCTTGCTGGCTCTGAGGCCGCCTTCCTGACCACTAAGCCATGCTGCCTCTTGTCACCTCCTAAAGGGTCAGTCTACACAGAATAAACATGAATGAAGTACAGGACATTCAGAGTGAGGTAGATGGGGGGAGGGCATAAGCACAAGATAGGGGGATTGGGAAGGATTTCATAGGGAAGGTGCACAAGCTGTGTCTTGAAAGCAGTGCAGGATTCTGTGAGGCAAAGGTGAGGGCATTCTGGGCATGGAGGTAAGGAGACAGAAAACAGAATGCTGAATAGACAGAAAGGACAGATTGTCGAGTGCTGAAAGGGGAGTAACACAGAATGGCCGCTCAGGGCTTGTGGCAGGCTTCCAAAACCGAGCCACGGAGTTGACAGGTTATCTTGGGGCCAGCAGGAAGCCACTGCAGTTTCTGGAGGAAGAGCATGATGTGGTCAGACTTAGAATCCCTGTGGGGGCTGCACTGAAGCGGGGAGAGACTTGATGTAAGCCATTGCATTAATTCAGGTTGGAGACAACGAAAGCCTGGACCAAGGTCATGGCTGATACCTATCTTAAAATAAGAGAACAATGAATTTGGCACTAAAGGCACTATGCTACAGAGGAAAGGCTGCAGGAACTGAGGTTGAGACCTGGGCTCTGCCACAGTATGAGAGACCTCACCTTTCTGGTCCTGTCTCCTCATCTAGAAAAGGAGGGCATAAGATCAGATGGACCCTAAGATCCTTCTAGGGTCTTTGATCCTGTGAGTACAACAAAGAGCTGGGAGGGAGCTGGGAGAGAAAGACCATGAGCCAATTGAGTCAGACTACCACCACTACCACCACCTCCCCTTAGACCACCAATGGAGGCAGCCTAGGACTGGACACTGAACCCACTGCCTTGGGAATAGCAGTGCCCCCAGACCAGCTACCAAGCCATCCCTGGTAGCCATCAGTGAGGGGGAAAGTCATTGTGGAGAAGGGGGCCTCCTTTCTCCATGACCACCAGCAACAACTACTGACCTCCTTCCATCAGCAGGCATAGAAAATCCTGAGAGTCCTGGGTGTGGCAGTTCCCCCCATTCCAGTGGTCCTGCTTCTAGCCTAGCCCTCACAGCCATTATCCAGGGAAAGAACTCCTATGGAGAAGAGGTCAGCTGTCCTCACAAGCTGCCACCCACAGGGCAGACAGGTCAGCCTCGCTAAGGGAAAGGTAGGAGGTGGCTTGTACCGGACAGGTCAGTACCCTCCATCCTTGCCCCCAAAGCAGGGGCTACAGCCACAGCTACTGGAGACCAGAGAAGCAAGTGCTTGACCCTGTCACATCACTCACCATCAGAAACCGATAGGATTTTGTCAGTGGAAATGACACTAAAGAAGGGACCTTATTACCATCTGCTTTGCTGTTGAACCCTAAGGACTGTGGGACTTTTCCATCTGACTTATAGTTAGAACTCCCCATCTTTGTTCTCTCCCCCATGTCTGTGAACTCCTGGAGAGCAGGGACCGTCTGACTTTTTTGTCCCCACAGCACTTAGAACAGTGCTTTGAACATAGCAAATGCTTAATAAATCTTCTTTCATTCGTTCATTCATTCCACAAACACAGCTGAAGAGCTGTTGTGTTGTCCTGTTTGGTCCCAGAGGGCAGATCTATGAATGGAGAATTTTGTAAAGCTACAGATTTAGATTTGTGGTATGGAAAAATTTTCTAATGGAAAACTATGCAAAAATGAAATAAGTTGACTTGGCTGGAACCTAGACTACATGAGATAAGTGTGGAAATACAGACTGGAGCCAGATTGTGAAAATCTTTGAATTCAAGGCTTAGGCTTTTATACATTTTTCTGTAGGCAGTAGGAAACCACTGAAAGGTTTTTGGCAGGGAGGGATCACTTGGACATCAGTTGAAGGATGGGTTGGAGACAGTCGGGCTGGAGGTAGGAAGAACAGTTAGGTGATGTATCAGCAATGCCATATTCACAATGCCTATAGAGATTACAAATATGCTGATATAATTATCCATTAGAAAATACGTCATGTTTGCCATATGAGGAAATAAACTAGAAAATTTATTAAGATACCAAAAGACTGAGTCCCAAAACCAGAAAGTGAAAGCCATCAGAGTAGTTATGACATTGGCACAGGTAGATAAAGTAGAAAGCACCCACATTTTCAAGCCTTTAAAACAGAACAGGCTACCTCAGGCAAAGGTCCTCCTCTCCCCACTCACAGCAACCACCCAGCGTCCTGGAAGAGCGCTCCCAGCAGCTCCGGCCCCTGGCAGTCCTCAGCAGGAGTCCTTAGCAGAAAGTCCTTAGCAGTTCTAACTCAAAAAGGGCTTCGCGCTGCCACTGCCTCTGCTGCTGCCGCCGTCACCACCACCGCCAGCCACCGAAGGAACGCTAGCTTGGCTTCCGCTTCCTCTTGCTCCGCCCCTTCCTGCTACGTCAGCAAGTCCAACGGGGCATGGAAGATCTTTAAATCCCATAACCCTTACAGGTGATTTTTCTGATTCTCTAGATTAGAAGAGATAAGATCCTAAAGTGAAAGGAGGAGGTGAAGAAAGCAAGAGATGATGTTCAGAGAGAGCGGACGGATGGAATCTGACAGCTGATTAGACATGCTGGGTGAGGGAGAGGGAAGTTGGCATGATCTCTGAGATTATAGCTTTGAATGACTTATGCACACCCCTCACCTTACAGAGGTGGAAGATGATGATACCCTTTTCCAAAACATTGCATCACAGTGTCTCTTTTTTGAAACCAAATATAGAATTTTAGATTTATTTTTAAAATCTCATATTACTAAATTTGACCCATTCTTGACTTTTAAGATCTTTTTAGAGCTTGTCATTCAGCATGTTACTTAGTCTGATTAGCTAAGTCATCAGCAAATATGAGAAGCATTCCTTTTAGAGATATAGATTTTTCCCCAGTTACTGCTTTGGCTTCATCCCACAAACTGTGGTATGTTGACTCATTGTTGTCATTATCTTTAATGAAATTATTTATTGTTTCTATAATTTGTTCTTTGACCCACCCATTCTTTAGGATTAAGTTACTTAGTTTCCAATAATTTTTAATCTGTGCTTCAAAGGCCCTTTATTGAATGTAATTTTTATTGTATTATGGCTGATAAAAAGACATTTTATATTTCTTCTTTTCTGCATTTGTTTGTGAGGTTTTTATGTTCTAGTATATATGGTCAGTTTTTATAATTGTACCATCTATAGTGGGGAATTAGGTGTACTCCTTTCTCTTTCCATTCAGTATTCTCCAGAACTTTATTTAGCATATCTAACTTTTCAGAAATTCCATTTGGGTTCTTCTTTTTTGTTTATTTTTTGTTCAGTTTCTCTAGGTCTGAGAGAGGTAAATTGAATTTCCCCACTATTATAGTATCACTGTTTATTTCTTCCTGGAACTCATTTAACTTTTTCTTTAAGAATTTAGGTACCTTTGGTTGATATGTGTTTAGTACTGATAGTAATCCATTGTCTTTGGTAACTTTTAGCACAATGTAGTTTCCCTGATTTTTTCTTTTAATTAGGTCGGTTGTTGCTTTTGACTTATCTGAGATCTTGATTGCTACCTTGCCCTTTTCACTTCTGCCGAAGTGTAATAGAGAAATACAGGCATGAATCTCGGTGTCCTTGCACAGGTATTAGCACGTCTGTGCTCATCTTCTCTCTCTTGTTCCAGTTTTAGTGTCTTGCTGCATAAGTGAACATGAAAAGCATTCCTTTTATGGTTTTCTTCTAGTTTCCATAAAAATGTTACATGGCACAAGGGCATGTTAGCAACCTACCCCTACCCTGCTGACATTGAACCATTAATATCTGCTCTTTGGTTCTAGTTATCAGTTGGTTTTGAATAATAATAATAATAATAGCTAACAATTATATAGTACTTATTGTGTGCCAGGCCCGGGGCAGAGCACTTTCCAGTCATTATCTGCTTTGATCAACAACCACCTTGGAAGGTAGATGCTAACATTTTATATATGTGGCAAACAAGGTGAAGTGACTTACCCAGGGTCACATAGCTAGGAAGTGTCTTAGATCTTCCCAACTCCAGGCCTAACATTCTAATCACTGTTGTAACTAGCTGTAGTTATCTGGCCCATCCCTCTTTATCTTCTTTGAGAGGTTTTGTAAAAGGTTTTGCTGAAATTTGGGCTTACTAGACCTACAAGTCATATACCTACCAGTCTTGTAACTTTTCAGTGAGTGAATAGATGAAAATAGAATTGGTTATGGCTTCACTGTGTGTGAGGGACTCTGTCAAGTCCTCGGGATGTATGTTCAAAAGACAACAGAGCCCCTGCCCTTAGAAAGGCAAGAATGACTTTTACAGGTGGCCCCAAGGAGGGGTGTTCTGATATGGGAGGTTACATATGTGCTGTGTGGACTCATTGCAGAAAGATAGCTTGGAGCCAGAACTTAAGGCCAGAGGAATAGGTATCCCAAAGGAAGAACAGTAGTTAGCATTCTGCAGCACTGTAAGGGATGGCAGAGCCCACCATCCTAGGAGACAGAGGCCCTTATTATCCCCATCTCATAGATGAAGAAGCTGAGACAGATGGAGGTGAGGTGATAGGTCCACAGCCACCCAGCCGGGTAGTGTCTGAGGTAGTGTCTAATCCACCCGACTTTAGGCCTGGCTCTCTGGGAAGCTTCTGCACATTCTTAGGCAGGGCCTCAGTGTGTGTTTGAGGAAGATCTCCTTGGTAGCCACACAGAGAGCCCTCTGGAGGCTTTCTCACTTGTCCTGATCCAGGCTGGTGGACTTGGGGCAGAGAAGGGGCTAGATGCTGCCTAGGGTGGGAGTGTCAGCCACCTTTGGTAGCTGGTGAGGGGGAAGGAGGAGTGGGCCAGCATGTGAGGAGAAGGAGAATGGCCTCTCTCTTCTCTTTCCTGCTGGCAGCGGTGTGTTACAGAAGATTCATGGCCTGCAGAAGGCAGGCTCCTCGTTCAGCTGTGCAGTCGTGATGGGGAAGAGTGTGAGGTTACCAGAAGGAAAGGAGAGCATTGTGGCTGGCCAGGCCCTGCCATGTGCGATGGTGTGTGTCTGTGTGTGAGTGTGTGTGTGTCTTTACTTGTGCTTTTGCTGTCTGCATTCCTTCCTTGGGCATTCACGGGAGAGATGCTCTGAAGCCCTCATCCTTTGCATTTGTGCACCATTGCAGCAGATACCTGTGATGCGGACTCATTGTAGCCGCTGACTTTTGGAGGTGAATAAAGTGGGGGGGGGGGCTAGCACAGCCCCTGGAGTCACTGGCTCCCCCGTGGCCCTGGGGTGCTTGTGCCCAGGACGAGCCAGCCTTCCACCCAGGGCAGGGTGCTGCAGATGCTTTCAGTGTTAGGGGCTTTGCTGGACTCTTGTCCAGCAGCACAGAGCAAGGGAAGTTGGTCCTTTTTCCTAATAAAGTTTGAAGAGATTTAGGAAATTTGTTTTGCTCAGTCTTAGGGAATTTTTCCTTTCTCGGCCTCCCCTCATCCCCTTCAGAATACATCAAGGCTGCTTCATCTGGAACCCTTTCATTTGTCTACTCAATATGAAGTCTTGTTCTTCTAATAATATTCTGTCTTTATGTTTAATTCTGTGTTAACATCTGTGACATTTTTTTCGGATATGCTGTAACTAGCACGTTTTATTTTGCCCATCTGTTGCATTAAGAGATTATGGCTCTTGACGAGAAAGCCTCCTTTGGAGGCTCTGACTGCAGATCCTCCCATTTCCTAATGCTCTTCGTTTTCAAGTGTAAATATTTTCTTATTATGAGCATAACAATGTGTTGTAGCCTTAGTCCTGGAGTTTAAAATCTTAAGTTCGTCCATAGTATTCTCATGGTTCAAAAATATGATTATTAAGTAGGTTTGAAGTTACTCGTCTGGACCGGCATATAATGGAGAGTTCTTAAACCCAAATAAAAAAGATTTGCAAGTTAAGCTTCTCCTGGGATTGAAAGCTGCTCTGTGTAGGTGTAGGAGCGAAAGAAATCTTGGTGACTAATGGCCAGATTTATCATCTAACTCTCCGGGGTTTTGGCAAGGAGGCTGCTGTAAGTCAGAAATGATCTCTAGTCTTAAAAGAGACTCTTTAGACTGAGGGCATAGATGCAAGAACTAACCTGTAACAAAGCAGGGGACTTGAAAAATTAATCTGTGCTCACCATCTTATTTTGCAGCTGAGTAAATCCTGTTATTGAATTCATCTTTTTAAGATGTGAAGTCTGATTCTTTAACTAATCCGTCGGTAAAGCTGGTGTTGGGGGTTTGCTTTGTCACTAGTCAGATGGCAGCGTCGTTCCCGATTGGCCTGGCGCTGTGTGCCAGAGTCGCGGCTCAGAAGGGAGCAGAGGCCTCCTTGTCGGCCTCCCCGGAGCCCATTGGTGGTGGGGCATCGCTGAAATGTCTCTGCTCTCCGATGGGACCTTTACAGAGCCGGGGCCAGACCTCTTCTCAGTGCTTCCGTGACACTTTGTTTTAAGACTTAGAAGCCTCGAATGTCATAAGATAGCAGGTCTTGTATGATGAGGCCTGTACTTCTTTTTTTCCCCCAAAAAGTGAAAACAGATATTTAAGCTGAATGAGCACACTGCTTAAGAATGTGATGAAAAATCATAGTGCTATATTAATAAAGGATTCTTCATGTTGTTTTGTGTGTACAGTGAAAACTCCCCAGGATGTCCTTTGGCCAAAGAAATCTTTCTTCAGTTCTGGAGGAATTGCCCCAGATCTCAAGCTCCTGCTTGTACATAATTGTAGGCTCAGGCAGATGTTTGCCACTGGCTGGTGTGGAGCCTGGGGAGTATTCACCCCCATGGATCCTGCCTCCCCTCCTTTCCTCTGCCCATCCCTCTGCCACCCTAGAATCAGGGGTTCGGGGCCATCTGCCTCCTTACCCATCTTCAGCTCCACGGGGAGATAGGGAGAGGCAGATGGAAGCAGTGAGTTGGTGCAGCTGCAGCTGCACGAGCCTGGAACTGGAAAGGGAAGTAAGTGCTCTGTGAGCCCCTGGATGCCATCCTTGTCAGCAGCACGTTGTCCCCTTGTCTGAACCGGGCTTCGCAGAATGAGGGACGCTGTTAGGAGAGGTCGGTCTGTGAACCGTCCCCCAAGGAATGGATTACTGTTAACCAAAATATTTCTGTTTAATGATCTCAGGGGTTAATGGAAGCTTCTGAGTGTGTGTGTGTGTGTGTGTGTGTGTGTGTGTGTGTGTGTGTGTGTGTATAGACAACCAGAGGCTTGCCTGCTCTTTCGTGCCTGACTCCTCTCCTGAAGGCTGCTGTCACTCTTTCCATTCCATCATTAATATGTTTAATCATGCAGCGAGTATTAAAAAGGACAGGAAATAGTGGACGGAGCCTTGAGCTTGGAGCCAGGAAGCCCGGGCCCACCTTCTGCCTCAGACACTCCCTAGCACGGCAGCTCGGCACCAAAAGCCTCAGTCTGCTCATCTGTGGGGAGATGGTGTTACTTGCATTACACACCAGATTGTTGGTAGCAAAGTGCTTTGCAGATGGGTTTCTATCCTTATTTCGGTGCACAATCATCCCTGAAGATTTTGTATAAACACAAATTCATGTTATGAGCATGGTAGTGATAGCACTCTGTTGTCCATTCCCCATCTCAGTGCCTTTGCACAGGCTGTGCCTTGTGCCTGGAGCACCCTCACTCCACCGTCCTTTAAAGGACCATTTAAACACCAGCTCCTGAACCCCGCACATAGCTTGTATTTACTTGGTATATATTGTGAATTCATGGCCATGTTGTTTGCCATGACAGAATGGGTTGCTTGGTCACAGCATCTGCAGTCAGACAGCCAGTCAGTGAACAAGCCTTTATCAGTCACTTGCTGCCTTCCAGGCTGAGGACACAGAGGAGGACACAAGACGTCTCTGTCCTCTGGGAACTCACAGGCAGTGGGAGAGAGGGCTGGCCCACAGGTGTGCCCCTGGGTTATGTACAAGGACAAAGCAAGGCCTCCACACTCCAGGGGAGCAGGAAGCTGGAGTGGCCCATTTGTAGAGTGTTTCCCCTGTGCTGGGCCAAGCCCTGCGCAGACTCTGTCCATCCTCAGCTCTGGGGGTGCTGCTATTATCCTCATTCAGCCGTTGAGGAAACTGAGGCAGGCAGGTTAAGCACCTTGCCTAAAGTCACACAGCTGTATGAGGCTAGATTTGAACTCAGGGCTTCCTGACTCCAGGCCCAACACTCTGTCCCCAGCGGCCTCCCTGAAGGAAGCCTGGGGACTCTGGGAGGTCAGAGTGGGGAGGCAGGAGGCTGGGTAGGGGCCTGGCATGTGATGTCCTCTCCCCCTCTCTGGGTGGCAGGTCTTTCTGGGATCAGAATTCCCAGCGAGCTTCCTGTTCAGTGCTGCAGGTCAGCGTTGAGCTGGGGCAGTTCATGTGATGGGCAGAGCTGCCTGGTGAGTGGTGCCTAACCAGGGGCTGAGTCATTGAGCACAGCGCTGTTTGGGGAAGCCCCGCAAGGCTGAGGGGGCCGTTAGGGGGAGCCCCAGTGCGCAGAGCGCTGGGCCTCCAGCCTCAAGCACTTACCCTATTTGCCTCAGTTTCCTCAACTGTAAAATGAGCTGGGGAAAGAAATGGCAAACCGCTCCAGTGTCTCTGCCAAGAAAACCCCAGACAGTCAGACTTGACTGAAACAACTGAACCATAACGTTTTTTAAAATAGTATTTTATTTTTTTCTCCCAGTTATATGTAAAGACAGTTTTTTTTTGGAGGGGGGAAGGCAAGGCAGTTGGAGTTAAGTGACTTGCCCAAGGTCACACGTAAGTGTGTCCAGTGTCTTGAGACCGTATTAGAACTCAGGTCTCTCCAGGGCCAGTGCTGTATTCATGGCGCCGCCTAGCTGCCCCCTGAAGACAATTTTCAACATTCATTTTTTAAGAATTTTGAGTTCCAAATTTTCTCTTTCCTTCTTTCACCTCCCTCCTCCCTGAGACGGTAAAGCATTTTCATAGAGGTTATACATGTTCAATCATGCAAAACATGTTACTTTGTTAGTCGTGTACAACAGCAATTTTAACAGAAGTTTCTGTAGCAGCATTTTCAGGTTCTCAAAGTGTGTCCTGTGGCTTTGCTCCTTATCTCAGTGCCCCCCCCCAAGGTCTTCCTTCCGAGAGGACTTTCCTCCGTCTACTTCTACCTGATTACTGACCTGCCTCCCCCTTGGGCAGCTCCTGAGGCCAGGGCTGGGTTTTTGCCTTTCTTTGTATCATTAGCAGTTAGCTCTGTGCCTGGTGCATAGTAAGCATTTAATCAATGCTTGTTGATTGATCGATATTATGCCTGTTTAAGGGAAACTGAGGCCCAAGCCTACAGTTAGTGATTGCCCTAAGGCCTCTCTGATTCGGGTCTGTGTACTGGGGACAGTGTCACTAAAAAATTTAAAACAGAAAGTAAAAACCCAAGTGACAGACGCTTTTGGAATGTGAAGTTCTGAAAGGACAGGTCACTGGATCCTGCACCTAGGCAGGGCACACCTAATCTGGGCGCCTTCCTCCTTTGATTCTTTTCTATCGGTCATGGCGACCTCAGCGTTCTAGGTAGGGTTAAATGAGGGACTGTTTCAGCCACTCATTCCCTCTTACTCCCATGGCCTAGGTATCACCTGGATGTACCCCCCATCCATGAGGATGTGATTTGGGTGGAGGAGGCCTCCAGTCTGGGACTTGTGAGTGGGTGCTGCCAGTGTCAGAGGCACCATGCTGGTTGGCTTGGCCCCCTGAGGTCTGAATACAAGTTAAGGCCAGTTCCCACTTCCAGCTGGGAACTCATTAGACACCAACCCTCACCTTGTCTGGGTCTTAGAGTTGCCCAAGAGGGGTCACACGGCTGATGAATGTTGGGCGACTCGCAGTGGAGCCTAGGCTTCCTGATTCACAGGATCATCCATTTAGAGTGGAAAGAGGTCATTGAGGCCATTGAGTGCAGCCTTCATTTGACAGGTAGCAGGTTAGGGGAATGACTTGCCCTGAGTTTTGTGCTAGTGAGAGCCACTGGCAGGATTCCAACCCACATCTTCTTGATGCCAAGTCCAGTGCTCTAACCATTAGTCCAGGCTGCACCGTGACTGCATGCCCTAGCTTCTATAGGTGTATCGACATTAACATTTGCCAGGCTCCAAGCATGGATATGTTCTTCCATATCAGCGTTTTAGATCAGCAGTAGGGGGATCTGTTAAGCTCAGTGTCATCTGAGGCTTCTGAGATGCCCTCAGAAGTGAGGCAGGAGGCTGCACAGAGAGCCTTTTCTAGAAACAACGGGACCTCTCATTTTAATAGCCCGACATGTGGGATGGTTCTGTGTATCCTAGAAGGCCTTTTGAGATTTATCTTTAAATATAAACAAGCAGTGTATAATCAGAATGGGCTCCTAGTTGTTATTCCTGCTTCTGTACATTTTTAAAAAGTTTTATTGATGCCCTTTTTACATCACTGATTTTCAATATGATCTTCCCTGTTCTCCTGTAAAGCCCTCCCTTGCTATGAAGAGAAAAGCAGCCATGTCCAGGGCTGTGACTGACAGGAGAGTCACTGCCGGCACCCCTCGCCTCCTTGATGAGAAACAAGTGGTCATTCTGTTTTGTTGTTTGGGCCCCGTGTATCTCCTCTGCATCACCTGTTACTGATGGATTTCTCCGTTCATCCTTTCTTAACTGCACAGAACCACTCCATTCACCTACCACACGTTGTTTAACTGTGGGCACCTACTTTGCTTCCAGTTCTTTGTTATCACAAAAAAGTGCTGCTGTGAATACTTTTTTAAATGTAACACTTCCCTTCCTTCATTGATAGGCATGCCAGGAGCGAGATCACCAGGGCAAGGGGTTCCAATAGTTGAGTTAATTTTTTTCCTCCATGATTCCAAATTGATTTCCAGAAAGATTGGGCCACTTCTATCATAGTTTGACCAGTGGTATTAATAGCTGTCTTTGCAGTCCTTAGGACAGTGACTTTGCATTCCCAGGTGCTGCATTCATCTCATTACATTTTAAAGTATTTCTACCTTCCTGAAAGGTGTTATGTACAGAATTACCTCATCATTTAGAAGCAGCGCGTGTAAAGGAAAGAACCTTGGTCCATGCAGGAGGCTTGAATCAAGGCTGAGTTCTCATTCTTATTAACCCGAGTCAGCCTTGTTCTCTGGGAACCTCAGTTTCCTCACCTGCAGAGTGGGAACAGTGTTTACATCCCTTCTCTCATAGGGTTGCTCTGAGGAAAGCACAATGCACACTTTTAAGCACCACATCATTCTGGGTTTTTTAGTCTTCTAATGATTATTTCCATGAGTCATTTCCATATGTGTCCATGATCAAGAATAATAACAGCAAGACTGTTTCTGTTCTTTTCTTTCTTCAGTTCTTTAGCTGTGGTTTCCCTCTTTTGGTTTCTTACCCCTTTGTCTTTTATTTCTGCCTTTGATGGAGTCTTTGGTTCTGGGTCCAGAGAGAATGAGATGCTTTCCAGGCCATCGCTCCCAATTTAAGGTAGATCTGCACTTTGGCCATCCCCGGTGCATGCTCATCTAGTGTTTGGAAAGATTTTCAGAGGAGAGTCAGCATCCTAATGACCCATTATTGTCTGCTAGACTTCTCTGGCCCCAAACCTTTGGCTTGATGTAAATTTGGAGGTGTCATGGCATCCTGGAAAGAAAGCTGGGATTGGACTCAGAAGCCCTGGCTCTGACACTTGTTACTTGTCTGACCTTGGGCCTCGGTCTCCAAAATGATGGGACTAGATTAGGTGACCCCCAGAACCCCTTCTAAATCCAAATCTAATTTTGTCAGCAGCAGAGATGAAATAATAAAATCTAATAATTAGTCATATAATTTCACTATTGGACGGGACCTCAGAGAGGCTGCTGACCCATTCTTGAGCAGTGACCCCCACAGCGTCACTGACAATTTGGTTATCCAACCTCCTTTTCATATGACAGGCAAATGGAAGGGAATAGAGAAAATAAGATGGAAGGCAGATTAAGGGAGGGATAAGTCCTCGGCAAACTGAGCTCCAACTAAGGATTACAAAGATACTTACAGCAGCTCTTTTATCAGCGGCAGAGAATTTGGAACTAAGGAAGTTGGCTACTAAAGGGGGAAAGACTGTCAAGTTATGGTAGAGAAGTGTGAGGGAACGCAATGGTGCCATAAGAAATGGTTATGGGAAAGCCACAAAGATTTCTGTGAACTACATAGAGTGAGGTGAGCTGAGTCCTGAGAAAGGTTGATACAATGACAGCCACATTGTAAAGACAGATAGCTCGGAAAGACTTAGGGCTTCTTACCTTTGCAGAGACCAACTCATAAGGAGACCTGCTGCCTGCCTCCAGAGAGAGGCCGTGGGTTCTGAGGACAGATCGAGACTTTTTTGGTATTTTATTTTGCTTGTTATGTTATGTTATTTTTTTTTGCTTGTCTGTATGTTTATAACATGGGCTTTGTTTTCCTTTCTCATTTCGGTGTGAGGGCATGCAGGAAGAAGGCATGTTTTTGTTGATTGAAAAACAAACAAATGTTTGTTAAAAAATAAAAATGGAATAGGTTGGGGGGAACGGGGGTTTCCCCCTCATTGGAAACCTTCAGAGAATCCTGGAGTGAGAGCTGGAAGGGACCTGAGAGGCTGTCAGGTCCAATCCTTTCATTTTACAGAGGAGGAAACTGAGGCCCAGAGTATTTAAGTGACTTGCCCAGGATCGTGTAAGTATGAGATGACAGAGGCAGGATTTGAGCTTATGTTCTCAGACTCTTTTTTATTCAGGCGTAGGTTGAACCAGATGAATTCTTAAGCGCCTTCAATCAGTCAGTCAGTTAACCAGCACTTAGTGCAGTGCCTGGGACACAGTAGATGCTTAAGAATGGTTTACTGATATTTGGGGGTTTGAAGGAGAGCTTTTATTCTTTTGTTGATATATAGTTGATATAAAGAGGAACTTTTTAAAAACCTAAGTTGGACACTCTGCAACTATGTATAAAACTCTTGCGGTTTGTTTTGGGTTCTAGCAATAAAGCAGCATGGGCTAAGAATGCACTGAAAAAAAAAGGTTTACTGATTAGTTGAATCAATAAGCATTTATTAATTGGCAGCTGTATGCCATGATTCTGTGATTGCCCTATTGTAGTTTTGGTATTTTAATATGATAGACAGATTTGTTCTCCAATTGGCTACCTTGTTATAGGCATTCCAGCCTTTTTTGTTTGAAGTCTTTCTGATGAGTTTATGCACATTAGAACTGGTGAACAGATCATATTGACTCTAAGTCAGGTAGAGATGTCATAGAGAAATGTTTTCAGTTTTAAAAGGTAGTCTGTAACTCTAGGACACTGAGATTTAAAGATTTATTTCTTTAGACTTCTAGCCCAGAAGAACTTTTGCAAACTTTATTTCATTTTTCCTTCATTTCCTGATGTTTGTTAATTCAGTTAAGAAACCCTGGACTTTTTATTCTTTCTTTAAATATATTTCATGTGTGATCACATGAACTTTTGTTAGAGAAATGGATTCTTCTGCCAGTTTCAGATTCTTGAAATAAAAGGACCAGTGTGGAATATCTTGCCAAGCTCCCTGTAAAATCGAAAAGTTCTGTTGGCTTTGTGGAGCACTCAGGAGCCTGTCTATTGTTCTTTCTTTTTTGTTTTTGTTTTTTCTTAGGTTTGTTAAAGTTTTGCACCGTAGGATTTTGTGGAATTGGCAGTCTGATTGACTTCATTCTCATTTCAATGCAGGTAAGCCTGATTTCTAAGTATATTCACTTTATGTGTAAGGGTAGGAGTGTGTGTGTGTGTGTGTGTGTGTGTGTGTGTGTGTGTGTTTTATTCAGGAAGAAAAAATGTGTATAAATCCAAGGACTTTGGTCTTTTGGTTCTTGCTTTTCCACATTGCCTCTGAGAAGGGTCTTCTCCTTCATGCGCCTTCTCAGAGTGGGAAGGAGGAACAGCCTTCCTTTATTCTCCTCTTTTAAAGGTTCATTTCTTGTTTCTTTTTGGCCCAGCCTAGTTTCTTTTAGGTCCGTGCACTATGTAGGTCCATGCACTACGAATCCATGTAGAGCATGAACTGGTCTCATTGGTTTTGTTTATTGGTGTTCTCTTTTGGGTAGACCAGACACCTCTGTTCCAGTGATAGGTATTTCCATAAGTTTTCATGACACATCTTTTCGTTTTTGTGAGCCTAGTAGTGGTCGATTAAAATTGTGCATCTCTGGTTATACCCATTCACAGACTAAAATGTAGTAGAATTGAGGGGTAAAAAAATGGCATTCGGCATAAGTATTAAAAAGTCTTTTTGCACATTGTCTGGAACTAATAATACATTTCAAATTTCTATCACACATCACACTAAGAGGTTGACAGTTGTTAAAGTTTTCCAAATTTGCTTCGTAAAATTGCTCTACCAGATAACTGCCATGTTTCTGAGTAGTCACAGAGTCCTTTGGGTATTTACTTTGCAAACTATTATGTCCCAGATCAGGGTTTGTGGAGTTTAAGATAAATGGCCATATTTAGCTTTTGAACCTAGAAAATACATTTCTTCCTTTATTCATCAAACTTTTGTTAAGTGCCTGACATTGGAACAAGCTTGTCCTTGATCCTACAGCAAGTATGCAGGTTACCGCCTTCTGATTGCCTTTCGTTCTGTTCCCCTTCTGTGAAATACAGCATCTCCAGGCCTCACCTTTTCGCCGATTTATACGGTTAGTCTTTATTCTACGGATAAAAGCACAGATCTAGGAGGAGAACATGCAGGTTGCCATATTGTGAGGAGGAGGCAGCATCTGGGGAAAGAGGACGACCAGCAGCATTAAACAATGGAAATATTGAGTTTTGAATTTGGAATTCTACTATATTCCCCCCCAAGCATCTGCCCTTCCTCCTCTGACTGTGGGACAGGCAAGGAGGCATGAAGAGGCTGAGGTAACATTTTACATATGTTAGGAAAGTGGTGTCTCATGTTAAATGACATTCAAAGAAATTGAATGTATCATTGGGATTCTTAGAGTTAAGACTTCCAAACTAAGTAGCTCCACGGTCCCACCATCTGGCTGATAGCTTTAGAAGGAGTTGTATCTTTTGGTCGTTGCAGCATTTCCTTGCAGCTCTGATTTACATAAAATCACAAACTTGGAAAGGACCTCAAGAAAGCATCAGCTGATTCAGCCTCTGCCTTGAGGCGGCTGAATGCCTACATTCTGGTAACTGATCCCTCTCTTCCTCAAGACCCCCAGGGAAGTGGAATCCACAGGAATCGGAAGATGTTTGGGGGAAGAATTGGCACCCGTGGTCCCCTGCAGTAACTGTCAGGATGGAAGACCAGCTCTGAAGTGCCATCAGCTGGGGCAGGAGCAGTCCCTTCTCTGAAGCTGCCAAGCATCATTCTCCATGCCCGTGATAAGCGTGAACATGTGGCTGCATCTTAAGGGAGGTGTTTCCAAGATGAATCGTTTTTAAACAAATATGAATAACTTTTAACTACAAGCATTATCGACGTATGTTAATATTTATGGCTGGAATAGATTTGTTCCAGTTGATCATAGACATTTCCATCCTGCTTTTCTGTGTGTGCAGTTCTTCTCTGCCCCTTTTCCCCTGCTCTCCGGGCCCATTTTTTTTTTTAACCATTAAATATTCCTCCCCAGTGGTTAGTAGTGTTTTTCTGTTGGGCTGTGATCCCAGAAACACATCGTGCATGGCCTCATGACCTCCTAAAACGCACATTATGATTTTTCTTTTGCACTTCATAGTTTGTAACGAAAACTCAGAAAAACCATCCTAAGGGAAAAATAGGTCTAGATACCTGTGTTCTGATGTTAGATTAATGGTAAAATGCTGTTCAGTGTCTGTGGCTAAAGGAAGTAGTCTCACCTTGAAGCTCATGCAGTTCAGAAACTGTATCTACTGTTCATTACCAAACCTAGACGGGGTGTTCGATGCTCAGTCCTAAAGCAACACCTGTGTAATGATATACTGATGGCATCAGGGTGGGGGGTGGGGTGTGAAGTAGTGCAGGATAGTAAACTGCCTCAGTGCCTGGGACCCAGGGCCAAGTCTGAACTCCCCGGGCAGTCCAGGGGAGCCCCTCCATATCCCTCTGCTTCCCTGAGACAGTTCTGATGGTCAGAGAAGCCCTGCTCACTTGGCTTCTGCAGCTGGCTGGTCTCGGCCGTCACCAGGTCAGCAGCACTGCAGAGATTCCTTGTCACGACTCCCCGGTGTCACCTGTATCTAGTGGACAGCCTTCATGTCGGATATCATCTCTGCCACTCATTTTGGCACTTGGCCATTTAATGTCCATGGGATCATAGATTAGATCTGGAAGGGATGAAGAGATTCTCCAGTCCTCTGCCTCACCTGTGCAGTCTATAAGGGGCAGATCCAGGATTAACCCTCCCCCCCTGTCCCCGACATCAATAAGGCTTTACCAAGTGCCTGAGAAGGCTCTGAGATGGGGCTCAGAGTGTTGTGTTGGAGGAGCTGAGAGAGCGGCCATTTGGGCGCCTGACACGCAGTGAGGCCGAAGTGGGCAAGCAGAAGACATAAAGCTTTGTCCTCAAGGATCTACCTGTGCTGTACACCTGAGGCAAGCCCTTGCTGACAGTGTGGAAGAGAGACCATCTAGGAGGCCATGGCAGTAACTTGGCCCGAGCTGTCATAAGCTATTGGATGACAGGGCCTAAGACTTGGGACGTTGTTGGCCCTCACCAAACGTAGCCCGGTGGTCACTCCCTTGCTGGAGGAACCTATTGAGTGATTTAGGGCCTTCCTGGAGGAGCAATGGATAAATGTGTAGCATGGCATTAGAGTGCTGTTCTCTCGTCTCCTGGACCTCTGCTGGTTTAATCAGCCACACCCTGCTACACCGGTTAGCTGGGGTTCCTTTAGACTGGTGGCAATACCATGACCCTGTAGGTCCTCGAGGTCCCTTTCTCTGCTGTTGTGTGAAGTTGATATTAAACAAAACATTTAGGAGTATGATCTTCAGCTCAGCGCCCAATTAGGAAATTCCTAACATTCAGCCAGAGTTTTGGTTCTCTGACCTAATTGGAATCTATGTTTATCTCTAGCTAAGCCCTGGCCTCTTTATTGGTAAGGCAAAAATTCAGGTTACCAGAAACACTGGGGTCAAGAAACAAGCGGAGTGTGTGTTAATGGGCAGGAAAGAGCAGCTGGGGGAGGAGGCCTAATTCTGAAACTCCCCTCAGTCAGTGAAGAGTCCAGCTAGAGGATGGAGTACCTGAGCCCCTGCCCTGGAGTCAGGAGGACCTGAGTTCAAATGTGGCCTCAGACGCTTGCTGGCTGTGTCACCCTGAACAAGTCACTTACCCCAGTTTTCCTCAGTTTCCTCATCTGTAAAATGAGCTGGAGAAGGAAATGGCAAACCCCTCCAGTATCTTTGTAAGAAAGCCTCAAATGTGGTCATGGAGAGTCAGATACAACTGAAACTAACAGCCTGAGTCGTGAGGGTTGGCCACCCTCTTTGGTCTCTGGTGTTCGCTGACCCTCTGCTGCTTTTTCTTCAGGCTCCACTTTTGAGGTCCTCCCTTCCTTCCAATATCTCTCCTAGACTGTACATGACTAAGCGTGTCTAGGTAAGACCCCGTGGCATGACTCAGGATCTAGAGTCCCACATGGGCCTCTGGGTGAAGACAAGGGCTTGCTCTCTGAACTGCCAGTCAGTTCTCAAGCCTGATTACAAATTCGTGGTAAGAAACTTGTAAATAATGCCATAAAAGCTAGATGATAGGGGCGGCTAGGTGGGGCGGTGAGTAAAGCGCCGGCCCCGGAGTCAGGAGGATCCGAGTTCGGTTCCAGCCTCAGACACTTAATACCCACACACAAAAAAACTAGCTGTGTAACCTTGGGCAAGTTACTTAACCCCAGTTGCCCTCAAAAAAAAAAAAAGAGCTAGATGATATTGCCTGACTGATGGTGGCTAGGAGAGAGTCCTCCAATAATGTGCTTTCTCTCGGGACGCCCTAGTTCCATGAAACAGTTTCTGGGAGACTACCTCTGGGCTCTATTAAAATAGAACTGAACCTTCCGCTCCTTTGGTGGCGAGCATGCTCAGGAGTCCAAAGTCAGGGCCCAGTCCTGCTTGGGGTTAGTTAGCTTTGTTATGGTCACAGATGTGCCCCCTCACCCTGTAAACAGATGGTGAGGATCACAAGAGGAGGCCAGGCCCCTTGGTCAGCTGTGGAGTCTCTGCTGGGCGGGGGGTGAATAGAAAACACAACAAACATTTGCCTTCACTGTCTGACCCAGTCATTTCCTCACAGGTGTTTTGTACTCCCTGTGAGAATCTGGACAGTTGATGGATCTCACTCAACTCTTCCCATGAATCCACACATTGTTATCTCACTTGACCTAGGAGAAAATTGAGGCCCAGCAGGGCTTAAGTGGCTTGGGAGCAGCACAATGGAGTTGGAGCCAGAAGACCCGGGTTCAGCTCCTGACTCTGCTCCTTGCTGCCTGTGCTACCTTGGGCAACTCATTCATCCTTAGCCTCAGTTTCCTCATTTGTGAAATGGATTAGACTAGATGAATGCTTGTCACTTCTGTCTCTAAATTTAGGATCCTGTGACTTGCCTGTGGCCCTAGGCAGAATTCGAACTCTAGGCTCGCCTGCCTCCACACCCAGCAGTCTAGTCACCTACCTCCTTGGTCTCTGGTGTCTCTTAGGCCTGAATTTGAATCTTTAGACCACATGTGGATTTTTGGGCATGGGGAGCAAAATGAATGGAATTTCTAAAGCAAAGGTTGGGTCCATTCTATGGCTGGAACCAAATGCTTTGTTTTCCTTGAGAGACTCCAGTCTGTGCTCTAGACTTTTCCCAAGGAAATCCTTGGTTGTATTTTCATTGAGGAGGAGGATGAATGGTCCTTCCAGGGCCTGGATGCCTGCTCGTGGTATGTCCCCTTCAAGGTCGACACAGAAGGCGAGCTGTGGAGGTTTAAGGGGCCTAGATGGTTAAACTGAGAATCGTAATGGACACCACAGGCTGAACTCCTGAACCTGCATTGCCGGCAGCCCAGGCGTCCTCTCCTGATTGCCAGGAGAAAGTGACCTGAGTCCTGAGGAGGAGATGTGGCTTCCAGGGTGTGTATAGGGGGCCCCTGGTGACCTTTGTCAGTGGGGTCCAAAGCAATAAGGTTTTCTTTTTGGTTTGGTCCAGCTCTTTGCCTTCTGTTGTCCTGCTTCATTCTTCTGTATATCCCCAAGCCTGTTTTATCTTCCCTCTACAGATTTCCTTTCTTATACCCACAACTATTTTTCACCTGAACTTAGGGCCTAAAAAGGTTTTATTTTTAACTTGAAACCAGATGTAATCAGAAGAAGGGAGCATATTTATTAGCTTCATCCTTGACTTCACGATCAGACCTAGGAAAGTACTTTTTCAAGCCAAATGCCAGGTAAACAACTTTGTAACCTTTTTAGGAGATGTTTTCACTGATGATTGTGACGGAATAGATAACTAAGGATGAAAGCTTTCAAAATATTGCCAATTACCTCTGTAATTAAAAAACATTTTTTTTCCCTTTTTTAGATTGTTGGTCCTTCTGATGGCACTAGTTACATTATAGATTATTATGGAACAAGACTTACAAGACTGAGCATTACCAATGAAACGTTTAGAAAAACACAGAAGTACCCATAGATATTTAGAACATGGCTCTGTGGTAAGTGACTATTTTATATCTGCCCTCAGCTTTGTAGATGTCAGCAGCAGCTCCTGAAGAGCAGGAGTTAACTTTGGCCTTTGGCACAGTACCTGGCACAGAGCAGGTGCTTAATAAATAGTTGTTAACTGACTAACAGTGTTCATGGATGGGTTGGATTAACAGTTAAAATGGCAATACTGAAATTTATATATTTAAATTTGTCAATTTTGTAAAAATTTTAATGATATTAATTTATATATTTAATGTAATGACAAGCAGCATGGCATGGTAGATAGAAAAGGTAGAAGAAAATTAAGTGTTCTGTATGTAAATTATGAAAGGAAGATATTTTTAAAAGTCAAGAAATGCAAAGATTTATTAGGGGCAAGATACATGTCCTTGACTTCATGAAAAATTTAAAAATATTCTGCATAATTAACATAATATAATTAAAAGGAAAATAACAGAAATTTTTTTGACAAATATGACATTTAAAACTTGATATCTAAAATATATAAAGAACTCTTTAAAGGCCCCAATGGCAATTCCCAGTCCACCATGGTTAAATGATCTAAAGCTATGAATGGAGAGTTTTTGGAAAAGGAAGCTCAGATTGTTTATCATCATTTGAAAAAATTCCTGACCTTATCTATTATCAAAGAAGTGCAGTGCACCAGAGCTTTGAAGTGTCTGCTTGTTCTCATCAAACTGGCAAGAACAGAGTTCAGGAATGGCCACAGGGTCATGGAGGCGGAGGGCTCGGGCTGGGATGAGGTGGATGGGGCTGAGGGACAGCAGAGCCCATTGTGGTAAAAGGAGGCGTCTGCAGTAACTTTGTAGACTTAAAAAAAAAACCCACTTTAACGGGTTCCATTTTTTTCTTTTAGGTTTTGTGCCTCCTTGATTTTAAGAGAACTCCAGAGCGTGAAATCCCAGGCTTTCTAATCGTCCCTGTTCGCACAGCACGCCTTGGTTGCTTCAATGTGATTTTTACTGGAGATTTTTTTTTTAGATATTTTATTCTGAGATTTGGTTGACTGGAGACTTTCTCCGAAGCCTCCCTTAGAGGGCTTTATCACCTACCCACCCGCCTTCCTGTCCTACCCCAAATGCCTTTTCAATAGGCAAGTTGTGGCTTGTCATCTTTCCTTCTTCAAAATAAAACAATAGAATAACCTCTTTGCTGGGTATGATTCATTCACACCATTTCTGGGCTTTCTTATAAGTCTGAGTAGCCGTCTTCTGATTCTGGGTCTGGGTTTGAATTGAGGTTATTTTATTCCTCACTGTCTCTGTGACCTTGGACAAGGGACTTCATTCCTCTGGGCGTCATTTTCCTTCTCTTTATAAGGAGGAGCTTGGGTGAAGAGACTGTTAAGTTCCCCTCCAACTCTTAGTAATAATGACAGTAGCTGGTGTGTCTAGAGTGCGTTTTTATTTTTTTAAAACAGATGGGGAAACTGAGACTGAACAAAGTTAAATGATTTACCCAGGATGATGAAGCTAGTAAGTTTCCAAGGTGGGATTTGAACTCAGGTCTTCCTACTCTTAAGTCTAATTGCTTCTTGAAAACAGTTAATGTCTTATTTGACCAAATATAATTTCTATGGTTTTGGGTGTAACACCTTTTCTGCAGTATTTGGATCTGCCTGAGAAGGGATATCAAAGTGCCTTGGTCTGCCTGGGAAAGCTGAGGCAGCATGGCTGTATCTGTTCATGGATTTGTGCTTGTGAGGTCGGAAACCTTTCTCTCTGTGCTCCTGGTGAAAGCCCAGCTACCGATTCAGCCCTGCCTGTGCCAGGATGTTTGGAGGTGGGTGAGAGAGGGGCAGCCCCAGACAGAGCTCTGAGAGCCACCCCTGTGTCTGTGGCAGCCCCTGGAGCCTGTCCCTCCTCGGCCCTGGAGAGGCCCGGGCATCCTTTCCTAGGCCCTCCTGGAGGAACTCTCAGGGGCTGGGTCAGCTCTGCAGGAAGGGGCCAGCCCTGGCAGCTGGTCATGGATCAGAGAGGTGTGGGTGAGGTGTGTCAGTCCTCTGAACTTTGCAGGTTCTGTATGCAGCTGGTTAGTTCATCTTCTCCTAACAGAGTCCTTTTTTTTTTTTTTAAGCAATTGGGGTTAAGTAACTTGCTCATGGTTACACGGCCAGTTATTTCTGGGTGTGGTGCTAAGTATCTGAGCCCGGACTGGATCCCAGGTCATCCCAACTCTGGGGCCAGTGCTCTTACTCACTGTGCCACCTGGCCACCCCAAACAGAGTCCTTTTAACACTCATTATTGTGTTGAGAGACTGAAGGAAAAGAAGGGTTTGTATGTATTTCAAGGTCAAGGGATCTAAGTCTGGAAAGTAGACAAAGGCTAGTGGCTAATATAATTATTATTCTCCTCCTCATCGTACCCAGGCGTTACACAGCAAGCTCTAAGGTTTGTAAAGTGCTCTGCTTAACCCATTACAGCCTCACAACCACCCTGGGAGGTCTGGTGCAGTTTTTACCCCCATTTTACAGATGAGGAAACTGAGGCCCAGGTAGGCTTAGTGGTTTGTCCAAGGTCACACAATTGTTAACTGAGGCAGGATTTGAACTCGGGTCCTGTCTTCCTGACTAGCACTCTTACCCACTGTACCACCTAGCTGCCTCTAAAATGAATAATAGTAATAAGAATTATATTGTGTTTTTTGTCTGGATCTCTGCTTTCATCAGTGGAGGGAATTCCCATCAAGGAAACTCCCTCAGCAGTGCAGGTTTGCCCCTTCTGTGTAACTTGGGTGGTAGAGAGTGACCTGGGGGCTCTGAGAGGTTCAGGGTCACACAGCTAGGATGCATCAGAGGCAGGGCTTGAACCCAGGTCCTGCTGATTCTGTCCCCCAAATCTCTGTTTTGCCCCTTGGCTGTGTGACCTTTACCCAGCCAACACTCTCTTCCCTCATCTGTAAAACGAGACACTTGAACTCACTGTCTCGGTAGAGTGCTTTCCAGCGGGCATTGACTGCAGACTTTCACTGCAGGCAGCCCATCCTGTGACTGGACAACTGTGTTAGCATTTTTGAGCATGAATTGGCCTCTGAGCCGCCACACTTGCGGCACCCTGGGGTCTGAGGAGAACGGGTCTAATCCATCCGGATGGAGGGTCCCCTCTGCCTCTCGTTTACTCACAAGCCATTGTCAGTGCCCACTGGGCTTGGGTGCCATGCCAGGCCCTAGAGATGGCGGCATCTTGACGAGGAGGATTTCCCGGGCAGCGTGCTCTCTACTCAGACGCTTTCTTAGAGTCAATGAACACAGTGGACTTTTGGGGTCTTGGAAATTTTTTGGTGGTGAGGATGCTGTGAAATAATGTTTGCTCAAGTCAGCCTGGTCCTTTCACACCCCCGCCTTCATTAAGGATTGCCTACAAAGCACGTGAAAAGTATCCCCTTAAAATTCTGGGTAGTTATAGCTAGCGTTCATGTGATGCATTACAGCTCACGGGACACCTTGTATGTGTGATCTCATTAGGTCCTGGGAGCTGGGTGCTTTTGTTATCCCCACTTTTCAGACAAGGAGACTGGGGCAAACAGGTTAAGTGACTTACCCAGGGCCACACAGCTACTAAGTGCCTTAAGGAAGTCTTCCTAACTGATTAGGATGGCTAGTTCGGTAAGTACATGTATGGGTGGATGTCCTCCCAGTTTCTTTTTTCCCTTATAATAGCATGTGAGAGTTTTATTATATTTTTAGGAGATATTATATGGTGATGAGTCATGGAATCTCACTGTCCCTGGAAAATTGAAGCTGAGGTTCAGTCAGAGGGCAATGAGGAGGTGTCTGGGGGGGGTGTGAGCAGGTTCAGGGTGGTGCAGATTTAGCAGGCGCCCCAGGGAAGGGGCCAGGGACCACAAAGCCCAGATGCGCCCCGGGAGCCAGACTAAGAGCAGGCCCCCAGTAGGCTGGGGGAGACCCCTGCGTGCAGGCGCTCCCCGAGTCTCTGAAGGAAATTCTCACATCGGTGAGACGTGCAGAGTCGGCTAATGCACGCTCCCCACTTCTCTGGTGCGTGTGACTCAGTTCCCAGCAGGCTCGGAAGAGCATCCTAATTATTCAATTACATTAATATGTCCTGCCCACATGTACTTATGTCTAAACCCAAAATGCCGTCTCCGTCCCCCCTGTACGCATAGGAAGTGTCTAATAAACGCTTGCTGACTTCTTCACCCGTGGCACTCCAGCCCCCTCTCACTACCTTAGCGCTGACTGGACGTGCACCCCCTTCTCACCTCGAGCCCTTGGGGTCCATGGTTTCCTTTAAGGCTCAATTCCAACTCCTTCTCCCCAGGTCCTTGCTGGTGCCTTCAGCTGCCACCTTCCATTCCAAAGTTGTCTTGGGTCTGCTCTGTGTCTCTTGTATCTGTCTGTGTGTTTGTGTGGCCTCTTTTGATAGAGAAGTGAGATAGGGCTAGAGCCTGCTCTGATTTTTGTGTCTGCAGCACGTGACAAATAGATAAAAAGTAAATGCATCGCTATGCGCAGGGCATCGTCCTGGGGACGGGGGGAGATAAAAAGTGTAGCTAAGACGGTTCCTGCCCTCGTGGAGCTTAAAGTATAAAAGGCAAAGAAGGCCAAAGTAAGGAGAGCTGACTGGAGATTCATGCGGGTGCAAAAGGGCCTCAGTCAGGTGTGTGCGGCAGGTGTGAGCCAGGGCCGATGGCAGAATGCTGAAGCTGGGCACCGGCCCAGAAGGAGAGGGCCGGAAACGCTTATGGCCAGAATGGGCAGAGCGCAAGAAGGAGGGGCCGGTATTTCTGTTACTGTGGCCTCCGAGGGCCTCTCGCGCTACGTGGACGATCCATCGAGCTCACACGAGGCCTTCTCCGGTCTCTCCCGTGCTGGCAGTGACCTTCCTCCACCAAAATGACTTCACACCAGACTTCGCATTTCCTTATTATGTCAGTCATTCAACAAGCTTTTATTTAGACCTTGCTATGATCCAGCGGCTGCTGAGCACTGAAGGGCACACACATGGTCCCTACCTTCAAGGAGTTCACATTCCAATGGGAGAGACAGTACATAAAGAAATACGCAGGAAGTGATCTCAGAGGGAGAGGACTTTAAAAATTGTATGTGATGGGGGTTCCACCCAGTGGGTGTCGACCCATGGTGGAGCAAGCTCTGAGCTGCCCTGGATACTTCAGGGAAACGTGCCTACCTCTGAAAGACTTTTTTTTCCCCTCCAGAGCAGGGAAGGCAAGGCAACTGGGGTTAAGTGACTTGCCCAAGGTCACACAGCTAGTAAGAGTTAAGTGTCTGAGGCTGGATTTGAACTCAGGTCCTCCTGACTCCAGGACCCGTGCTCTACTCACTGCGCCACCTAGCTGCCCCTGAAAGACTTGTTCTTTGGGGTGATGCAGCCAACCCAGGCAGTACCTTTGTCTTTCAACCCTTGAACGGTTGAAAATGGGGGAGGCCACGTAGGTTATGGCATGTGATATTGGTCACTAACCCTGTAGGAGTAGCTTTAAAGTGGGCCTGAAAAGGCAGTGCTGCCCTCTGACTGTTCCATGTGACAGATCGCTTTCCCGCATAAGGACTTGAGAGAGGGGTGGCGGTCTTGCTCCGTCCCACCGCCAGAACGTGGCAGCTGGAAGGCTCGGACAGACCAAGCTCAGCCTTGCGCTCCTCACGGCCTCTTCAAACTCCTGTTTCCTGCCCTGGGCGCCAATGACAGACAATGTCTGAATTTGGGAGTTTGACAGTGCATATACCTCTTAGTGAGAACCTCCTGGCAGCCAGGGGTCTGCAGCAGAGGTGCTGACTAAGCCCTGCCCTAGTTTGCCAGAAGACACGAATTTGAATAGAAATGTAAAATCTGTCCATCAGCAGCCCTGCAGACTGCATCAGGTCTTTATATATCAACCCCAAGGACTGTTTAACTGTAGTCACAGCAGGTGCTGCTGCTTGTTTAAACAAGTCGCTGTCCTATAAAGGTTCTAAACTCCGTGTGTGCATTTTAACCAGACCAAAATGTTTTAATTGGGAAATCCATGTAACAAAGCAGGAGGTTTCCACAATGTAACCTGTGACTAAAACTGCAGCTTCACCCTCTATCCAGTGCTTAAGCCCGATTCTATTCCCTCTAGCCCAGAAGCCAGGAGGATAAACTAAGTTGGAATTACCTCACCCATGCCAGAGTTCCCATCTCCCCACTCTGCGTTTCACTGGGGTCGAACTCTTCCTGAGAAGGGTATCCCACTAGGGAGAGTCCAGACCCAACAGACCCCAATCTGTCTGTACTCCTGCCCAGGTTCAAAGACTCAAGCCAGCAAAGGAAGATGAAATCAAAAGCCAACTCTCAGTCCTTCGGAAGTTAGCGCCGGTGTTTGTGTCTGTAGTCACGGCGGTCTCTCGGGTGGAGGGAACACCAGTGTGGTCAAGAACAATTTGCACCTCCAGTGTGCTGACTTTCTTCCTTTGCTATGCTGGTTTTTGCCCAGTGTCTTCCTAGTCTTTTGTGTGGTCCATGCACTTGTAAGGGGAAGATTCAGTTCTTTCATCTACAACCCCAGGGGCTACTACGACTGTATATTGTGTATAGCTGAACAGCCAAAGGAAACCCTGGGACTCACATACTCAATTGTACCTCCTGTCCCTCTTTAGGCTGTTCGGACTTAGTTTAAACTCTTATCTGAGTTATGATCCATAAATTCTTTTTAACATCTGTTCTGCGTGGGTCCTTTCCAACCATCCCAGGGATTCCAGTTAGCAAAACTGTGCTTAGCAAAAAGTGCCGGGTGGAAGTGTGGTGATGAGATTCCTGTCAACCCCCAGGGTGCCCCTGTTTGTCATGCAGATGAACTTGAGAGCAAAGGTGAATCAAGCTTCAGGGGTGGCCTTAAGGCCATGAATCGTTCTGTAAAACTTGTGTTCAGTCCCAAGGCCGCACTTAAGGACCTAGAAGGCCTTATGGCCACAGGTTGGAGCCAGTGGAGCTGAGGACTCTGCCCCTGCCTCTCTTCTCCAAGACACCACGTTCTTATAACTTTCTTTAACACATGATACTTTTTTTCTTCTTCTAATTTAGATGCGGAATGTATGGTGATAAATATAATGTTAATTAGTAGATAGGAAGTAGGTACAGATTGAAGCTTCTTCCAGCAGCAAGAAACTGAGAAGTAGGAGTGTCAGCTCTGGAGAATGTAGCATTCACTCTGGATATGCTGATGATTGCTGGAGTTGGGCTGAAATTAGAATCAAGCCCAAAGCAAAATCATTGTTTTGTTGGGGGAGAAATGTAACCTCACTGTCTGAAGCAGAGAAAGCAGGAAGGAAAGAAGGAAGGAAGGGAGGAAGGAAGGAAGGAAGGAAGGAAGGAAGGAAGGAAGGAGGGAGGGAGAGAGGAAGGAGGGACAGAGGGAGGGAAAGAGAAAAAGGAAGGAAGAAAAAGAAAAAATGGTAAATTCAAAATGTTCTATCCTCATAAAAATCCTTCTAAAGGACTTTTACTGTTTTGATTTTTAGTGCCTTACATTTCCTATGCAGCAGTGTACTATTGATGAAAAGGCCCCTTTTTTGGCCTCTAATTGAATTCTCCAAAGGGTGCCTATACCCTTAAGGTTGTTTCCAATAGGGAACGTTTGTTTGTCAGTAAAAATTGAATTATGTGCTTCTACTTTTACTTTCCAGATGTTTTCCTGGAAAAATTCTAAAATGAAAATTTAACCTAAGTACTTATTTAATCATTCCCTCCAGGGCCATTCCTTCTCCTGTCTCTGACCCTCTACAAAAGTGATTCCTCATGCCTGGAATGGGCTGCCTTCTCACCTCCCCCTCATCAAATTCCTTCCAAGCACCTCTTAGGGGTTCCCTCCTGGGGGGACTTTTCCTGACTCCCCAGTTATTAGCCCTCTGCCCCTCTCTGTGCTTTGAATTTATTTAACAGCACCTGCCTCCCATGGTTGTTGCGAGGATAAAATGAGAAAATATTTGTAAAGTGCTTTGCAAATCTTAAAGTGTTATATAGATGTTAATAATAACATATGTTATTAATTAATATTAACATATGTCATTAATAATATGTTTTTATTATTTTTGCTTAGTACATAAGCATTTTTTTGGAGGGCAATTGAGGTTAAGCGACTTGCCCAAGGTTACACAGCTAGTAAGTGTTAAGTGTCTGAGGTCAGATTTGAACTCAGGTCCTCCTGACTCCAGGGCTGGTGCTCTATTCACTGTGCCACCTAGGTGCCCCATAAGCATTTCTTAAACACCTTTTATGTGCCAGGCACTGTGCCAAGTGGTGGGGCCACAAAGGAAGGCAAAGGCCAACCCTGACATCAAGGAGCTCACCCCTAATGGGAGAGATAACATGCCAGCAGCTCCAGACAGTAGAATGAAAGCTCCTTGAGGGCAGGGGCTGTTTCAGTTTTAGATTTTATCCCTGGGGCCTGGCATGGGGCCTGACATCTGTGTCCTGGGTATCCTTATTTAATTCTCCAGAGCCTTCTTTTGACACCTAGAACCCATTCATGATTATTGGAACTACTCACAGATGTATACATTTCAGTGAATAGAAATAAGGTATGTGATGGATTGAACCATCACCCCCACCACTGTCAGTATTATTTTGATTGCTTATTGTATATCGAACCTGCAAGTGAAGCCCCCATTTGGGGAGATTCAGTCCTAAACTGAAGAAATATTTATTAAGTGTGGTCTATTATGAACCTTTCTATTTGCATTTTAAGAAAGAGTGAAGTGTTCTTTGGAACATAATTCATAAGTCTGCAAAATAATTTCCTTAAAGTATAGATCTGATTTTGCTGGTACCCTCCTCAGTAAACAGCATGGCTCCCTATTACCTTTAGGAGCAAAGATGAACTTTTCTATTTGGTCTTTAAAACTCTTCCCAACTTGGCCCCAACCTGCCTTTTCAGCCTTATCCCACGCTACTTTCCTTCCTACTTGAGGTTCTAGTCAGTCTAGTTTCTATTAAGAAATACATGCAGCCCCATTTCCCTCTCTCTGCCGCTGCCTTGGTTGTCTCCCATATCTCCCATACCTCCCATGCTCGCTCCCTGCTCATCTTTCCCTGTTAGGCTCCTGAGCTGCTGCTCAGTCCTTACAGTCATGTACAACTCTCTGATCCCATCTGGGGTTTTCGTGGCAAAGATACTGAAGTGATTTACCATTTCTTTCTAATTTTACAGATGCAGAAACTGAGGCAGATAGGTTGAGTTAACCTTGCCCAAGGCCACCCAGCTAGGAAGTGTCTGAGGCTGGATTTGAACTCAGAAAGATGAGTCCTAGCTGCCCTTCGTACATAGTAGGTGATCAGTAATGCTTGTTGATTGATTAATTGCTTGTGGTTAACAGGAGGACGAAGAACAAAACTGTGTCATCTCCAAAGCGAGCGCCCATCTCGAGTGTTTCAGAAGGCTTTCTGACCGCTTCACCGTAGGACACTTCTTGGACAAGTAACACAGGCAATGTGGCACCAAAATGTGTTTTCTTCAATCCAAACTTTTCTGGAGTTCATCACCTAACAACTTTAGAAATGTTGCTGTGATGGCAGCTGAACTGTCTACTTTGGGCCCAAATTAAGGTTAATTGTGACTGAGCATCCTCGTGCATACAACGAGATGTTGCTTTTAACCTGTCAAGGTTATCAGTGGGTGCCAAGAATAAGGAGATTAAGATGTGAAAAATGATTCAGGTCGGAGCTGGCGGGCCTGCGGCAGCCAAGAGAAAACACAGCCTTACCAGAACACTTTGCAGAAGTATGTGGGGTTTGGCCTTTTCAGAGCTTGGGGGCTCGTTTTTATATTCAAATAGGAGATGGTTAGGAAAAATCAGGGCTTCATCCCTCTTGGCTTTCGGGAATTCTGAAAACTTGAACCATTATTTTAATTGAGCAAATAACCCTTGTTTCTCATGAAAACAAGCACAACTGACCCAATAACTTAAAGCTGTGCTCATTTTCATGCCAGCACTTTTAAGGTTTAACTGGGCTAGAACAGATCTCTGAGCCCAAACAGTCCAATTGCCTCCTTTTAGGTGATGTGAAGCTACTTGTCCAAAGTCACACAGCTACTAAATGACAAGGTTGACTCGAGCCCGGGTTCTCTAACTCCAAAGTTAGTGTTCTTTCTGCTACCAAAGAAAAACACATGTCTCCTCTGGATAGGTTGTGTCTGACACGTAATAATGGAGAGAAGTTTAGACCTACTTCACTTTGGAAAATTGATAGTTACATTTTCTTTCTTTTTATAGCATGCTGTAAGCCTGTTATACCCATCAATTCAATTTGTAAGATCCTCGAGCTAGAGCTTGAGGTAAATTAGAGACTGTCTAATCTGATTCCCTCGATTTACAAAGGAGAGTGAGGACCGTAGAGCTTCTGTGATTGGTTCAAGATCACACAGGGAGTAAGCATCAAAGGCAGGATCTGAACCCACATCCTTTGACAAAATCCAGTGCTTGTTGTATCAAACCATGCCACCCCTTTCAATTCCATAAGCATGTGTTGTGTCTACTGCATGCATCCCTGTATGTGAGCATGTTGAGTACCCCCATTCGAATATAAGCCTCTAGACGTCCCAGACTTAGGTTTCTGTTGTTGTCTTGGTGCTCTCAGCATCAGAAATATGCCTGGCAAATAGTAGGTGCCTAATATGCGTTTCTTGATTTATTGCATATGTTAGGATCATATCAGATCCTGCAAAGAGTCTGCCATAACTATATACTCCTGGAAAAAAATGAGTGATGAAGAATGTTTATTGTCTAAACTGTGACATGTAGTTAGACAGAAAACTTATCCGGCTTATATATCATTGTGTGTGTGTATGGGTAGATATATGTAGATATGTATGTAGACAGATATATTTATATATATCTATAGAGAGAGCAAGATCTCTCTCTGTCTCTCTGATCTATCTATCTATCATCTGTCTAATCTTGCACAAATCTTACAGATGGGCAAGAGGGTCCAGAAATAAACAGTAGGAAGAGAACAGGATGGATCATCTCTGGGAAGCAGCAACTTTTTTTTAATAGTCTGTTGGTGAACTTGTAGTGGAGATGGACAGGGGTCCCATGGGATGGGGAGGTGTGGGTGGCTTGCAGTTTGTTTCATTGCAAAAATATCCACACCAAGAAATCACAGATCCATCGGAGAGGATTTGAGCAGGGACCAGGTACTGTGTAGGTGTACAAAAGCAAAAATGGAAATGATCCTTAACCTTTGGGAACTCACAATCTATTGGAATATATAAAACTGGAACTGAATCAGTGAATTAGTGAAAATGCATTTATTAAGTGCTTGCTATGTGCTAAGGATGCAAATAGAAGAGCAGAGATTTTTCCTGTTCTCAAGCATTCTTGCAAGAAAAAGAAATAGAGAGCAGCCTAAATATTCATCATATGAGTCAGGTTTAATAATGCAGTAAGCTTTAAAAAAATCATAAAAAATGTAAAATGCAGAGAAATAATGCTCCTTGGTGCTACACATCTGTGTAAGAGGAACCCTTGCCCTGTATACTTCTTGATTCGCTAGTACAGTGGATAGGGCTGGGCCTGGAGTCAGGAAGACTTGAGTTCAAATCCAGCCTCAGATACTTACCAGCTGTGTGATCCTGGGCAAGTCACTTAACCTCTGTTTGCCTCCATTTCCTCATCTGTAAAATGGGGATAATACCACTTATCACCCAGGGTTGTTGTGTGGATCAAATGACATAATATTTTGTAAAGTGCTTTGCAAATCTTAAAGCCCAATGTAAATGCTGGCCATGATAATGCTGCTGCTTTGGGAGCCAGTGGTCTATTAGAAGTGCTGCCAGGCAGGGCCTGACTTGAGCTGGCCCAAGCTTGGAGTTGGAATGGAATGAGACACTTATCGACATTTAGCAAAAGAAGGTTATTTAATAACACCATGGAAAGGCTGTTGAGCAAAGACAGTACTGGTTCAGTTGGATTCAGCTCTCCCCATCTCCATCTGGGAATGTGCCTGGGCAGAAGTGGTCCCACTAAGCCTGAGAAATTCCTTAATCCTTGTGCTTTTAATGCCCAGTGCAGAGACACATGTGGCCAACGGGTAAATCCATAGTCCTCTGGATACTGGAAGTCCTCCTCTCCCTTTGCAGGGTCCTCATTAAGCTTCCCTTAGGCGAAGCTCTCTGTTCCCAAGGACTGGTACCTTCGAGTGACCATAGCTAGTCTACTTCTTGCTATCATGAAGGGTCATGACCCCTGCACCTGCCACCACCCTTGGATAACTGTCTTTCCATATCCTTCAGGAGATGCTTCTAAAGCTCCAGCGCCCATTGCCACTGATCTCTGAGGGGGCTCTGGATTTCCCAAATTCACAAGAGCCCCTGGACACTTACGTCTCAGAATGCTCATTCACATAAACATACGTAGAGAGAGGTGGTCATGTTCTCACATCCAGGTGGGAGACAGGGCTGATGTCCCTCTCCTACCGCTTCTCAGGACCAGCTACAAGTAGTCCTGCCCCATTATGACTGCAAAACCCAGGAAAGACTGAGAAGTGGGCACCAGTCCATTCCTGCTCAGTGCCTCCCGGTCACGGGATCTTCCATCTCTGCAGTAAATCAGAAGACTTGTCATCATCATACAGCACACACACAAACTCCTGAGTCATCACGTGCAGAAACTGGCACCCCCCAAGTTTCCACATGGTCTCTTGTACCCAATTCACAGGCAGAGCATGTCCTCATGTGTTTGAAAAACTGGCTCTCATTAGTTATTACAATCCTTCGAAACTCGGAGCTTGGAGTCTCTCTGGTCCAGGTGGGGATGACCTCCAGCCATTCCCATTTTGGGGTGACATTCATTGTCCAGATGGCATTAAGCCCTAGAATATGATATAGTTTTTTAATGAGATTCAGAACTTCCCCAAGAAGTTATGTCTCACTACCAACACAGGAAAAAGCAAGCATCTGGAGAATGACTTTTGTCCAGATAACGATATGAGGTTGGGTGGATGGCCCCTTGCATTGGTCCATCAATGTCTGTTGTTGTGCACATGCACATAGCCTGCTGACATTGTCCGTGAGGTTTTCTTGGCAAACATACTGGAGTGGTTTGTCAATTCCCTCTCCAGTGGATTAAGGCAAACAGAGGTTAAGTGACTTGCCCAGGGTCATAGTAATAAGTGTCTGAGGCTGGATTTGAACTCAGGTCTTCCTGACTTGAGGCCCAGGGCTCTATCTACTGAGTCACTTAACAGTTCCTATCAGTGCCAATTAGATAAATGAATGGATAGAGCGCTCAACTTGGAGCTAGAAAGCCCTGAGTTAAAATCTAGCCTCATACTAGCTTTAAGGGATGTCACAGGGCTAGTCTCTGGACCCTCCACTAGCCTACCTGTGATGCTATGTGGCTGTGAGCCATGGGAAGGCGAGGTCCGTCCAAAGGGCAATGGAGAGACAGGTGGTGTGTGTGTGAACAGGCTGTGCCCCATTATGGACATGTAGGAGAAGGGCTGATGGTGCAGTGTGTAGGATGCTGCAGCGGGTGATGCCGGCCTCTCGGCTCTTCTTCCATCCCTCGACTTCCTGCACAACCAGAGCAGAAGTGACCAAACTCTCCTTTCTTCAATATTCAGTGCCGAGAGAGTGGGCTCAAGCTTGGAGTGCCGTATGCATGAAGACAATGTCAAGGGAATGTGTGGGGCTGGGGGTGCCCTTGTCTCCTTTCACTGATTGCTCTCTGGCTGACCACTTTCCAGATGTGGCATCTGAGGTGATACCTATCCCCTAAGAGAGGTTAGTATTTACATTCACTCTGTGCAGGGACCTATTGTCCAGTCTATGAGCTCCAGAGTGAATTGGGTTTGAGGCTTGGTCTTTCAACAAGAAATGTAGCCAGTCAACCCAAAGGGAAAAGGCAGCTTTTGGCCATCGAAAAGTACCATCCCCTGGGCAGAGCACCTCCAGCATAAGGACGGAAAGGAGAGGAGAGGAGAAGAGGGGAGGGAAGGGAGGGGAGGAGAGGCTACTCACAGGTTGGGTTTGTCCTTCATCTCCAAGAGGACTGTGACATCAGGGAAATGATGACGTGACTTGCAGTTGACTTGGATTTGAGTGAGGGAGGGCTGTGCAAGGTCACCGGCCTCATTGTCTTCTCCAGAGCCATCTGGGGCCAGTGGCCAGATCTTCATCAGGATGACTGGAAATGGTCCAGGATGCAGTGGGAGACTCTGGCCCTTTAAGGCTAAGGCCCTTGCAGGTTCTCATTGAGAGTGAGGTAACGCCCATTCAGTGAGTAGGCCTCTTTAAGAAGTTAATCAAGGGGATGGCCCCTTTAATCAAGAAAGAAAAAAATAGTAACTGTTTCTTTTTTGACCAGGAAATGTGAAGGTCCTCCCTTCCCTGCTTGATTTTTTTCTTTCTTGATTGGGGGTCTCCCTCTGCATCCTGGGCCATCTCCAGTCATCCTGATGAATATCTGGTCACTGGACCCAGATGGCTCTGGAGAAGGCAATGAAGCCGGTGACCTTGCACAACCCTCCCTCACTCAAATCCAAGTCAACTGCAAGTCACGTCATCATTTCCCTGATGCCATGGTCCTCTTCAAGAAGGACAAACACATAACACAACAACACACGAGATAGGTTAAACAGGCTACCAGTAGACTCTTAAATTTTGTCTCAGATACTTACAGGCTGTGTAACCCTGGGCAAGTCACTTAACTCTGCTTGCCTCAGTTTCCTCATCTGTAAAATGAGCTGGAGAAGGAAATGACAAACCCCTCCAGTATCTCTGCCAAGAAAACTCCACATGGGTTCCTGGAGAATCAGACAGGACTGAAAACAGCTGAACTGGACTAGATTATGGACTCCAGTGTTCTGACCAAGTCTGTTCCATCTCTGATACTCACCTAAGGTCAGGAAAGAAGAAACATGACAGGGATGGAAGGAAGAGCAGCCTCATGTGTTCATGGCCACATGGCAGCCAGTGGAGGGAGGTACCGTCAGGCCCAACGCATTTCCCCCCGCCCAGAGACTTCGGGTAGTTCATCCTCCTCATTCAAAAAATACCAGGACAGAGACAATTGAGCACACAGGCATGTTCAGTTCTTTCTCAGCAGCCAATTAAAAGGCTTTCCATCACTGTGTAGTGGGCTGACAGGAAGCAGTCAAAGGATACTTCCACATGCTCTGAACCACAGATTGTGAGTCTGCCACTCTCCATCCTGCTTGTCCAAAAGCAGGCTCTCCATGGGGGTGGATACCCAGCATGCTCTGAGGGCTATTTCCTCACTGGCCGGTTCCCCTACCCCCATCCCCAGCTGTCACATTCAGATACCCTATTCTTGTAGAAGCAGGAGCCATGATCCTTGCCCTCTTGGTGCTTACAATCTAATCGGAAAAACAAGGTATAAAAAAACCATGAAAAGTCGAATGAAGCCCAAGGGCAGTGAAGACACGAAATGGTACCAGAGTTCAGAAGAGAAAGAGACACCTGTATGGGATGTGACAGTCAGGGAAGGGACGAGTCAAGACTCCTTAAAGCTCCATGCCTGTGGCCGCACAGGTATGACCTGTATCAAATCGCTTGCCTTCTCAATGATGGGAGAGAGGAGGGAGGGAGATAATGTGGAACTTAAAAATTTTTTTTAAAGTTAAAAATTATTTTTACATGTAATTAAGGAAAAATAAAATGTTAAATGAATTCTTAAAAAAGTCTGTGCCTGCTTTCTGCCCCAGAACCTTTGTACATACTGCCTGCCTTTCTCCCCCACATCTGCTAAAGGTCAACACTTTCTTTAACTAGGGATCTTCGAGTAATGGACTCTTGGCAGGCTGAACCTGCTAAGTAAACTGACCTGACAATTTTACTTAAGAAAGCTATTTAATGAGGATGAGATAGCACATGGACTTTTGGGGGAATTTCTAGCTCAGTATAAACATGTGAATCCATCAAAATTGACTGCTATAAATTGAGAGTATAATCCTTCAGAATGGCCCAGAGTTAAAGACACAAGATTTATTATAAATAGAAAGGAATTAGATGACCCCTCCTGGCCCCACTTGGGCCCAGTTCCCAAGGAGGCTCCATAGGTTTCCCAGTTCTAGACCAAGTAGCAAATTAGTAAGAGCAGGGGGAGGGGGAGAAAAGTGGGTGGCCCTTCTGGCCCCCTCCTATGAGTGAGCTCTTCCTGGAGCCTTCACGTGGAGGATGTGCCAAGACCAGGCTGGTCAGCTCCTCACTTGGGTCTCTTGGCTTCATTACCAGGCTTTTGTTGCCTTTCACCCAGTAAGAGCCCTCTGCCCTGCAGCCTCTTCACCCTGAAATATCTCTGTACCCTTGGAGGCCTCCTCCCCCCAGCCTCCATGGCAAGGATGTGGTCAGGCCAGCCTTCCTTCACTCTCTCAGCTCTCCTGCTGATGCTGGGGACCTGACTACCATTACCAGGGGGTCACTGCTTTTCAGCTCCCTTTTGTGTGCTGACTTCTATTAGAATAGAAGCTCCTTGAGAGCAGGGACTAGCTTTCTTTTTCCTTGGGTTTGTATCTCCTATGCTTAGCATTGTGTCTGGCACACAGTAAGCCCTTAATAAATGCTTGTTTACTTGAGAAAGTTGGAGAGAGACATACAAAGACAGAGACAAAGAGAGTGAGAGAATGGTCATGTGGGCAGAGAAGACAGGACATGACAGAAGAGAGAATTCAAGGAAGTCAGAGCCAAAAGAGAAAGTGAGAATACAAAGAGGCAGAGGAAAGAAAAGGTAAGAAGAGAAAAGGAGAGGAGAGGAGAGGAGAGAGAGAGAGAGAGAGAGAGAGAGAGAGAGAGAGAGAGAGAGAGAGAGAGAGAGAGATTGGAGTGGTTTGCCATTTCCTTCAGCTCATTTTATACATGAGAAAATGAGGCAAACAGGTTAAGTCACTTGCCCAGGGTCATTACAGCTAGTTAGTGTCTCAGGCTGGATTTCAACTTCGGAAGATGAGTCTTTCTGGCTCTGGACCTGGTGTTCTAGCCACTGTGATACCTGGCTCTTGTATAGCTAGGACATTTATAGTAGCCAGGCAGGGCCATAGTGCACTGAGCGCTGGGCCTGGAATGAGGAAGACTCATCTATCTCCCTGAATTCATATCCAACTTTAGATGCTCACTAGATGTATGACCCTGGGCAAGTCACTAATCCCTGTTGGAAATGGCAAACCACTGCAGCATCTTTTTCAAGAAAACCCCAAATGGGGTCATGAAGAGCTGGACACGACTGGACAACAATGGTAATAACAAAGGACATTTATAATTATCCTCCTTACTAAAGACTAACAACCCTCTCTTAGGATCAGACCCTGTATCATATATATGTGTGTGTGTGTGTGTGTGTGTGTGTGTGCATTTCATTCCAAGCTTAATTAATTAATCAATCAATCAACAAGCACTTATTTTTTTTAAATTCAATTTTTAATTTATTAATTTGTTTGTTTTCTTTTAGTTTACAGGATTCAATTCCACAATTCCTTGAATTTCACATTTTGTCCCCCTCCTTCCCCTCCCCCCCATGGCGTCTTATAATCAAGTATAGGATCTGTAAATACTTTCACATTATACAATGGTCAGGTTATAAGGATGGATTGTACCAGCTGGAATGAAAAATGGTAAAGAGGACATAAAATCAAATAATAGAATGAAAAAGATCAGGTATTTTGCTTCCACCTGGATATAAATTTAGTTCTTTCTAGTTCTTTCTCTGGATGCACGTTTTTCTCTCCATCATGCGTCTTTTGGGATTGACTTATATCCCTGCATTGTTGAGAAGAGTCCAGTCTATCAAGGTTGGTCATCACACATACGTTGTGTCTGTAATTGTGTACAAATTCCTCCTGGTTCTACTCATCTCACTCAGCATCAGTTCTTTTAAGCCTCTCCAGGAACAAGCACTTATTTTATTTTATCTTTTTGGAGGGGGGAAGGCAGGGCAGTTGGGGTTAAGTGACTTGCCCAAGGTCACACAGTGTGTTAAGTGTGTGAGGCTACATTTGAACTCAGGTCCTCCTGACTCCAGGGCTGGTGCTTTATTCGCTGCGCCACCTAGCCATCCCACAATGAGCACTTATTAAATGCCTACTAGGTTCAGAGTACTGCACCAGGTTTGGGGAATATGAAGGCAAAATCAGAACAGTCTCTACCCTCCAGGAGCTTCCATTCTCTCTGGAGAAACAATATGCTCATGCATACAAGGTTTATACAAGACACAAAACAGACCATGTGTCGTGTCAGGGGAGGGGGGAGAAGCCTCCAAACGGGGCCAGGAAATGCCGCGTGTAGGGCACACCTGTGTTGAGCTTTCCCCTTTCAAAGGAGAAGCCAGTTTTGAATTAAGGAGGGATCCACCCTGTTAACACCTGGTCTCCCCTAGCCATCACCCGTCTCACTTAATAGATGCCAACCTTGAAGTCCCCCAGGTCACCGTCTTGGTGTCATCCTTGCTTCTTTACCCTCCCCCCATTTGTCTGACCTGCTGCCCGGTCTTGTTTTGACTTTCACATCTTTCATATATGTCTCCTCTCCACTCACATGGTCACCACCCTGGTCCAGCCCTAACTGACCCCACTCTGGACTATGGCCACAGTGCTGGATGGAAGAGTGGTCGGGGAGTAAGGTGCAAGAAGACTGGAAGTTAGGAGGGGGCAGGTTCCCAAGGGCTCTGAATTCCACACAGAGCACTTTGTATTTGCTCCGAGAGGCCATTGGGAGCCATTGGAGTTTATGGAATAGGGGTGGTGGTGATGTGATTGGATCCGTGCTTTAGAAATCACTTTGACAGATAAGTAGAGGATGGGTTAGCATGAGGGAGAGACTGGAGGAAGGCAGCCCTGCTCCCCCCCCCCCCAAGCAGGTTATTGCAACAGGCCAGGTGTCAGGTGGTGAGGGTCTACACTAGGGTAAGGCTGTGTCAGAGGAGACAAGGAAGTGTATCCCAGAGGTGATGCAGAGGTGAAATCAATAGTCAGGGCCAAGGAGGGGTATTTGGGTCTGGGAAGTCACAGGGATGATGAATGAAGTCATAAGGCAATCGGGTGACTCATCCTTTCCAGGAATAGCTGTGTTGATTTGATTATTGTTCTTGGAGCTAGAGGTTGAGGGGGTGGGGTGATAGTAGGGAAGGAAGGGGTGGTTGTGGGAAGGACCCAACAGCAGCATGCATTGAAGATGGATGGAGAATAACGTGTGGGCTCCGGGTGGAGGCCAAATGTGGTGAGCTCCACAGACTGGAGTTCAGGGTTCCTTGACATTCACATAGCATTAAGGTTCCCAAAGAACTTTACAGATGTTATCCCATTTGATCCTCACGATTCTGGGAGGCGTGGTCTATAATTACATTTTATGATCCAATGATCCCAGAGAGTTTAAGTCACTTATCTAGGGTCATGTAGCTTGTATTTTCCAAAAGTATGATCAGAATCCAGGTATAGGAATTTTTGTGCTGAAGGGTTCACTAACAGTGTTCAGCACCTTAAATTTTGATGTGACAGGGAAAAGTTCTGATTGCCCCACCCTAATTATACTTCTTGATCCACTTGTCTCTAAGTCCTGGGGGAATTAGATGGCTCAGTGAATAGAGCACTGGGCAGAGAGTCAGGAAGACCTAAGTTCAACTTTGACCCTCAGACACTGACAACCTTGTGACCCTGAGCAGGTCACTTAGTAAATGACCTCTTTTTCCTCCCGTTTTCTCATCTGTTAAATGGGGATAATAACAGCCCCTCCCTCCCAGGATTGTTGTGAGTAGCAATGAGATCATACATGTAAAGCACTAACCACAGTGCCTGGCACATAGTAGGTCCTATATAATGTTAGCTATTATGATGAAGGCCAGCACTATGTCCAGTTCAGCGCAGCTGCCAATAAGCCTTCCTGTTACGTCATGGTCATACCTCCTCTCCACCCATAACCCTCTCCCCCTTTTCCAGCTCCCCTTCATGCATCATTTCCCCTCATTAGAAAGTAGGCTTCTTGAGGGCAGGGACTGTCTTGTTTGCTGTTCTGTATCCCCTGTACTTTTCACATTGCTTGGTGTGTGGTAGGTGTTTGAAGGATTCTTGGTGATTGATATTCAGATTGGTTTGTACTAGATGGCCTCCGAGGTTCTTTCCATCCGGGAGATTCTGAAGAGATGCTCCAAAAGGGAAAACACTTGTGGTTTCTGGTTGGTTTGTTTGGAAAAAAGAATAACGATTCCAGTATGTTATACACTCAGGCACTGGCATACATCTTCCTGCTTGCCCAACGGGTCTTTATTACTTTGCGTTAAATAGAAAAATGATCAGTTTATTGGGGCAATATCTTGGCCTTCCAATGGACAGATTGGTCTCTAGGGGATCTATGGTAGTTACTTCCCTGGCAGCCAAGGGGAGAAAATGCACAGACTTAATTTCAATAGAGAACCATGAAGCCAGTGGTCATTGCAGCTGGCCCTTAGGTCCAGCCAGAAATGCCTTCATGTCACTGGAATGTTTCTCCATCAGAAGGGAAATTTTCTTGTTTGCATTTTTATTTCACCACAGGCCTGCAGACAGGACCCACAGACCCTAAGTTCAGTTTCTCATTTTCCTAATTTTTATTCAGTCTGCCTGACAGGACTATAATGTAGGTCCATAGGGCAGCTGAGTCTAGTGGTAAGAAGCTTCAGTTCTTCTGTCCTTGGAAAGATACACCCAGGGCCGTGAGGCAGATCTTCTATTTTTTAAAAAAAATTATTTATTTAATTTTAGATTTCAACATTCACTTTTATATGATTTTGCGTTGCAAATTTTTCTTCCTCTTTCCCCTCCCCAAGACAGTCTGCAATCTGATATAGGCTATACATGCACAATTATATTACACATATTTTCACATTAGTCATATTGTGAAAGAAGAATCAGAAAAAAGGGAAAAACCATGAGAAAGAAAAAAAGAGAGCAAATAGTCTACTTCGATCTTCATTCAAACTCCATAGTTCTTTTCCTAGATGTGAATGGCATTTCCCATCATGAGTCTTTTGGAGTCGTCTTAGGTCCTTGCATTGCTGAGAAGAGCTAAGTCTCTCAAAGCTGGTCATCACAGATGTTGCTGTGACTATGTACAGCTCTTCTATTTTTAGTAATACCATAAGATTGTAGGTAATCAGGATTGGAAGAACCTTAGATCATGTAATATTGGGACATGTAACTTAGAATGTTAGAGCTAGAAATGACTCAAGAGCCTTGGGAATAGCAGTGCCCCCAAACCACCAGACCTGCTCCCAGCCCAGGTCCAGAGCCATCTTGGAGAAGGGAAATCATTCTGGAGAAGGGGCCTGCCTTAGTCATTACCATCAGCAATGACTGATGACTGCCACCATCAAAAAGGTTACCTCTGGGAGTGGCAGCACTCCACCTCCCCCATCCCAGACCCCTGGTCTTTCTTCCAGTTCAGCTCTTGAAGCTATCATCTGGACAAGGCATACCCTATGGAGGAGAGGCCAGCCATCCCCACCAGCTGCCAACAACTTCCCTGAGGAAGAGGTAAGAGGCTGCATAAAGCTGGCAGGTCAGACCACTCCCACCCTCCTTGACTCCAGACCATTCCCCTCAGACCCTGATAAGGACATCCCAGGACCCTGAGCCCAAGAGCCTTGGGAACAGCCCAGGGCCCTCAGCATCCTGGAAAGCAGCCCCTGTGGAGAGGCAGGCTAGGGACCAACAGGTCCTGCAAGGGCTCCAGCTACAGGCAGTGGAGATCCAGAAAATAAAGTTATTCCCATCAAAACCCTTGGCATTGTCAAATGACTCAAAATCAGAAACAGAAACCATCTTAACAGTAGAAATTACTTTGAAAAAGAGGCGGAACCATCTGCTTTGCTGCTGCCCCTAAGGTTTATGGGACTTTTCTATCTGACTAGGGCTTGAAACCTTCCATATGGGTTGGTTGTCTCCCCATTAGACTGTGAGCATCTTGAGGGTAGGGACTGTCTTCAGCACTAAACATGGTATAAGTGCATAGTAAGTGTTTAACAAATGTCTTATTCATTCATTCATAGACAGTCATAACATAGAATATTAGCATTAAAAGTGACCTCAGAACATAGAATGGTAGGATTAGAGGGACTTGGAACATAGACCATAGAATGTTAGCTTTAAAGCAGTCTTAGAACATAGAATGTTAGAACTAAGAGAGACATTAGGGGTTACGTACTCATCTATCAAATGAAGAAACAGAGGTCTGTATGGATTGTGACTTGCCCTTGACTTCACAGCCATTAAGTGGAAAAGCCAAGATGTAAACTCAAATATTTTGACTCTGAGTCTGCTGGTCCTTTCATTATTCCCTCCTGCCTCCCTTAGTTGCTCAGTGTTGGATTTTGGCCAATAATAGCCTACATTTTACAGCACCTTAAGATTTGCCAAGCATTTTTAGAAGTGTTTGATCAGTGATGCCATTTGCTTTTTATACCACAATAACTTGCCAGTATAGGCTTCTGCCCTGCGCATTTATCTGACCATTTCAGCAGTTGGAATCTTCAATCATTTTCTCTAGTTGTCAGCTGACTGACAATTCTATCTGCTGACTCTATCCTACCACCTTTAAACACATTCAGGTCACCCCCACCCTTAAAAAAACTTTCACTAGTTTCACCATTCTCTGTAGTGAGAATGAACTATAGCTCTCTTTCCTTTCTTGGTCAGACTCTTGAAAAAGTTATCTGCATTCAAGATCTCCACTTCCTTTTCTTTCACTCCTCAACCTTTCAAAACTTGATTTCTGACCTCATCGTTCAATTGAAACTGCTTTCTCCAAAGTTATCGTTGATCTCTTATCGAATTTGATGATTTTTTTTTCTCAATCCTTATTCTCATTGACCTGTCTGAGGCGTTTGACACTATTGACCACCATCTCTTCGTGGCTACTCTCTCTTCTCTGG
>NW_027185850.1:13820462-13836510 GCF_028583685.1 Petaurus breviceps papuanus
GTGTGTGTGTGTGTGTGTGTGTGTGTGTGTGTGATAAGACTCTCCCCTGATTTGGCTCCTACCTGTCAGACCCCTCCTTAGTAACCTTTGCTGGCTCATCATCAACACCATCCGCCAATGTTCTGTCTTATACTACCTTCTCTTCTCCCTTTACACTCCTTTCTTGGTGACTTCATTAGCTCCCATGGGTTTGACAGTCATCTCTATTCAGAGGAGCCCCAGATCTATAAATCCAGCCCTAATCTCTCCCCTGAGCTTCAGTTTTACATCACTAATTGCCTGCTGTCTATTTCAAACTGAATGTCCTGGAGACGTCAATATGTCTAAAACTAAGCTAATTATTTTTCTCCCTAAACACTCTGCTCTTTTAAACTTCCCTCTTTCTGCCAAAGGCACCAGTCTTTTATAGGTTCATAACCTTGAAATTATCCTGGATTCCTCATGCTCCCTCACCCCATGTAACCAATCAGTTGTCAAATCTAGTCATTTCTTTTTTTGTGCTTTTTTTGGAGGGGGCAATTGGGGTTAAGTGACTTGCCCAAGGTCACACGGCTAGTAAGTGTTAAGTGTCTGAAGTCAAATTTGAACTCAGGTCCTCCTGACTCCAGGGCTGGTGCTCTATTCACTGCGCCATCTAGCCACCCTAAATCTAGTCATTTCTACTTTCACATGTTTCACATCCTCCATCTTCTCTCCACTTGCCCAGCCACCACCTTCATTCAGAACTTTATTTCCTCTCCTCACTCCAGCCCTTGCTACGGGCCGATGAGGGGTAGCAACTTTCTTTAAGTGCAATTAAGCAAAAACCAATCAGCAAAGCTCAATGTGTGCCTCCATATTCTCCCATCTCTCTGATAAGAGGAAGGGAGGGTTTTTCATAATCTGTTTTCCTGAACAAAGACTGACCATCACCATTAGTCTGAGTTCAAATGATCTCTAATGTTATTTTAATTTATATTATTATAGTCATTGTATATTTTGTTGTCTGGGTTATTCCTTCACTTTTGCAAAACTTTCTACATTATAATTCCTGCCATTTATATAGGGTTTTGATGTGTCCAAAACACTACTTTTATTATCTCAACAATGTTGTGGGGATTTGATCCTCACAACAACCCTGTGAGGTAGGTACTATGATTATTCTCACTTTATGAATGGGGAAACTGAGCCTGGAAAAGTGACTTGCCCAAGGTCACACAACTAGTAAGTGTCTAAGGCAGGATGGAAACTTGTGTCTCCCTGACTCTGTGTTGAGCACCCTCTAATAACTGCACCAGCTAGATGCCTAATTTTGCCCTCACAACAGTACAAAGTGTTTTTTCACAAGCATGAGATGGGGGAGGCACGTAGCAATGGTTATGGTTCTTGGGGCTGTAGTACTCAACACAGGTAGCAATGTGATGGGTGAGCCTAGAAAGCCAATGGGGTCTTGGCCAGGTGAAGAGGGGAACAGCATCCAAGAATAGGGCAAAGGTTCTCTGCCCACTCTCCACACTGGACTTGGTGCATTGGTTCAGTCCCGGGGCTGAATGGACATTAATAAGTGGGAGAGTGCCCAGAGGACAGTAATGAGAATGGGGAAGCACCTTGAGTTCAAGTTATCTGAAAATCAGTTTAGAGGATGGGGGATGTCTAGCTTGGAGAAGACTTGGACATGCTAGCAAGCTACAGATATGTGAAGGACTCTCATGTCTTGTCTGTTTGGCCCCAGAGAAGCCAGAACCAGAAATAATAGAGGTAACTGCAAATTTAGGTTTGATGTCAGAAAAACTTCCTGACAAGAACTACCCCAAAATGGAAGGAGCTATTTCTAGGGGTGCTGGGTTTCTCCTTCACTAGAGGTCTTTAGCCGGAGGCTGGATAATCATTTGTCCACTGTATTATGGTGGGGATTCCTTTGATGTGTGGAAATTGAGGCTTTGGGGCTAAATGACTTTGCTTGTCATGCCTCAGTTTCCCCATATAAAATGAATGTAATAATAGATGCATTATCAACTTCATATTCAGTAAAGTGCTTTATAAAGTCAGGAAGACTTGAGTTCAAATGCTGTCCCAAATGTACTTAACTATATGACCCTGGGGAAGTCATTTAACCTCTGTCAGCCCCAGCTTCCTCATCTATAAAATGTGGATAGTAATAACTCTACCTCTCTGTGTTTTTGTGAGGATCAAATGAGATGCTATTTGGAAAGTGCTTTGCAGATCTTAAAGCATTATAAAAATACTAGCCATTCTCCTTGTTCTTTTATCTCAAGGTTATACAGTTATCATGATGTGAGCACAGATTTCTCATTTAAGAGGGTTCTTCTGTCCTGCCGAAGAAAATACCCTTGCTATTCTCTATTTACATACATACTCTATTTACTCAGCTGTGGCCATACTATTTTTACTTATCTTTTCCCCCAATGGAATGTAAGCTCCCTGGGGGAAGAGAGTATCTAATTTTAAAAATTTGTGACCACAGCACTAAACATTCTGACTGGTACATAGTAGGAGCTTGCTAAAAGCTTGTTCAGTGATTAATTCCTGAGTTTCTCTGAATTCTTCATATTTCTTTTCAGCTGCTTTTTGATAGCCTGTTACATTCACTTAGTAAAATTTGTTTAATCTAGCTTAATTGCAGGGGCCTGGGTGGAAAGGCTTGCAGCTGCAGGAGGGGATGCAGAGCCCACATGCATGCACCCAGACTTAGTAAAAGATGAGAAATTGATAGAACCTCCTAAGTATTCCAACCCAACTCCCTTTGCTTCATCACAGTGTAAAGGATGGCTTTCGGAACTCAGTCCAGCCGCATTATGCAATTTGCCAACGTGCAATTAGTGAGAGTAGCAGCCTGGTCAGTCTAATGGGGGCCAGATGGAGGCTGCATAATTCTTGGGAACATGAGCTGATTATGCACTTAAGTGATATGCACTTAGGTGAAACACACTGCTGCAAATCTGATCCCATTTCTTCAGATAGATTTGTTATGATAGTTTCACAGTCACTTTCTACTTTTGTGGTCAAATATATTTTAGTCCATTCCACTTGCAATTCAGTTCAATTCAATCTAATCAGCATTTATTAAAGTCCTACTATGTTCAAAGTCCTCTATTAGGTGCTGGGAATGCAGGTCAAAGTAAAAGACTGTCTTTGCCTTCAAAGAGTTGACATTTGATTGGGGGGATCCATGTAGACAGATCAGTAAATACAAAGTATTCTGGGGCCAGGAGGGAGACTCTAATGTCTCAGGGTAACAGGAAAGTCTCCACGGAGGGAGACATTGTATAGAAGACATTTCCAAAAGGAGTTTTAGATATGAGCATTTTCACTTTTGGAGACAGATTTTTCTGACTTGATTTCAAAGGACTTTTTTTGTTTTGTCTTTTGGAGGGCAATTGGAGTTAAGTAACTTGCCCAAGTTACATGGCTAGTTTTTTTTTGTGTGGGTGTTAAGTGTCTGAGGCTGGAACCGAACTCAGGTCCTCCTGACTCTGGGGCCAGCACTTTACTAACTGCGCCACCTAGCTGCCCATAATGATAAAGTTCTTTTTTTTGTTTGTTTGTTTCAAAGGACTTTTAAGCCCTTTAAAAATCCCAAATCCGAATCCACTTTTAAAAGCTGAAGTTTTTTCACTATTGCAAATATGGAAAATGCAAAACATTTGAGAAACCCTGAAGGCAGTGAAGGTCTAAAGAGAAACTCAGGTGTGTGGTGGACATCATTGTCATAAGTGCAGCCCTTTCCAAGGGGATCATTCCCAAGATAGCAGTTTGGCTTGATAGAAAATATCTAATTAAAATTTGAAATTAAGTTAATTTAATTAAAAAATAAAACATATCAAGTTAAGAAAATATTCTTAATAATGAAAGGTAGCCCGGGGGTGGGGGGAGGAGAAGGGCAAAAGAAAGGAAGGAAAGAGAAAAAGAGAGATAAATGGAATAGAATTAGAGATAGAATGAGAGAGAGCAAGAAAGAGTGAAAGAAAATGAGAGAAAAGAAGTAAGGGAAGAGGGAGGGAGGGAGAGAGACAGAGACAGAGAGAGATGGAGAGAGTTTGTCTCTGCACTTGACTTCTCTTTTCTGATGTAGATTGTTATGCAAGGTTAGATGGTGATTTCTTGGGGATGGTGTGTGTGTGTGTGTGTGTGTGTGTGTGTGTGTTCTTCTTTGTTTATAGGTAGAACTAGATGGCCTCTGAGTTCTCTTTAAGCTTTGAAAATCTATGACTATATTCTGGAAGAGAAACTATTCTCATTTATAAAACAGGTTTACTTTGGATTAAATTTTAATTTGAATTAAGTCAAAAGGCCACACTTAAGGATCTAGAAGGCCAAATGTGGTCTCAGGCCATGGGTTCCCCACCCCTGGAGAGGATAGGAGAGTGGTTAGGGCTGGATAATTAGCTCTGAGAATCACCAGTTGAAAATCTATCATGTGTCAGGTGAATCCAAAAAAGCAGGGCTGGCAAGCAAGAACTTGGGCAAGACAACAGTTAAAAAAGAAAGAAACACACAGTTAAGACAGAAACAAATGCATTATGCTTAAAGGCACCATGTCTAAGGAAACAATATCAAGAATATATATGGGCACTAAATGGTACATCTAAGTACTCAAAGGAAAAGTCAATTGAACTACAGGAAGAAATAGCCAACTTCAATGTACCCCTTTTAGAACTATATAAATCTAATGAAAAAAAGAGAAAGAAGTTAAGGGACTGAATAGGATTTTAGAAAAGTTAGAAGTGATAGAATTCTGGCAATTACTGAACAGAAATTACAAGGGATATAATATAGCTTTACTGTGCGTGACACCTTCATGAAAGTTGACCTTGTGTTAGAACATAAAACACTCATAAAAAAAAATGGAGGAAAGTAGAAGGAGCTCATTGTCTATAGGGGAAAATAAATCTTTAATTTAATTCAACAAGGCTTTTATTGATCTTCCCCATGTGCCTAGCACTGTGCTAGATGCAGTGAGAGCCTCCCTAAAAGAATACATGCCCTTGCCTCAGGTACGGTAGACCTGGCATCAAGTCTTGGCTCCATCATGTACCAACTGAGTGATGTTGGGCAAGCTACTTTCCCTGTTAAGTTTTTTTTTCTCATCTGTAAGATGGGGATAGTCAATCAATAAATATATATTAAGCACCTACTATGTGCCCATCATGGTGCTAAGTGCTGGCAAAAAAAAAAGGCAAAAGGCAATCCCTGCCCTCAAGGAGCTTACAGTCTAATGGCGGAGACACAAATACATGCAAACCAAATTATATCCAGGTTAAATAGGAGACAATTGACAGAGGGAAGGCAGTGGAATCAAGAGGGGCTGGAGAAGGCTTTGTGTAACAGGGTAAGAGTGTTTGTTGCTGTGAGGATCAAGGGAGATGTTTGTACCACACTTTGTGACATCCTATAAAACACGATGTCACTATATTACAGTTTCATTGGGAAAACACAGAGAACACAGATGAAACAATTACAAAGCCAAACCGGATAGTGGGTTACTGGAGAGAAGTAACAGAAAGGTTGCCAGCTTTCCCTGCTCTGTCTAGTCCCTTCGCAGGCTTGCTCTCATAGTGATTTACATAGACCAGGGGCATGATGGGAGTTTGAATGAATCATCTAGCTAATTCCCCAAAATTTTATTGCAGTTTTTCTTTTTTTGTATCCCTAGGTTTTTTTTTTTCAAGTGGAATTCTTGCCTTGATTTCTGGTATGAAATAAGGGGGATGAAAAGATTTAAAAGAAAATTTCTAAGTCAAATAAAAATTCAGGCTGATGGGTCTGAGGGACAGGAGAGGAGTTGGAACTTAAAATATTATATGCTTCTCTAGCTAACTGGGTGTAGGAAGTCAGCTGGGGACTTCTTTTTTTAATATATTTTTTTTAATTTGCTTTTTGGAGGGGGGGAGGCAGGGAAATTAGGGTTGTGACTTGCCCAAGGTCACACGGCTAGTAAATGTTAAATGTCTGAGGCTGGATTTGAACTCAGGTCCTCCTGACTCCAGGACTGGTGCTCTATTCACCACCACCATGTGCCACCTAGCCACTCTTGGGGGCTTCTTTATAGACACAGAGCTGGATTGGAAGTTATCTATTCCAGGGAAGCTAGGTGGTGCAGTGGCTAGAGCACCATCCCTAGAGTCAGCAGAACCTGAGTTCAAATCCTGTATCAGACCTTTGCTAGCTGTGTGACCCTGGGAAAGTCACAGATTCCCTTCAAAAGAAAGAGAGAGAAGAAGGAAAAAAGCTGTCTATTCCAACCCCCTAATTTTTGCAGATTACATGGGATTTATATATGGGTCTCCTACTGGAAGTCCAGCTGTCTGGACCTTGCCTGAACTCTGCTGCCTTCCCCATGAAATGCCAGCCTTGTTTCAAGTAAGTAAAAAACTAGGAGATGAGATAGAGTTATGGGGGAAGATCCAGGTAATACCTGGAGGTGACTGGGGTGGGGAGGAGAAATCAAAGAAAAATAATGCAAATTATCTTGAAATTACTGGTCATGGAGGTAATGACACACGGATAACAAAGTCAGAATTCAAAGAGGACTCAACAGACCAGAAGATTGGATTTTATAGAAAATAACAAAAGTGGATGCTATAAATGCAAAGTCTTGGACTTAAATTAAAAAAACCAACTTCACAAGGGGCAGCTAGGTGGCACAGTGAATAGAACACTGGCCCTGGAGTCAGGAGGACCTGAGTTCAAATCCGGCCTCAGACACTTAACACAATTACTATCTGTGTGACTTTGGGCAAGTCACTTAAACCCCAATTGCCCTCCAAAAAAAAATCAGCTTCACAAATAGAAGATGGGAGAGGGTCCGGTTAGATAATAGTTTCTCTGATAAAGTTCTGGGGATTTAATAGACTGCAAGCTCAAAATGATCCATAGCACACTTTTAAGTTTAATCTATGTTATTAATATATTCTTTGTCACTTTATTAAAATTAAACTATCATCAAAAAAGTAAATCAAACCTTGATTTGTAGTATTTGCTGGTTTTCAAAATGTAATTGCAAGGCAGCACAGTGGATAGAGCCCCAGGCCTAAAGTCAGGAAGACTCATCTTTCTGAGTTCAAATCCATTCTCAGATACTTATTAGCTGTGTGACCCTGGGCAAGACATTTAATCCTGTTTGCCTCAGTTTCCTCATCTGTAAAATGAGCTGGAGAGGGAAATAGCAAAGTCCTCCAGTATCTTTGCCAAGAAAACCTCAAATGTGATCATGAAGAGTTGGACAAAACTAAACAACAACAAAAACCAACAAAATGTATTTGCTCAGACTGAAAATTTAACAACCAACTCTCTTGAGCCTGTTTGAGCTGGCTCTAGCATACTCCTATCTGGGTGCCATGTTTCAGTAAGGCCACTGATAAGCTGAAGAGTGAAGAGTGAAGGAGGTCAACCAGGAAGATGAAAGTCCTCTAGTCCATATCATATGAAGAACAATTAATTGAATGGGCTGGGAATGGTTAAACTGGAGAAGATTCAGGGAACATGGTAGCTTTTCAAGTATTTGAAGGGCAAAAGAGGGAATAAATTTGTTCTGTTTGACTCCAGAGGATCTGAATAGAAGTTAGAAGCTACAGAGTCAAATTTTGGTTTCATGTAGGAAAGAACTCCCAAAGTATAATGGGCTGCTTTGGGAGGTCACTGATGTCCCTCTTGGTTCGTTCAATCATGTTTCAGTCATGTCCAACCCTTGGTGACCCCATTGGGCTTGCCCAGGGCCACATAGCTGGAAAATGTCTGAGGCTGGCTATGAACTCAGAAAGATGAGTCTTCTTTACTCCAGGACTAGTGCACTGTGATGCCACCTAGCTAGCTGCCCCAGTTTCCCTCACTGGATGTCTTTAATCAAAGGCTAGAGATCACTTGATAGGCATGCCCTGATAGGGATTATTTTTAAATATGGGTTGGAATTAGTTGCCTCTGAGATCCCTTCCAGTTCTGAGGTTCTTTGATGCCTAAGCTAAAATGAATGGGGCACAGTGATTGAGAACCAGGTGAAAAAATAGTTTTAGAGTCAATGATTGCTGTTTCTTTTCTCTTGAGTTGGTTAAAAGGCAGTGCTAGACTTTCTGCTGTTCATTAATTAGCTCCCTTCCCCATCCTCTGCACCACCTAAGAAATGAATAGTATTCCAATCAATCAATCGTTACTCAGCTTTCTTGTCACATGAGGTAAAATGACAATATTTCAAGTCCCTGGAACCCACACCCAGCAAATTAATGTGAGTGCCCCTAATTCTTTTACTGCACCATTTCTAGACAGACTCATTTTGCTCACTTCTCAGATAGTGGCACATAGTTAACTCTCAGTGCTAGAGGACAGGTAGAGTCAGAATAGTCATCCTTCAAAGCCCAGATCAAAGGTCAGCTCCTCTAAGAAGCCTTCTCTGATTCCCTATTGGAAAACATCTTTTTCATCCTGTTTGGAAGCATGTTTATATTTATTTTATGCATTTATCATATATTACTTGATATTGTATTTATCTGCATGAATGTCTTCTCTTCCCCAACTAAGCTATAAGATCCTTAAGGACCAAGGCTGTCTTATCCACCTTTATGTCTCCTATAATACCCAATAGTCATGATAGTATCTCTCAAGATTCTCAGATGCAGAGCTGATACTCATTTGCACTGGTAGAGAAAATTTTCTTATTGGGAACTCTCTACTCTATCTACAATGTAGATATTTAAATTCACTTTTATTTATTTATTTTTTAAGCAATTGCGGTTAAGTAACTTGCTCAAGGTTACACAGCCAGGTGTTTCTGGGTGTGGTGCTAAGTATCAGAGCTGGGATTCGATCCCAGGTCATCCTGACTCTGGGGCTGGTGCTCTTACTGCACCACCTGGCCGCACCTAAATTACTTTTATTATATATTTAATATATTATGTATTATTATTATATATAACATTAAATATTATAAAAATATTTTATGTCTGGTTAAAAAAACATAACATATGCTTTTGTAATTCTTTTCAGTTGACAAATTGCTTTCCACACACTGCCCTATAAGGAGTAGATGGTACATGCACTATAATTAATATTGATGTAAGCCCAGACAGGTTAAAGGATTTGACTGTGGTCATTCAATGAATAAGTGTCAGAGGCAAGATTCGAATTCTAGTCTTCCTTATTCTAAATCTAGCATACTATCCAGTGAATTACACTGCTTCTCCAAACCTATCATAGAATGTGACCTTTTAAACTTTTCCGGCCCCTTTATTAAAATTTTGTTAGCAAAGTTTTTGCATTAATATTAATTAGGGATATTTGTCTATAGTTTTTTTTCTCTCTGAATTATCTACTTTATTAAGGTATAAAGCCCATGCTTTATTGTAGAATAAATTTGGTAGAAGAGCTTTTTGTATTTTTGCAAACAGATAACGTAATATTGGAATTAAATATGGGGAAAATTTTCTTGTTCTGTTAATCTGTACATTTTATATTTTCGTAAATATTTATCTATTTTACTTGCTAAAAGTTCTATTGGCATGTAACTGGACAAAATAGCTCCTAATAATTTCCTTGTTTTTCATCTGTTGTGAACCCTTTTTTTTTTCACTTTTGGTCTTAGAAATTTGTTTTACAGGGCAGCTAGGTGGCAAAGTGAATAGAGCACTGCCCCTGGAGTCAGGAGGACCTGAGTTCAAATCAGGCCTCAGACGCTCAACACAAAACTAGCTGTATGACCTTGGGCAAGTCACTTAACCCAATTGTCCTACCTTCCCCCCTCCAAAAAGGAAAAAAAAGAAATTTGCTTTGCTTTTTCTTTCTTAGAAAATTCAGATTAACTAAAAATTTACCCATTTTATTTTTTTTTTAAAGCTCATAGTTTTATTTAGCATTTCATTTTTTTGCTTTTAAATTTGTCATTCTAACTTTCAAATTTTCTGTTTAGTTGGTTTATGTTTTTCCAGTTCCTTTGTTTAGTTGCATGCTCAATTAATTGGTATGCTCTTTTTGTCTTTTGTTGATAAAAGTATTACGATTGCAAATTTTCTTTCAATTTTTTTCAAGAACTTCTTTGCATATATCCCCAAAGTTTTTGTATGTTAGTTAGCTCATGTTACCATTTACTTTTATGGTATTATCTATTGTTTCCAGGATTTTTTCCCTGATCCCCTGGTTCTTTGTAATTAAATTATTTATTCTACAACTTTGAATCTTTCCTTCAAAGGCTCTTATTGATTATATTTTTATTGTGTTTGGTTGGTAGGGATGTGTTTACTATTTCTGCATTTTATGAGGTTTTTAATGTCACATGGTCAGTTTTTGTAAAAGGGTCAGACACATCTATGAAATATGTTGCTTCTTTTTGTTTTCATTTTGTAATCACTAGCAATCTATCATATTTAACTTTCCTAAAAATTCTACCCAAGTTCTTAACTTCTTTCTTATTTAGTGGTGGGGTTTTTTTGTTAGATTTTTCTGAGTCTAAAAGGGTTACATTGATGTCTCCTTTTACCATAATTTGGCTATTTTTTCTTGTGATTTAATTACTTTTTACTTTTAATGATTAGATGCTATGTCATTTGGTGCATAATACACGTAGAGAACATATATACATACACACATACATACGGTGTCCCAAAAGTTTCTTAAAGCTTAAAATTGCACTCAGATTTTTGGGAACCCTGTATAGTATTAATGTTGTTTTGAAGTTTATACAGGGGCTATTAGCCTTTTTTGTGTGTATCATGGATTGCTTTGTCAGTCTTGTAAAGCAGAATATTTCTCAAAATAAAATATATAGGATTACAAAGGAAAGCAATTGTGCTGAAACACCATGATTAAATATCAAATATTTTTATTTGACATTTGATTTTTTATTTGGTATCAAACATCAAAATATTTTTAAAAGGTCCACCCTTGGTTAAGAACCTCTCATCTAAGGTGTCTTTAAACATAATGTAGTTTCCCTCTTTATCTCTTTTATCCCTGTCTATTTTTGCCTTGTCTTAGATCATAATTCTTACTCCTATTTTTTAAAATAGATAAACCATTGGTTAATCTGATTTATTTTTATTTTTTTGCTTCTTGGAGGGCAGTTGGGGTTAAGTGACTTGCCCAAGGTCACATGGCTAGTTTTTGTGTTGTGTCTGAGGCTGGATTTGAACTCAGGTCCTCCTGACTCCAGGGGCAGTGCTTTATTCACTGTGTCACCTAGCCGTCCTTACTCCTATTTTTTTTTACTTCACCTGTAGCATAATAAAATCCTCTCCAGATCCTCATTTTAGCTCTTAAGGATTCAAATGTTCCATTTTCTGGGTGAATTTATCCCATCCATATTTATTGTTATGAGAGTTAATTGAACATTTATCTCTATCACGTTATATCAAACTTTTTTCTCGGTGTGTCTTGCCCCCCTCAGTCCGTCAACCATGAAGTATACATGAAGTGCTTACTCTGTGTCCGTAAGTGTGCTGAATAGTGGTGATACAAAGAAAGGCAAATATAGTTTCTGCCTTTAAGGGGCTCACATTCTAGTGGAGGTAACATACAAATAAGTATATATATATATATATATATATACACACACACACGTATACAAGACACATACATAGTAGATGAAAAGAATTAACTGCTGGGGCAGGCGGAGGAATGGGAAAGGCTTTTTGCAGAATGTGGTATTTGAACTGTCTTAAAGACACTGGGATGAGCGGGAGGTAGAGACAAGAGGACAGAGAGTCTGGAGCATCGGGATGCTAGTGCAGAGATGAGAATAGGATTGTCATGTTCAGAGAATCCCCAGTAGGCTGGTGTTTCTGGGTCATTGTATGTGCAGGGGAGAGTAACATGTGAGAAGACAAGAAAGATTGTTTACAAAGAAGAAGGCAGGAAGAAATAATGACTAACAACAGCAACAATAATAAAAAGTTCTATTTATCTAGTGCTTTAAGAATTGGAAAATGCTTTACAGATATTCTCATTTTACCCCTCCCATAAGCCCCGAGAGGTAAGTGCTATTATTACCTCCATTTTACAGATGAGGAAATTGAGGCAATAAGTGACCTTTCCAGGATCACATGACTAGTTAATATCTGAGACTGGATCTGGACTCAGGTCTCTCTGACTGCAGGCCCAGATTTTTGTCCACATAGCTGCCGGTGTCCAAGGGAAGAAAGGAGATCAATACTAGTAACCTATAATTGAAGCAACGTCCTTATATTCCACTGCCCCTCCTCTTCTCTTTAACCAAATCCCTACTTGTTTTGCTAAATCACTAGTTGTTTTATTCTCTTTTAACCCCACCTTTCTATTTACACACTTTCTCTGTTAAATTTAATGTATTTTGATACCAAGTTGTGTGTGTGTGCGCTCAACCCTTCTTTTACCAGTTCAGATAAAAATATTCATTTGTTGCCTGTACCCCTTCTTCCAAGTTTATATGTCCTTCTCACTCACCAGAATTGTGATGGATAGTAAATTCCACCCCCCTTCTTGCTCATTTCTTCCCCAGTGTATTTCTTTTTTCTTCCCTTTGGAAAAAAACAGAAAATAAAATCCAACACTCCAAGTCCTCTGCTTTATTTAACTCCTTCTGTGGTCTTTAAGATAGAATTCTGAAAGAATATTTCTTTTCCTTCTATTAGAATATAAATACTTCCCCATCATTAATCTCCCCCCCCGCAATGCACAAATGGATTTACCTTTCCAAGTTTCTCTTGAGTCCGGTGTTTGCATTTCAAAATTTCTACTCGGTTCTTGTCTTTTTAGCAAGAGTGCTTGAAAGTATTCTGTTTATTAATTCCATGGTATTAAAGGTCCATTTTTTAACCCTGTAGAATTATGCTCAGTCTTACAGGGTAAATTCTTCTGAGTTGTGTCTTTATCTTTGCTTTTGGGAATATCATATTTAAAAATTTTTTCTTCTATGTAGTAGTTGTTGACAAGTCTTGTGTGATCCTGACTATGGTCCCTCTGCACTCAAATTCTTTCTGGCTGCTCTCAGTATTTTTTTCTTTGTCCTCTAAGCTCTGAATTTTGACTATGATATTTTTTGGAGTTTTCATTTTGGAGATTCTTTCATGTGGTAGCCAGTGTATTCTTTCTGTTTTCCCTTTGCTTTCTGGTTCTTTTACAACTGAGTCATTTTCATTTATGATTTCTTTTTTTTTAAAGCAATCGGGGTTAAGTAACTTGCTCAAGGTGACATGGCCAGTTATTATTATTTTTGTGTGGGTGCCAAGCATCAGAGGTCAGAACTGATCCCTGGTCTCCTGACTCTGGGGCTGGTGATCTTACTCACTGCCCCACCTGGCCACCCCTTCATTTATGATTTCTTGAAATATGGTTTACAATTCATTTGCTTTTATTTTGTTTTGTTTTTGTTCACGTTTTTCATGGAGTTCAATGATTCTTTTTTTTCTTCTTTTTTTGGAGAGCAGGGCAATTGGGGTTAAGTGACTTGCCCAGGGTCACACAGCTAGTAAATGTTAAGTGTCTGAGGCCAGATTTTAACCTCAGGTCCTCCTGACTCCAGGGCCGGTGTTCTATTCACTGCACCACCTCGCTGCCCCCTGAGTTCAATGATTCTTAAATGATTTCCCCTTGCTCCTTTGTTCCAGGTTAGTTGTTTTTGTAGTAGATATTTTGCATCCCTCCCTCTGTATTAAAAAAAAAATCATCAAATTTTTGTTTTAGTGTTTCTTGTGTCTTGGAGTCATTGAGTTCTCTTGGTTCCATTCTGATGGTTCCACTGCCCTTGGGGCCATGCCTGGATTTTGCCACCTTATGTTAGAAACTACGGGTTCTCCTTTCTCCAGAACTCTTCTTTCACTTTTTATCACTGGCTCCATTTCTTCCACTCTTGTGTCCTCGCAGCCAGACTCTCCTCCTTGGCTCCCCCAAGTGTCTGTTGGCACTTGCTGAGGAGTTTCTGTGCTTTTGCATTTTCCTATGGGGGACCTTTTGTCTCAGAACATATCTTCATTGTGTTGTTTTTCTTCTGGATGCTCCATCTCCAGCCGCAGTTCTTGATTTAAGACTTTTTTGTCAGGGTCAGGTTCCACTCCCTCCCATACTCTTGGATGGAATAGATTATATCTTGCTGGTCCTGACCTCTGTGTCCTGGGCAGAATTCTGCCTCCCCTGGTATGTCTGCACTCAGACTAGCAGGATTCAGGCCCCTCTTTGTCTTTCCAGGTCAGAGCGCTGGGATCTCCAGGGCCTTCTGGAGGATCTCCAGACTTAGTGATGCCAGCTCCTGGCTTCATATTTGTGCTCAGAGCACTTTAGGTTTCTGACCTGTCTGGAGTTTCCCAGTCTGAGCACTCTGGGTTTCTTGCCAGAGCTGGGGGGGGGGGGGAGAGGGGGGGGGGGGAGAGAGAGAGAGAGAGAGAGAGAGAGAAGGAGGGAGGAGAGAGAGGGGGGGGGGGGGGGAGGGGGGGGGTTGGGAAATGCAGGCTTTAGACCCTCCATGTCTCTGGTCAGAGCATTGGTACAGTTCCGGTTTATTTACCAGCTTACACGGGCTTCTCTTCCCAATGTCTACAAGATTTTCAATATCTATCTTTTTGTTCAGTTTGGGGCTATATGAAGGAACTTATTGCTGTTTGTCATTGGAATTCTTGATCATTTCTTGATGTAGGACTGTTTTTCTTTATTTGCAGAAGCATATGTGAAAGAGCTGGGCTCCTCTATGAGGAAGTACAGTTTAGTGGTTAGATCACGGAACTTGGGAATTAGGAAAGCTTGGCTTCCACTCTTACTGGTCTCTCTTGGCCTCCATGTTCCCATCTTTCACATGATGGAGTTGAACTGGAAGCCCCTGAGGTCGCTCCTTCCTCTAAGTGTCTGATGATTCCATGTCCTTTCACATCTCCCCTTAACCAGCAGTCAGTCGTCGCTGATCTGCTCAGCCGTGTAGTCTTCCTGCTTCAGCACAATGGGATGTTTTCATCTCTGATTTTCAGTATCATATCAGCACCTGTGTTTTCCTTCTAGGTCACTCCTGATTTCCTTTCATCCTGGGTAAATGCACCAAGGGTTGTCCCTGTCCCTGATTCTTCACACACCCCAGGGACAAAAATCCCTGGGCCCCTGAGCTTTATTGTGGTGATGCCGTGCCCTTGTTGGGTGCCAGTCGATTGTTTTAATTTTTTGAATTTTCTCTTTGGTTCCTAAGAGCAGTGGTTGCCACAACCACCTAAGTATCTAATGGACAAATAAGGGGAGGAGATTTAATAAACGACCCAGAGGAGAAATCGTCGTGTTTGTGGACGGTAGCACTTTCACGGTCATGCGTAATGGGCTGGTGTCTTTCCGCCCACCTGCTTATGCTATGACAGAGAATACGACATTTACATAGTTGGAAGGAGATAGCATTTTTTCTGAAACGTTGATAATAAATGCAGGAAATGTTGTTTGTTATGGATAAACATAGCCAGACCTTCACTTTGCACTGTGCTACTGTAGCAGAAAATGTCTGGAGGCTTGTTTCCTCACGATATTCTTCCCTCAAAAAAATCATTGAAATATTTTATTTTTACCTTGAGTTTACTTTCCTCGGTAGCTCTCCTCCCAGAGAGTCTCCCCTGAGCAAGTCACTGTAAGTTTTCGAATCTCAGTTTTCTCGTTTATAAAATGGGAATAATAATACCTACTGTACCTGCTCCCATAGGACTCAGATTAAGAATTGAAGGAGCCATATAACCTGTGCAATCAATGCACCCCAGTGACTGCATTTTACTTCCAGGATCAAATACAAATTTCTGTTCGGTTTTTAAACCCCCTCATAACCTGCTCTCTTTCTGCCTTTACAATCTGGTTTCACCTTTCTCCCTTCCATGTACTCTGTTATACAGTGACACTGGCCTCCTGGCTCTCCTCTTATATGACTTACATGACCTTTCTCTGGCTGTCTCCCATGCCCAGAACTCTCTCTGTCTCTCCCTCTCTCTGCTTCTCTCTCTGTCTCTTTGTCTCTGTTTCTCTCGATCTTTGTCTCTCTCCCTCCATCTCACTTTGTCTTTCTCTCTCTCTCTCCGTCTCCCTTTGTCTTTGTCTCTCCATCTCTCTTGTCTTTCTCCATCTCTTTGTCTCTGTCTTT
>NW_027185850.1:13836520-13841544 GCF_028583685.1 Petaurus breviceps papuanus
CTCCATCTCTCTTTGTCTCTGTCTCTGTATGTCTCTGTCTCTCTCTCCATCTCTCTTTGTCTCTGTCTCTCTCTGTATGTCTGTGTCTCTCTCCCTCAATCTCTCTTTGCCTCTGTCTTTCTCTCTGTCTCTTTCCATCTCTCTTTGTCTATCTCTTTCTGTCTCTCTGTATGTCTCTGTCTTTCTCTCTCTCCCTCCATCTCTCTTTGTCTCTGTCTCTCTCCCTTCATCTCTCTGTTTCTGTCTTTCTCTCTCTATCTCTGTCTTTGTCTCTCTCTCCATGTCTGTCTCTGTCTCTCTGTATGTCTCTGTCTCTGTCTCTCTTTGTCTCTGTCTCTCCTCATCTCTCCCTCCTAGCTTCCCTGGTCTCTCTAAGTCTCAGCAGAAGCCCCTCCTGGTCCTCCACCTTGGCTCCTTCCCCCTGAGCCTTCCTCCAGGGTTTCCTGCATCTGCCAGGTCTGTACGTGGCCATCTCTCCCATTAGAGGGTGGGCTCGTGGAGGGCAGGCACCAGCACTTACCTCCCTCTTTAGGCCCCCGTGGGATGCAGAGCCAGGCACAGCCCAGCCCCTGCTCTCCCCCTGCTTAGGCCGATTGGATAGCAAGCGTTTATGAAGCTTCTGCTCTGCCCCAGGCCCCGACAGGCAGGGGCTTTGGCACACGAAAGTCTGCATCTGGCTGCTGTTCATTGTTTGGAGGCTCAGTCCAGATGCTGACTTTATAAGTGGCTTTCAGATCTCAAGGCACCGTGTAGAAGGTGATCATTGTTATCACAGGCACCACAAGAAGCTGGATTTGAACTCAGGTTCTCCTGTCTCCTGGCCTGGCGCTCAGTGCTCTGCGGTGCCCCTTTGCTGCCTCTCATTGGAGCTCCTCAAGCAAAAGTTGGACGATCCCCTGTTCGGGGTCCTGCAGAAGGCTGGTTTATTCTGCCCAGCGAGGTCTCAGCCCACACAAACGCTATGACTCTAAGTGCAGACCATGCACTTACCCAGTATTTTTGCATGAAAACAGCCTTTCATGACCTCTTGATGCTATATCGATGTGGTTAGACTCAAAAATATTAGCGTGTCCCTTTTAAAAAGCTTAACTCAGCATTAATAGAAGCAATTTGAGCACCTGGAGTCAGCAAGACCTGAGTTCAAATCTGGCTGCAGACACTTCCCAGCTGTGTGACCCTGGGCAAGTCACTTCACCCTGTTTGTCTCAGTTTCCTCATCTGTAAAATGAGCTGGAGAAGGAAATGACAAACCCTTCCCGTATCTGCCAAGAAAACCCCAAATGAGTCAGACATAATTGAGCAACAGTAATAGAAGCAATTTAGGCTAGGTGGTGCAGTGGATAGAGTTTTGGGCCTGGAGTCAGGAAAACCCTGAGTTCAAATCCTGCCTCAGATACTAGCTGTGTTACCCTGGTCAAGTCACTTAATCTCTGTTTGCTTCAGTTTCCTCAATTATAAAATGGGGATCCTTGCAGGGTTGTTGTGAAGAACAAATGAGATATTTTTTAGCCCTTAGCACAAGGCCTGACGTAGTAGGTTCTATAGAAATGCTTATCCCCACCCCTGTTCCCCTTGTAGGCAAGACTAGCAAATGAACTGGGAATCAGAGGATGCAGTGTTTTATATGTGACAGCCTCTCCCCAAATCTCTTGAAACAAAAAGATGTATTTAGATATTTCATTGTTGGCCTTGGATCTTAGTTTTATCTGATTTATAGGCGGATGGAAAAGAACTATAGTAATAATAATGAGAACTAGAATTTGTCTAATGCTGTAAGGTTCCCAAGGCAGTTTGCAAATAGTGAGCTCACTTGATCCTTACAAGAGATGAGGTGCTATCATGATCCCCATTTTAGAGATGAGGGAACTCAGGCTGACTGAGATTAAGTGTCTAGATATAGAGTCAGGAAGACCCGAGTTCAAATTCCAACTCTTCCTCTTCCTGGCTGCGTGACCTTGGCCAAGTCACTTAAGCTTTCTCGTTTTCAGTTTTTATAAAATGGAGTTAATAGAACTATGTAGGTTGGAAAAGAACTCATAGCATCTCCAGGTTAGAAGAGACCTCTCAGAATTCAATTACCCTGCCTGCCTCTGGCCCCCCCATCCAAGGGGTCATCCAGCTTCATAGGCCAGGGCCTCTGTTTACCTTTCTTTCTGTCTTGGCCCCCAGTAAGGGCTCGATCTATACTTCTTGATGGATTGAGTTTAGTTACTTACATTACCTGCCTCTTAGGTCCCATTTAGACATTTCAGTTTCAAATTATACCAAGGACCTCAATATCATTGGTGTTAACTCTTGGTGTTGGGAATTCTTCCACCAAGGTAGACTGCCATCTTTCTAGAGCTTAGAGTCCTCGAGAGAGGACAGGGGGCTTAAGGGACTGGTTGGTGTGGGGTCACAAAACTGGTACGTGCCAGAGTAGACTCTAAAGCCAAGTCTCTCTCACACTGTTAGTTAAAAGGAGAGACAGATATTGGCAAGGGGACCAAGAGATCACAGAGCTAGATGGCTCTCCTAACTCATTTTATGGAAAAGGAAACTGAGGATCAGAGCTGGCAGGTGATTTTTCTTTTCTTTTTTGCTTTTTGGAGGGGGGAGGGCAGGGCAATTGGGGTTAAATGACTTGCCCAAGGTCACACAGCTAGTTTTTGTGTTAAGTGCCTGAGGCCAGATTTGAACTCAGGTCCTCCTGATTCCAGGGCTGGTACTCTATTCACTTTGCCACCTTGCCGCCCCCTGGATGATTTTTCCAATTCACAGAAGGCCCATCTCATTGCCTGGGTTTGTGGGGTGTGCCTTAAAAAAAAAAAAAACAACCAAAAACAAGGTGAAAATTGGATTTAGATTTTCAAAATGTTTTTAGTCTATTTGTCAAAAGACAGATATACTGCTGATGTTTTAGCAGTAATTGTGAAGGAAGATGTGAAGGAGAGAAGGGGCTGACCTCAGGAAATGTTTTTAATTAGGACAGAAAGAAGCAGGAGATAAAGGCATCCTTACACTCGGCAGGGTAGTGCTGCTTTAAAACTGAGGGGTTTTCAGAAGGAGAAATGTCTGTGCTATGCAGCCCGTGACCTTCCCAACATCAATCACCAAAGCTTCCGGGGCAGTTTGGTATCATGCACGGAAGGCTGCCCTGAAGCACGAGGCCCTGGGCTCTCCCAGCTCGCCAAGACTCTCACCGGCCCTGGGTCACACTGCTTCCCCAAAGAGAAAGCCAACCTCTGGAGAGCAGGGAGGCCTTAGAACAGGCTAAGAGCCTGTGAGGGGTCTGGCGATTGATTGAGTATTGAGTGAATAACGGGGAGCCTCATTTTGTCTGTCTTTGTATTTCCATCATGAGCATAGTGTCTAGGCACTGAAACTCCTTGGAATCGAGAGGCCCTGAGTTTGAATCCAGCCTCAGACATTTACTCCGTGTGTCGCCCTAGGCAAGTCACTTAACTTTGGCTTGCCTCAGTTTTCTCAACTGTAAAAGAAGGGAATTGGACTAGATGGTCTCGAAGGTGCTCTCCAGCCCTAGATCTGTGAAAGATTGATTGTGGAACCCTGGGTGAGACATTTAATTTCCTTTAGCTTAAGGTTTCTCACCTATAAAGTGTGTGTGTGTGTGTGTGTGTGAGAAAGAGAGAGACAGAGAGAGAAAAATAGAGAGAGAGAGATCTATAAGTATCTTCTTCACAGGGCTACTATGAGGCTGAATTGAAATAGTTATTGTTAAATAATAAACTACTAAATAATAATAGCAATAATTATAGCTGGGGTTTGTTTATCCAATGCTTTAAGGTTCTCAAAGCAGTTTACACATAATGAGCTCATTTGATCCTTACAGCCACCTAGGAGGTAGGCACTATCATGATCTCCATTTTAGAGATGAGGGGACTGGGATAGACGGGAGTCAGGAAGACCTGAGTTCTAATTCCAACTCTTCCTCTTCCTGGCTGTGTGACCCTGGCCAAGTCACTTAATCTTCCTTATCTATAAAGTAGAGATAATTACAGCCCTTACCTCCCAGAGTTGTTGTAAGGACTAGATGAGATATTTGTACAGGGCTTTGCTGCCTGTGATAAGCCCTCAGAAGTACTTTGTAATCCTTAAAGTGGATCAATTATTTTTTATTTTTATTTTTTGCTTTTTGGAGGGCAATTAGGGTTAAGTAACTTGCCCAAGGTCACACGGCTAGTTTTTTTTGGGGTGTGTGTGTGTGTGTGTGTGTGTGTGTGTGTGTGTGTGTGTGTGTTTAGTGTCTGAGGCTGGATCCGAACTCAGGTCCTTCTGACTCCAGGGCCAGCTCTCTACTCCTTGCTCCACCTAGCTGCCCCAGATCAGTTATTTTTATAAGATGATTTGCTCATAGGAAACACCCTTGAGATGTCAGCAGGACCCCCTTTGGGAAGGGGCCACTGAGCCTCTGAATGATCTCAGTAAGTTTCAGAGTGAAGAGGCCATATTACCCATTGATTTGTCTGTGCTCTGGAGCAAGTGAGAGAAAGCTAAACCCAGGAGCCCTTCTTACATTGTCTAGTGCCTTTTGAACAGGAACATCCCATAGACAAAATCCTGACCAGCCGAACAAATGATAGTATTTAAGACACTTCCAATTTACCTAGTTCAGAGTCCCTTGTTTTTTTTTTACTAAGAAGGAAAGTGAGGCACCAAAAGGCAATTGATTTATCCAGGATCACAGTCAATGACGTCTAAATTTGAAACCAAGTCTGCTGATACCAAACCCAGGGCTCTTCCAACTACACACTGATTTGGGAGTTCCTCACCTCCACCCTGAGGTCCCTTTCCTCAATGTTTGGTCTTCCTAAGTGTTTGCTATGCCTTCGACTGCAATGACTCATCGGGCACTTAAGACAGAGATCTACAAAGTCATTGTGTGGGAGGGGGAGAGGAAGAGAGAGACAGAGAGATAGGGAGAGAGACAGAGACAGACAGAGACAGAGACAGAGAGAGAGAGGAAGAGAGGAAGAGATATGAGGGAGAGAGAAAGAGAGATGAGAGGGAGAGAGAGAGAGAGA
>NW_027185850.1:13841554-13857283 GCF_028583685.1 Petaurus breviceps papuanus
GAGAGAGAGAGCCTATTAATTCTCTCTAGAGTCAAATGAGATTAAACCTCTCTCCATCCAATTAGTGCAAAATACAGGATGTCTAACACTGAGGTATCAAAACCTTGTCCCATGACATTAATATAAAAAGTCTTTCTATTGATAATCATTGATGGGCTCTAAAAATAGATGCTTAATCATCAGCATTAAGCATATGCATGGCCTTGATCAGGATCTATCATTATTAATGTAACAGACTGAAAATGAATGACGTGGGCATGTGGGCAGGGCTTTATAAATAGTTGTCCTTTCCTGACAAACGAGGCCTATCTTTCATCTGAATACCCTGCCACTAATCAGCTGGTGACCTTGAGAAGTCAGTTTTCCTCTCTAGATCTCAGTTTCCTTTCCTGAAGGAAAAAATGCGGGGCGGGAAGAAGTCAGACTATGAAATGAGGTTGGTTGATGGAACTCAGGTTTTCAGCTAGGAAGAGAGAAAGAAGCCTTAGAGACATCACAACTCTCTTGGAAGGGGTGAAGGAAGGGCTGCTGTATGAAGGAGGAATTAGATTTGTTGTTTGTGTCCTGGGACAGAGCTAGAAGTAATGAAGGAGGGCTCCAAAGGCAGAGAGATAAATGTAGGCTTCATATCATTCGGTCACAATGACAATTGTCCCAAAGTGGAAGGGGCTGCCCAGAGAGAGGGCAGCTTTCTCCTCTGTAGAAGTCTTCTGCCTGAGGCTGGAAGGCCCCAGAGTGAAGGAGGAGTGAGTAGCAGGCTTAACTTGGAGTCAGGAAGCCCTGAGGCCCCAGGTAGGGGCAGAGGCAGCCCAGAACCCAGGCCCTCTGATTCATGGTCCCAGGCTTCTAACAGCTGGTGCTTAATTGGGTTGGACTGAAGAGCTTGAACAGGGGACCTGTTAGTTAAGAAGGTGGTGACTGCCTTAGAGGCTGCTGGTCCAGTAGGAGTCACGGGGTGTTGGGCACTTTCTGATGCCTGTGGCTCATTTGGGAGGGGCTGTGGAAGCCCACTTTGGAGGTCACTGTTCTTTACGTTGTGGCTGGGTGGGGCAGGGGGCAGAGCATCCGACCTGGAGTCAAAAGGACCTCAGCACAAGCCTTTGTGCTTGCCACCCACTTACTCTTCTGACCCTGCACTTTCCTCATCTGTAAAATGGGATTAACAGTGAATAGCACCTGTCTCCCTGGGCTGCTGTGAGGGTGAAAGCGCTCTGCAGAAGGAGATGTAAATGCTGGCTGCGATGCCCCAGTCATCTTGAACTTTGCTGTTTTCCCCTCTCTGGCTGGGTTCTGGTGAAGCCTCCCCACCCTTCCTTAACCTCTGTGATGATGCATCCGGTAGTTTTCCTTCTGGTTCCTGCAGGTGGAGCCAGACCCCATCCCTGGGAAGCCTCAGGAACAGCTGGTTCGGATTACAGGGGCATCAGCATCTCTTCTGCCCGCTCCCCTCTCTCTGTGCATGTGTCGCTCTCATCCCGCTCCGTGGACCCAGCAGAGGCGGCCTGAGGATCCTGGACAGGCCTCTCCTCTCGTGATGTTTCTGTCTCTGTTACCAATGATCCCAAAGACCATGGGCCCATAAGTTTAAAGATGGCAGAGACTTCAAAGAGTCCATCTAGTCCGGGGGTTCTGAATTTGGGGTCCACAGACCCCTTCCCCCGGGGGGAAGATCTCAGGGGACCCGTGAACTTTGGTTGGAAAAAATATGTTTCTGTTTTCACACTCTTAACAAAAAATTATCATTTCCTTCAATTATTCTCAAAACATATTCCAAGAAGGGTTCCAAAGGCTTCACCAAATGGCCAGAGAAGGTTACGAACCCCTATCTGGAGTCCTGAGCTAGTCTGCCCTGTCCCTCCTCATTTTACAAATAGAGAAAATAAGCCCAGAGAAGATACAAGACTCACCCAAGGTCACACAGATAGGAAATGATGGGGCCTGAGTGTATTGTCACAACTTCAAGTTATCACAGTGTTTAATTTTGATACAAAGAAAAGATGTGGGAGATTATATGGCCCAAAATGGCGAGGGGGCGATGAAGAGAGGGTCAGAACTATTTTTCTGGGTTTTCTCATTCTTAAAGCGGCGGCTGAACTGCTTCTTGAAACATGCTCTCCAAAAAAGCTTGCAGCAGGCTTGGTCTTTCGATCTCACTTCATTGATTTTTGCAGTCACTAGACCTGGCCCCATCCCAAGTGGGCTTGTGAGGACGCCTCTCTCTTTCCTTTTGTTCCAGAAAGCACCATTCATCCCTGGGAACCTTTTGGGGTCTCCTTCTTCACAGCTGTGTTTGCAGGGCTCAGAGACAGGTGGGAGAGTGGCCTCTCAGCCAGACTCTGCCAATTCCCTCTCTGAAGATTGACTGAGTAGCTATTAAATCTCTTTTTTAAGAAATCCCACTTTTGTCTGTTTATTTTGTGTGTGTGGAGGTCATTCACCATGCCTGAGGTCTTCCTGGGCAACCAGGCCAGTTGCCCATTTTGAGATGTTATCTCTATTTTCTAGTTTTGTTTTTTTTGAGTGACTTTAAGCTTTTCCCTGCTAGAGAAAAAGAACCCTCCCCTCCCCCGCATTATTCTTGTCCTTCTTGTTCCTATGGGGTTGGTAGTTTCTTTGATCTGAGCCATGTCCTTGGCCCAGACAAAGGTTTAAGAAAACGGTCTAAGAAGATGAGGGGGTCTTGAGTTTGTGTTATCCAAGGATCAGGAGGGGGAATTGTGGATTTACAACTTGGAGAAGAGAGTACTCAGGGTGGGGGAGACATGATGACTGGCTTCAAGTATCTGGGGCGATGTCTTGTGGGAGTCAAGTCAGCAAGCATTTATTAAGCACCTACTATATGCCAGGCACTGTGCCTTATGCTGGAGCTACAAAGAAAGGCAAAAACCATCCCTTCTCTCAAGGAGTTCCCAGCCTAATGGGGGCGATATTGTGCAAACAAGAGATGGACAGGATGAACTGGAAATAACCTCAGAGAAAGTGACCTGGGCACTGGGAAGGCAGAGGGCTCCCTTGCACTGAACACCTCCATCCAGGATTTAAATGACCACTTGCTAGACGGCTTTCTTTTTGGGGTGATGGTTGGGCTAGATGACTGACTGCCCAGTTTGCTTTTAACCCCTTAACACTAGTGCCATGCCTCTGAGATCACCTCCAATTTATCCCCTGTCTATCTTGTATGGACAGAGTTGTTTGAATGATGTTTCTGCTATTAGATCATAAGCTTCTTGAGGACAGGGACCGTATGTTTGCCTTTCTTTGTGTCCTTAGCCTTCAGCATAGTTCTTTACACATAGAAGGCACTTAAATGCTTGTTGTCTCGACATTACTTAAATTCTGAGATTCTGTGACTTGGTCTATTGGCCTCCAGAAGGCATGAGAATGAGGAGCAGTTTGGGAGTTGTAGAGCGCCAGGTTTTGGCTTGATGTAGAGAAAAATTCCCTCACAATGAAAGGTGCCCCAAAGTAGGGTGGAATGCTTCCAAGGCAGTGGGCCCCTTCTCCCTGGAGGTCTCAGGCTGAATGACTGAATGACCACTTGTCAGGGATATTGTTGAGGGATTCTTGTCAAGTTATGGGATGATCCTGGTGCCCTCAGAGGGCCCTTCCAACTCAGATTCTCTTCTCATATTGTATTGAAGTCAAAAGCTAAACCAAAGGCTCATGTGGGCATTGGGAATCCACAACCAGGGGACCCAATGTAGAGGGTCCTTAATTTCAATGGGTCCCATGATCCCAAAGTAAGAGCTACAGCCTGAATCTTTTATTCAGAGGGATGATGGACAGCCCACCATGGCTATATATTTCACACACACTTGGATTCTGAGCATCAGCACTCAGCAGGACAGGACCTTCTTTCTTTTCCAAGAACTCTCCCTTCCGGCAGAGAGGGGCTTAATTCTATATTCGATCTCCTACCTTCATGTGGTCACTGTTCCTGGATTATTCTCCTTTCACCTCTTGTCTACCTACCCCTGGTTTCTCATCCTGCCAGAGATTTTGTTTTCTCTCAGGATTCAATTTAGGTATCATATTGTAATATAACTACTTTCCTATAGTGCTTGCTTCAAAGCCTGAGAAGCACTTGACAGACATTTTATTCTTATAACTGCCTGAGGATATAGATGCCATTATTATCCCCAATTCACAGATGAGGAAAGTGAGGCTGAGAGAGGTTATGTGATTTGACTGGATCATACAGCTAGTAAGGCTGGGATTTGCACTCAGGGCTTCCAGGCCCAATGCTCTAACCACTGTACCATCTAGCTGCCTCTTATCATACAAATGGTAGAGATAATGTAATAGACTGGAAGGAGCCCTTTCTTTGGAGTCTGATCACCTGGGTTCTAATCCTGCCTCTGATACTATATGATGTTGGCAAAGTCATTTCATCTCTAGGCTTCCATTTCCTCGTCTATAAAATAAACAAGATGCTTTCCAAGAGACCTTCCAGCACTAAATCCATGATCTTCCCTTCCTTCCTCTCCCCAGATATTAGTAGTTTATCTTTACTCAGTTTTCCTTGAATTACACTCTGGGACATATTGCATTCTCTTCTCACCCACCCCCACCTGTCCCATAGAATATAAGCTACTGGACAACATTGTTTCCTTTTTTTGTCTTTGATATCGGTATCTATGGCAGAGGCTGGCACATTTATTTATTGACTTTTTGGGGCACAGATCTGTTTTTATTGGCATGGGAAATTCCTGGTATAAATTTACATTTCTGTAACTTATGGCCTGAAAGTTGGGATCCTTAACCTTTCTTAGTTCAAGGACCTCTTGGGCAGTCTAGTGAAACCTGTGGACCCCTTCTCAGAATCATGTTTTTAAATACATAGATTATAGAGGAAACCAGTTTTATTGAAATACAGGTACCACAATATATATATATATATATATATATATATATATATATATATATATATTTTTAACCAGAACAACAATTTATAGAATCTGGGTTGAGGGCCCCTATCCCAGAACACTCCCCAGGATTACTGAGGGTTCAATGATGCATCCAGCATGTGTCAAGAATGGGGCTCGAGCTAGGCTTCCTCACTCCCAGCCCTGCCCTTTGCCTTCTATGCCATGCTGCCTATGCCTTCATGGATGGGTTTTTTGGATTTCAGGCCTTTTGTTTTGGTTGCCAGGTGTCTGTGGCTGCTGTTGTCACACTGGGAATGGAACTCTAGAGTTCATTGGGATGCTTGCCTTCTTCCTCTGGTTTACTATAAAGAAAATGCACTGAGTATGTGGGGTGGAAAATTACCATATCGTTGGGACCTGCTGAATTCAAGAATGCCTATGACCATCCCTGGGCAGCCCAGAGAGAGCTGGCCTTCACAAACTGCCATGGGAGGCTGTGAAAACCATGGTTTCCAGACAGTTGGTGGAGAGTTGGGGTGTCATGTTTCAGGGGTGGGGGAGGGTCTATATGCAGGACTATCCTTTATATCTTCTTGTGCACAAGGCTGAGCAGTGGATCTTTATTGCAAATAAGAGCAGAGCATGAATCTCATGTTAAGGAGAAATTCTGGCCCGTAATGTGTAACAGGCGTGTAATCCAAACGAGGGCTCTCAGGAAGGAGAAGGCCAGGTAATCTGACCCTGAGCTCCCAGGCTGACTCTTGGTACAAAGTGGGGCTGGACCACGGGAAGGGCTGAGTTATTACATGGTCTCCAACCGCCTTTCTTCACTGCTTTTCGAAAAAGAAGAACAGGACCAGAACAAAAATATTTCTTTTACAGCTGCACCAAGTTTCAGCTGTCTCTTTTCTCTCCCTCTCGCATTAAGCACATCCTGTACTCTTGGCAGCATGTTGACTGGATATTTAAAAGCTGTGAACTGTTCTGAAAATTTCACATACTGGGTTATGGGCCATGTGTGTTTGATCAAAATTCAATTACTACACCGCGCCATGCTTGGAAACCTATCATCCCAAGTTATGAAGTATGACGAAATCGGCCAACCTAATTGGTTCAGTATGGGAACAGTATCAGCCAGGCTTGTTATGATAAATAGCTTCCTGTGTTAAGGGTTCTCTAGGGCTTATAAGCATCTTGGCTCACCTCCTTCAGTGAAATAGGAATATTGTTCCCAGGGAACACTTACATCACTGTCCCTCTCATGCATTCACAGTTTAGAGCATGGTTCAGCTTACGACCACCAAAAAAGGACAATCCCTTCTTTTCCTGCTCCTCTACTCTCCACACCAGAAGACCCCACCAGCTGATTTTTCTTTTTTCTAGGTCTATTTTCTCATGGGATGGTAACGTGGGGGTCCTTTGGTAGTTCCATGGTTTTTATGAGGTATCTGAATTAGATTCTTCAGGACTTTATTGTGTTAAGAGCAGATTGTTGTTTAGTCATTTTTCAGTCGTGTCCAACTCTTTGTGACTCCATTTTGGGTTTTTTTTGGTAAAAATATGAGAGTGGTTTTCCATTCCCTTCTCCAGCTCATTTTACAGATGAGGAAACTGAGGCAAACAGGGTCACACAGGACGTGTCTGAGACTGGATTTGAACTCATGAAGATGAATCACAGTGTTAGGGACAATTGTCCCATTCCTGACTGTGACTTTAAAATGGGTGTTGACGTGGATTTGTACATCAAAGAGGGTTCTAGGCCTCAGCTCGAGAATATTATCAATAACAGTGCACATTTATGGAGCTCTTTAAGGTTTATCCTCATTTGATGTGAGCCTCACAACAGCTGTATGAGGCAGTCCCATTTTAGAGATGAGGAGAGTGAGGCTAAGAGCTCCTGGGTGGCTTGGCCAGGGCCACGCAATTGGTCTTCCTGACTCTAAATCCACTGCTGCACTCCCTAGATACTCAGTCTTTATTGGATTGAGAAGGTTATAGATTATGAAATTCTAGAGAAGAGTTTTTTAGCCTGGGACCCCTGTGGAGCTCAGGGGATTCGTGAACTGGATGGGAAAAAAAAATCTCTGTTTTCACTTACGTCTGATTGAAATATAGCATTTCCTTCAATCATAAATGTAGGCAACAGATGTTATTTTGAGAAGGGGTCCAGAGGCTTCCAGGAGGCAGGTAGGTGGCTTAGTGGGTAGAGCACCAGGCCTGGAGTCAGGAAGATTTGAGTTCAAATCCAGCCTCAGACACTTATTAGCTATGTGACCTTAGGCAAGTCACTTCACCTCTGTTTGCCTTAATCCACTAGAGAAGGAAATGGCGAAGCACTCCAGTATCTTTGCCATGGACACTATGGTCCATGGGGTCATGAAGAGGTAGACACTGAATGGCCACAACCATAGGCTTCTCTAGAGCTCTGAAAGGTCCCATGATGCAGAAATGATTCAGAACCCCCTCTAGGGACCTAGGGAAAGGGAGTGGGGCAGTCAAGTGCAAGCTTCTTGCAGGCAGGGGCTGTTTCTTTTTGTGCTTTTGATCGAAGCACTGGGCTAGGCATACTGAAGGAGCTCAATCATTGCTTGTTGAGTTGACTTGATTTGAATGCCAGAGTGAAGGCAGCACAGAATGACCACTGTGAATGAACAGTGACCATCAGCATTTCAGAGGCATGACTGAGAAGGAAGATCTGCAGCTGCTGGGAAGGAGGCAGCTGTCGCTACCCTTGGGGGGGACAGATTCATCATGGCCCGGCCTTTTGGCGGACCCAGTGCCCGCCCCCTCAGGTGGCTTGGAGCCCAGACCAAACCACACAGTGTTCCCCAAGGGCATCCATAATGCGGGGGAATACAAACTCAGGCCTGCAGAGAAAGGCCCCTGGAAAGCCAGGCTGCCCAGAACCTCCATCCTCTGCCAAGAGGCCCCATCCTCTGTCTGGCTTTCCATCCTCCAAACTCAGGCAGATCCATCCCCCCCAGGATGATGGGCTGGCCCAACATGAGGCCTTCCCCCCAGCACTCTCAAAGCTAAGAGTCATAAGCTGTGACTGCCTCTAACCAGGACACTTGGGACTCTTCCACTCTGAGCTCAGCTCTAGGGAGACCAGGAGAATCACAGGGAATGGGGATAATTGTCTACTGACATTTTTTATCTTCTCTCAACTTCCAGGGTACTAAAGTTGCATGAGTTTTTCTCTTCTTTTTCCTTTATTTCTCTCTGTTTCTCTGAGCACAAAACATAAATATCCTGCCTCTGATTGTGGAGACAGAGAAGAGGAAAAGAGGGAAGAGAGAGAGAGGAGGGGAGAGGAGGACAAAGAGACAGAGAGAGAGGAAGGAAGGAGGAGGAGGAAGAAAAGAGGAGAGTAGAGAGACAAAGACAGAGAGAGGAAAGGAGAAGGAGAGAGGAGGGGAGACTGACAAAGAAATAGAGAGAAGAAAGAGAAAGGGAGGGAAAGGAAGGGAGGTGGGAGAGAGAGAGAGAGAGAGAATGAGAGAGCGTGTAGAAAATTATTCCCTGCATTATAATCACCACTGACATCTCCATAGTTATCACATGGGAGTGACATTTTGAGTTGGGTTAAAAGTACTTCCTTCGAGCAAAACCAGAAAAGGGCAAAACACTCGTATGATTGCTGTGTTAACTTTTCCAAAGTAAGAAGCTGGGCCTTTCCCTCTGGAGGCCGCGTTAAGGCTCGTCACGCTGCTATAATTTGCATACACTTATCCCTAATTTCTTCCACTTGTGTTTTGCCCTCCCAAGTCTGCTTTCCTCTGGCCCCCCTTCAGATGAGGCCCCCTCGCTTAACCTTCTCAGTGAATTTCCCTTTGCATACGTGAATAATGCTGAAATCTGACTTTCTTCTTGGAAAGAATCTGCCCTGCATCCACAGAACTTGTTATGGCAAAAATCTGCTGCTTTGGGCCATCTTTGACGATAATTCGCCTGCTGGCAGCAGAGCTGCCCCAAACTGAAGAGTCAAGACATTTTCTGCGCAAACAAACGCACCGTGTCTGTGCTCTCTGGGCTCTGGAGGCGCTCGCGATGCCGGTGCGGACGTGATCGGATTTCCTCCGTTCTGCGCAGAGGCGCGAGAATCTGCACTTAGCTTAGATGTTGTCATCTTATAAATAGCTTCCCAGCCCCGCCCACTCCCTGTGTGTCCCCGTCAGGTGGGTGCCAGGATGGCCATCATTTTAGCGTTTTAAAATAAGAGCTTCCACCGAGCTTGAGCCCAGATGTTTTCAACTTCAGAAAATAGCGTGTGACCATGGGCACTTAGGCTAAGCTCTCACTGGGCAAATCACCTCTTTTTTTGGGAGGGGGAAAGGAGGTGAGGGTGGTATGGAACCTTGCTTGCTTGAAGAACAGAGGGAAATGCTATCATCTCTGTATAGTAGTTAAACAAATAGTCCTTGTCACTGTCTGGAAGACAGTAAAGTCAGAAAGGATTGTTGGTGGGTATGGGGAAGAAACAGAGCAGCATATTATCTCTAGCGGTCAGTGAGGTGCGGCCAGGAAGGGGTTTGTAGATGTAAGCCAGCAGATTCTCATTGGACATTTAAAATTTTTATTTAAGAAAAAAATAAAATTCTCGGTCTCTGCTTTGAAATAGGTGGTGGTTCCATAAAAAGTAACGTCTTTAGACTGGAAGCCGCATCATAGAGAAGGTTGATTTTGGAGACAGGAATGATAATAATAAGTCACGTTTTGTACAGCACGTTAAAGTTTGCAGGGGCAGCGCTGGGCCTGGAATCGGGAAGATTCATCTTCCTGAGTTCAAATCTGGCATCAGACACATACTAGCTGGTTGACCCTGGGCAAGTCACTGAACCCTGTGGCCCTCAGTTTCTTCATCTGTAAAATGAGCTGGAGAAGCTCTGAAGAAACAAATCACTGCAGCGTCTCTGCCAAGAAAAACCCAAACGGGGTCACTGAGTCAGACACAATAAAAGTTCATTTAAGTTTGGCAGAGCATTCTCTATATGGCAGTCCGCTTAATCCTAACAATTCTAGTGTTGTACAACCCAAAGCCAAAGATGGCACAGAGTCTCATGCTGCTCCTGGAAGGTGCCCGAGGCCAGTACAAGTGGCATGGTGTGGGAAGTGTGGCGTACGTCTGGGACCCAGAAAATTAAGACAAAAGCTCACTTAGCAGAACCAAGTCACCCAAAGGTAGATCCCAGGTGACTGGGGAAAGGGATGGTCTGAGCAGAGAAGGAACGAATGGCCTGGTTTGGCCTGGGAAGAGACATAGATGAGACTAGATCCTCACAGCATGTGTGTCCCTCACAGGTCATTTAGCCAGGCCTCTTAATTTTTCCTTATTTATTTTCTATCTTTGTTTTATTTTAAAAATAAATTTGTATTCATATTTTGTTTTTATATCTCCAAAATTTCCCACTGTATTTTTCCCCCTCCTCCTTCCACAGAGCCATCCCTTATAAAAAAGAAAGAAGGAAGAAAAGAAGGAAAGAAGAAAGAAAAAGAGGGGGAAAATCAGCAATATCAATCAAAACTATAAAATAAATCAATAAAATCTGACATTATATACAACATTCCATAGCCATCGAGACCCCTCCCTCCACATATCTGTAAAGGAGTGGGGGAGATGTCTTTTCACGGTTCTTCTTTGGGGCCATGCCTATTCTTTGTGATTTTGTAACATTATTTTTTAATTGTTTGGTGGTCGTTGTTCTTTGCATTTTCATTGCTGTAGTCATTGTGTATTTTGTTTTCTTGGCAAAGCTGACTTCACTTTGCATCAATTCATGTCAGTCTTTTTGCACCGTCTTGGCAGTTAGCATATTCATTATCCCTTATATAGCACAGAAGTATTCGCTGTTCCCCAGTTGATGGGCTTCTATTTTGTTTCCAGTTCTTTGCTAACACAAAAGAGCTACTATAAATATTTTGATGAATAAGTGCCTTTTTTAAAAATCAAGAACCTCCATGGAGTCCTTACAGTGTGATCTTTGAATCAAAGGAAATGGGCATGTTAATCACTTTCTTTGTATAATTCGAAATTGCTTTTCAGAATGGTTGTACTAATTCACAACTCCACCAATAATGTATTAGTGTGCCTGCCAAGTCAAGGCAACAAGTATTTATTATGTATCAGGCACTATGCTAAGTGCTATACAAATACAAAAAGAAATAATGACAGATCTTACCCTCAAGGAACTTATATTCTCATGGGGAAAGACAGTGCATAAAAGGAAGCTGAAAAGGAGTTGGGGAAAGATGAAGGTGTGTGAGGGCCCTTGTAGAAGATGCCCTTAAGAATCAGGAGTATAACCTGGAGAGAAATGAAGGCACAGCTGACCTGGGTGCTTTCCTTAAAAGTAAAGGTTTTACAAGGAATTTAGCTAATCATGCCTTTCTATAACTCTTCCAACATTGACAATTCCTGTCTTTTGCCATCTTTCCTAGATTTCTGGGTGTGAGATGAAACCTCTGACTTAATTTGATTAGTATTTCTCTTGTTGTTCATGTTTTAGAGTATTCTTTCATATGGTTGGTGCGGGTTTGTAATTCTTTTGAAAACTATTTGTTCATATTCTTTGGCCATTTGGATTCCTTTGTTTTTACAGATGAGGAAACTAAGAATCAGAGAAGGGAGTTAAGTGACCTGTCCCAAGGTCACACAGTAAGTGGCAGGGCCAGGATTCAAACACCAGATTCAAAGTCATAGAGGCTAGAATCAGTGTCTCCCACCAGACCAGTGCATGTCCCTCTCATTCTGTAGTTGATAAGCTTGAATGTATTAGTAGAGTAGAAAGTACATGGTACTTCCTCAAGGCAGCAGGGACCTGGGTTTCAAATCCTGCTTCACTGTGTGGCCCTGGATAAATCACCTAACCTTTCTGATCCTCAGGTTCCTCATCTGCCAATTGGGGTCAATCATACCTCAATTTCCACATGCACAGGACTTTGTAAACCACCTTGGATGGTCTGGTTGTTGTTGTTTATGGGACCTGTGATTCCATCAGCATAGGATGGCTGTCCCTCTACAATGCGCTGGCAGCCATTTTGCAAGGTATATTCTTAGAGACTTCTTTGGGGCACAAGAAGTACCCAGGGTCACACAGCCAGGACTCACACTCAAACGTTCCCTGCTTAGAGGCCAGCTGTCTCTACATTGTACTACGCAGCTTTTCTAATAATAATTCTTACTCCTAATAATCCTTCTCTAAAGTCTTGCTCTGTCATATTAACATGACACAGAGATGCCCCAGGCTCTCTCCAGGCTCTCTCCAGGCTCCTCCAGGAGAGCACAGGTCTAAGGGGGTCCTCTAGCCCTGGGGAAGCTTCCGGAAGGGCTGGGGGGCTTCTGTCATTTGAAGAGCAGCTTAGTTCTTTGGAAAGGCTCACCACCAATGTGGCCTTGGGGGAAACACTCTCTGCTAAGTCACAGAGGGGCTGACAATCGCAAAACACAGCCACAGCAGATAAGAACACTGGGCCTGGAGTCAGGAAGACCTGAGTTCAGATCCAGCCTCAGTAGCTTTGTGACCCTGGGCAAAATCCCAATTTCTGACTCAGTTTCCTCATTTATAAAATAGAGACGACAATAACAGCATCTGCCCCCCTGGAGGGTTCTGAGGATCAAATGAAATAGCCTTAAAGCACTATAGAAATTATATGCATAGATAATAAAAAACAATATAACATAGCCTTAAAGCACTATAGAAATTATATGCATAGATAATATAAAACAATATAATGTATCATATCATATCATATCATATATTGACAGTTGTTCAGTCATTCCAGTCATGTCCAACTCTTCATGACTCCATCGGGGGTTTTCCTGGTAAAGACACTACAGTGTTTGCCATTTCCTTCTCCAGCTCATTTTTACAGATGAGGAAACTGAGGCAAACAGGGTGAAGTGACTTGTCCAGGGTCCCATAGCTAGGAAGTATATGTGACCAGATTAGAACTCAGGAACATGAGTCCTTCTGACTCCAGACCTGGTGCTCTGTGCACCGTGCCACCTATTTGTATATGTATATGTATGTGTATATATGTATATGTGTTCGTACAGGTGCATGCATGTGTGCATGTATGTTAGGTGTGTACATAGGCATGTGCACATACACACATGTATGCATAAGTCTATATGTGCCTATGCATGCATGTGTGCATGTATATGTATGCGTGTGTGTATGTGTATGCATGTTTCTATACAGCCACACACATACACACATGTATATACACTCCCATACATTTGTGTGAGTATATACATATATGTATGTGTATTTCAAAACTGAGATATTGAAGAATTAGGAACTAACATGCTTCACACACATGAGAAATATTCCATAGCCCATGCATTGATCTGAACTTGGCTTTTCCTTGGGTAGCAAACAGTCTTTTCCAAAAGGACCCTCTTGTCCACTGGTCATTTCCAACTTCAAGATATAAGTGAAGAAGGTGAACTGACCTGAACCCTGGAAGGCACAATGAACCCTCCTTTTCAGATGAAGTGTTCCCATTTACCCCATGTGCGTTTCCTCCATCTTTCCAGAAATATCCATGTTGGGTTGGGAAGGCATTAATTTTAAGCTGGTGAGAAGTTGCCTCTTTTCTCCATGGTTGATCTCCTGGGGGGAGACTAATTAAATATTTAAGATGATGTGAGATGTTTTTGGTAATTACAGTTTCTAGCTGTGTTTACTAATGAGGTGCATGAATACAGAGTGAAATGACACCTTGATATTCATCAGACTCCTCTCTAGGTGGTTATTTTTGAAGAGGATCCCGCCAGCCCAAATCTTGTCCAAGCAGTCCAGCCACTCCCTTTCCCCTCTAACAATGGTTCCCACTCACTCTTTTCCCCCTCCTCAGTATATTGATCTCAAAGGTTCTTTCCACCTCTGACATCATAGGTTCTAAGGTCCCTTCCAGTCCTAGCATATTATGTTCCATATTCTAATGTTCTAGGTTCTTTTTTCTTTTTGGAGGGGGGAAGGCAGGGCAATTGGGGTTAAGTGACTTGCCCAAGGTCACACGGCTAGTAAGTGTCAAGTGTCTGAGGCCAGATTTGAACACAGGTCCTCCTGACTCCAGGGCCAGTGCTCTATTCACTGTGCCACTTAGCTGGCCACATGTTCCATGTTCTAATGTTCTAGGTTCTTAAAGCCCCTCCCAGCATTTGCAATGTATTTTCACATTCTGGACTTGAAAGACCCATCTTGGTGCTAGCATGCTCTACATCCTAAGGTCCCTTTCAGTTCAACAGTTATGGAATCTGTGCGACTTGGTCCATACTGGCCTCCAAAACCAGCTTCCTCATCAACAACCAGGATGACTGGCTTCAGGCTCACTATGACAGGGATCAATTGATCACATGGCAAATATTTATGAAGGGGCAGAAGGGACCCCAGTAGTCCAACCCCTCCTGGGGAAACTAAGGCCCAGCTTGAGGTCATCCAGGTAAAAAAATGGGACAGGGAAGGTTTGAACCTAAGTCTGACTCCAGATTCTCTTCTCACTCTTCAAGTTTGGCTCCTGGGACCTCCTTTGTGTAAGAAACTAGAAGAACATTGCATCTGGAGTCAAGGGGCTTGGGTTCAAATTCTACCTTTTTCTATTTACTAGCTGTGTGAGGTCAGGAAGGTCATTCCCCTTCCTTGGGCCTCTGTTTCTTTATCTGCAAAATGAGAATATTGAACCAGGTGCTCTCTGAGGCATCTAGGACCCTATGAATGAGATTACAGCAGCTGTGATGTTTCTCAAGCTTTGGAAGCAGTTTGGCCTCCTTCTTGTTACTTCTTACTTAGCCCCACTCACTTAGCACACAAAATGTGTCCTTAGTCTTCTTCGTCTGGCTCAGACAGACTTGCCTTGTCAATGAGGCCCTTGCCAAGGCACGGCATTCCTGAGTTCTTTGATTGTTGATTTTTTTTCTGAGGATCGCCCCGTATTAAATGCTTGAGTTCTCTAATAATGAGACATCTTCCCTTTCATCTTCCCCCTTTTTCAGGACAAAAATCAAGGTCAAAAAGTTCCTCGGACCCCACAGTGCTAGTTGTATTATTAGTATACACGATGACAAAAAGCTACTCTGAATTCAAATGTATTTGTAAATGGATCTTCGTTTTATTCATCAGAAAAGCAGCTACACACATTTGTATTTTGATGGCTCCATGATCTCTTTAGTACAGATGCTCCCTTCAATGAGACAAATGATAAAAATAAGAATAGCTACCATTTAGCTAGGATTGTTAGGTTTGCCAAGTGCTTTAGGGAGATGGTCTCTCAGATCTAAGGCTGCTCCTTCTGGGTGTGGCCATTGTCCATCCTCCTCTGGATCTTTCAGACCATGGCTTCTGACTGTAGGTGTCCCTCCAGGTTCTGTCCTGGGCCCTCTTCTCTTCTCCTTTTAGACTGCTTCACTGGGTGATCTCAGTTCCCACAGATTTAATGACTGTGCTGACAAGGCTCAAGTCTACCTATCCAGCTTCCACCCCTCTGCTGACCTCTGATCCTGCATCTCCAACTGCCTTTCAGAATCTCAAACTGGGTGTCCAGGAGACATCTTAAACTCAGAATGTAAAAAACAAAGCTCATTAAATTCCACCCACCCCCATTACTATAGAGGGCAACATCATCCTCCCAGTCCCATGTCATTCCCATTCAATAAACTTCCTGTGGCTCCTTATTGCCTCCAGGAGCAAATACAAAATACTCTGTTTGGCCTTCAAAACTCTTCCTAACCTGGCCTTTCCCACCTTTTTAGTCTTCTTACATCTTATTCCCCAACATTTCCTAATCTATATATTCATCCATAGTTTCTCTCTCCTTTGTCTCTCTGGAATGTTCTACCCCCTCAACCTGGCCTCTTATT
>NW_027185850.1:13867283-13867579 GCF_028583685.1 Petaurus breviceps papuanus
TATGACTGACTTCTCAATGGGTGGGGGAGGGGGAATATTTGGAAGTGAAAATAATTAAAGCAAAAAAAAAAAAAGGCAAAAAAGAAGAAATTGCTTTAGAGGGGTGGGGGGGGATACAAGTGAACCTTATTCTCCATCCCCATCCACCCTAGAGGAGGGCTCTGTCTTCCCTTGTTGTCCATTATACATAAGGGTTCATTTCCTCTGTCTTTGATCTCTTTGGAGTATAGGCCTAGTGGTGCTATCACTGGGTCAAAGGGTGATGTACAATTTAATGATTTTGGAAGGCATAGCTC
>NW_027185850.1:13867589-13874097 GCF_028583685.1 Petaurus breviceps papuanus
GAAAAAGGGCAGGGTTGCTATACATATTTTGGTGTACGTGGGACCCTTCCACCTTTGAGAAGCATCTCATAGGTGAAGAAAGAAATGCTCAAGCAGTGTGTGAGTAGTCTGGGATGATGCAGCCGGTGATCTAGACACAGGCTTCGAACTCATGTCTCATCTAACTCTAGAGTAGATATTCTTCCCACTATACTGGGTTCAGAGTGTTGTGATTTCTACAAGGTCACACACAGCTAAAAAGTGTGGAGTCAGCATTTGAACTCAGCTCTTCTGACACTAACCCAAGTGCTCTTTCTACTTCATTCAACAGATTAAGAAAGAAGGAAAGAAAGGAAGAAAGAAAGAAGGAAGGAAGGAAAGGAGGAAGGAAGGGAGAGAGGAAGGGTGGGAAGTAGGAAGGAAGAACAGAAAGAAAAACACTGCACTTTGAGAAGAGAATTTTAATTCTTAATATTAAAAGTGCTACTAGACAACTTCTGGCAGCTAGGTGGCACAGTGGATAAAGCACCAGGTCTGGAGTCAGGAAGACTCATTTTCCTGAGTTCAAATCCAGCCTTAGACTCTTACTAGCTGTATGACCCTGGGCAAGTCACTTAGCCCTGTTTCCAAGAAAACCCCAAGTGGGGTCACTGAGACTCAGACACACCTGAAAATCTCTAAGCAACCTCCACCACCACCACCAACAGCAACACTAGACACTTTGGATGCTACAGATAGTGACAAAGTGGAATAAAAGCTGGAAAGAGAGTGGATAGATCTGGCTAGCAGTAAGCCATGCTCCAGAGGACGCACCCATGTTATTCCTTTCTCCTCCTGCAAATTTGGTCCATTTTCACGAGCTGATAAGCTAACATGAGACCCCAGCAGATCATAGAGAGAAAAAACAAGGCAGGATAAAGTGTGGGGAAGGGAGAGTCCTCAATCTGTGGTTGGCCATGCGGGCAACTGAAGGCATACTTTATTCAATACATTTTTTTTCTGGCGCGTGTTTGTTGTGTGAATAATAATACTCTGTTCCATTACATCGGTTCATGTTTTGAAACCAATGACATTTATCTCCCTTGCATCAAATCAGTGAAGATGAGAATCCAGCATTTGGAAGATTGGCTTGGTTTCGAGTCATAGCAAACTTTTTGTATTATGTTCTCTCTGCTGTTGGGAGAATCTAATTTGTATGAGTGGAAAATGCTTCCCGTTTGAACCCCTCCCCACTTTGGTTCTCCTAGAAGCTTTCCAAGTCACTTTGCTACTGGTCATGCCATCATCCTTTCCTCCCCCCAATACCAGATGAATGAATGAATGCATGCATGAAAAATCATTTAGTAAGATCTCACTATGTTCTGGAAGGGATGCTAGTTGCTCAGGATGTAAATGCAAAAAAAAAAAAAAAAAAACAAGGCAGACCCTGCCCTCAAGGAGCTTACGTTCTAATAAGAGGAAAGGCTATGGAGAGGAGTGAGCAGCTCACCCAGCCCTTCTGAGAAGCACTGATATTTATTAGATGGTGGCAGCCCAGACAGGAGGAGGGGACATTGCAGAGCCCGTGGAGTGGACTGGGAAGCCTGGTCTGCTCTGGGCTGTGCTAGGCATGGTCAGCTCCACAACATTGTTCTCATTCAGTCCCTGGGCAGGAGTGTTGTGCAGTGTCTGCCGATGAGGCTGAAGCGTGCGTATAGGGCTTTAATATTTGCAAAGAACTGGTCATATGTTATCTCATTTGCTTCTCACAATAGCCTTGTGAAGTGGGTGTCGGTAATATTCACATCCCACAGATGAGGAAACAGGGGAGCGTGAGAGAGCCATTAGTAAGAATCTGAGTGATTCGAACTCCATTCTTTTTATGTCCAACACTATATTCACGGTACCAAATAGCAGCTTCTCCCCCAGACCTCTGTTTTGGGGGCCTCTTTGACTCCCGCCCCTTTAGCTTCACTATGGTATCTCTCAAGTGAAGCTTTATTGTGGAAACTTTCATCATCGGCAAAGTCTGGGATTAATGATTTAGGTGAGGCCCATGGACAAGTGAAAAAAAAACAAAAAACAACAAAGTTTTTCTAAATGTCACTAAATTATATCCAGCTTTTGTTTTCTAAACAATTTCCGTTCTGGGGAGATTGGAATGAAGGCCAATTTTATATAGGTTTGTTTTCTGAGAACTAAGTCAAGCGGGGGGCTGCTTCTCTGGACGTGGGGCCTCATTTTCCCAAAGGAGGGTGAGAATACTCTGCTTGAGCTCTAGGGCTCAGGCCGTGGGCCCAGAGTTCTGACCGTGGCGCTGTGCAGGGCTCACGCTCTGAAATCTGAGGGTTTCCGATCTGCAACTGCAGTTTGGAGTCCCTGATGGGACTTCACCAAAGAGTCCGGCAAGCCAGGGGTCCAGCGATGGGCCTTTATTTGTGAAGAGCCCTGGGTTTAGTGCCAGAGGAAATCCAAAAACCTGTTTCACCTGATGGTCTTGGTCAAGTCACTCAGCTGTGCAAAAAGAAAAGAAAAACAAAACCTCTGTGACAAATAGTCCAGCAAAACGAATTCCTGTATCGTTCACCCCCCCCCCCAACCCCCAATGCGTTTCATTCTACAGTTAGCCCTTCGCCTCTCTATCAGATGGTAGGGAGCATCCTTCATCACTGGTCCTTAGGGTGACCGTTATTTGGGGAATGACTGAACAAAATATGGCCTGTGGCTGGTGTGATTTAGTGACACTTAGAAGCCTTTGTTTCTGCAGGGTTGATGAAATCACACGCAGCTCCACAGACCTCAGCTGGGTCCTTGATCTAAGCCTACGACCGTACAAAAATAATCGTCATTTTTTGTTGTTGTTCAGTCATTTTTAGATCACGTCTGACTCTTTGTGACCCCCTTTGGGATCTTCTTGGAGAAGATATCAGAATAGTTTGCTATTTCCCTCCCTAGTTCATTTTACAGATGAGGAAACTGAAGTAAACAGGGTTAAATGATTTGCCCGGGCTCATGCAATTAATGTCTGGGCCCAGATTTAAACTCGGATCTTCTTGACCTCAGGCCCAGGGCTCTAACCATCGCACAACCTAGCTGCTAATTATTTTCACTAATTAACAAGTATTCATTTGCTCTCTATCCTATCTTCCCCCCACCCCCGAAAAACAAAAACAAACCCTTATAACAAATATGCCTAGTCAAGCAAACAAATCCCCATATTGACCATGCCCCAGAAAAATATCTCACTCTGTGCCTTAGGGCCACCACCTTCTATCAGGAGGAGGGATTGTTGAGTTGATCAGAGTTCTTGAGTCTTCCAAAGTTGTTCATTATTCCAGGTCAGCTAGTGGGATCCATAGTGCATGAAGCACGAGGCCAGGAAGACCTGAATTCAAAGCCCGCCTCAAGATGCTTACTAGATGAATGACCCTGAGAAAGTCACTTCACCTGTTTGCCCGTTTCCTCATCTGTAAAATGGGGATAATAACGGCTCCTAACTTCTAAGGTGTTGTGAGGATCAAATAAGAGAATATTTATAAAATGCTTAAGACAGAGACTGGCACAGAGGCTCTATATAAATGTTGGTTCTTGTTTTGTTGTTATAGTATAAATCGTTCTCCTGGTTCCGTTCCCTTCATTTTTCATCAGTTCATATAATCTCCCCAGGTTTCTCTGGAATCATCCCCTTTCTTATAGTGCAGCAGTGTTCCATGACATTTATTTTCCCTAATGTTCATCTGATCCTTTAAATTTTTTTCAGCATTGGTTTAAAACCTCGATTTCCATATTTTCTCTTTAAGAAAAAAGTATTGTGAACTTAACAATTATCAAAATGCACAAACAGTTCGATATATAAGAAGAAATAAGAAATGCTCATTTAAGAAACTGTGAGCTTTTGTTATGAATGCTCTGTTTTTTAAGGATATATGTGTGTATGTATATAAATATATAATATATATGTGCACAGGCATGCAGACATACGCATATATGTACGATATCCCTCAAATCTTAGATGTTTGGTATATAATATACACACAGGCACAGGCGCACATATATGTACGTATTTATATGCACATACAGTTATACGTACATATACATATATAAAACAGACACGTGATATTTAACAAGGTAGTAACAAAATCATTCCATTCCAATCTCCTTCTATGCATTTTTGTCTTTTTTTGTGCATCAACAATGCTTTGTCGATGTTCTTTTCTTTTTGTATGTCTATCATTGCTCACTTACCCACTGCCTCTATCCACATTTCCTTTCTTTCAACATTGTACAGAGATACTCCAAGTTGGGATGCCCTCATTTACCTTATTGCTTAGTTCATTTTCTGCTGTTCAGACATACCAAGTCCATAGAAATGACTCACTTTCTTTCATTCTTGAGCTCTCACCCAGTCAGAGAATGATGTCAGTTGCTAAGGCCAAGTCTCCTTGTCTATCCTTTTGAGTTAAGCCAAAGAAATAATGTGGCTTCCAAATGTAGCCACTCACTCTGGAATTCTTGTGCACCTAGGTGCTGGGGGAATATAAAGTTTGAACCTACTCTCTTTCTCTCAATTCCCCACTCCCCCAATATCCAGTGTCAACTCTATTAAATGACCCGGTGTGGGGAAGACCCTAGATCAAATAGTAAACACTTACTACAAATCTGTAGTATGTATATATGATCTCCCTCTCTCATCTCTCTCATCTCTCTCTGTCTCTTTCAGTCTCTCTGTCCCTCTCTCCATCTCTCTGTCCCTGTCTCTCTCATTTACTCCAGAATAGCAAAGTAAATAAGCTGTGGAATGCACATATAATGAGAGCCCTCCCCGCTTGTTCCCCCACAGCCAGGGAAGGCTTTAGGGTGGGTCTCTCACGAGCTGGAGCTCCCAGGTGAGGGAGGCAGGATCCAGCTTCGTTGCTGTCTGCCCTGAGTCAGGGGCCGCATGGACAGGAGGCAGAGGGGAGTTTGTGACTGAGTGCACTGACATGAGTGCCTGCCTCTTATGCATGCCTTGCTATATGATTTATCAGGAGTCAACCCCACATGCCTCTATCTTTAACATTCAAAGGGACTAGTGGTCTATGGACTAACACAGTTTAAACCACAGCACTGTTCTCAGGACAGTTATATGATGGATGGTTGCGGGGTGACTTCTTCAGTATTAGTGCTTTCCTTCTGAGACTCCTCATTTATGCATCTTGTGTGTCCATTGCTGTTTGCTCGCTGCATCCCCCTTAGACTGTAAACTCCATGAGGGTAAGGGACTAGTTTTTGCCTTTCTTTGCATTCCCAGTGCTTGGCATAGTGCCAGGAACACAGTACGTGCTTAATAAATGCTTGCTGTTGCTGATGCTAGTGATGAGAGGAGCCCCCTATCATTATGGGGACTCGAGCTGTCTAGAAACTTTGGGGGCAGTCTTTACAGCTGTGGACCTCACTTCCCTTCCTCCCCTAGTGCTTTATTTTTCAGGCTAAGCATCCCTGCTTTTGAGCAGAGCAGGCAGTTTCTGGTTGAGTAAGGATGAGATCTTTTTGGAGAGGTCAGGGAGGAGTTGGTTGAAGCAAGTCTTCCACAGCAGGGTCAACAGTGAGAAACCTTTGGAAGAATGGAAGGCAGGGAGAGAGGTTTTTGTACAGACTTGATCTGTGACTGAGAGCACCAAAGGAACTGAAATCTTGAGCTCCCAAACCCTCATTTTTCAGGTAAAGACACAGGTTTAGGGAAGTGACATAACCTTTTAAGGTCCCACAGCTAGGAATCATCAAAGGTTTTCTGATGCTGGAGCCAGTGATATGACTTCATCAAGACAAGAATTCCTGGTGTGGGAAATCACTCTACCTATGCAGACCAGCATTTCATCTGGCACTTATAAGCTTAAACAGTTGGCAGGAGCCTGAGAGGTTCAGGGACTCATCCATGGCTACACAGCTGGGGTTTTCAGAACTTGAACCCAGTCATTCCTGACTCCAAACTTGGACCTCTATCCACTAGGCAATTCTGCCTTTCCAGGAGACCTCAGAGGGAAAATTATTCACAAGAGCTGGTATGTGAGAGAAGTGTTGGGAATTACTTAAAATGCTGCCCTTCAGATGTAAGTAATCAAACAAAAGTCAAAGTCACATAAAATGATGTTTGGGTCATCTGCACTAGGGTAAATACATTCTTTAAATCAGCCTACATTGGTTAGATATTTGCAGTGATTTGGTTATGGACTGAATTATAATTTAACTTTGGGATGGGGGAGTCATCCTATCCCTTCCTCCCCTGGGTAAAATCTGCCCCCAAAGGACCTATGAGGAGCTGGGAAAATTGTAATTCTAAGTTGTGTGAGACCAGTTCTGATTCACATTTCTCATTGTTGTTCTTCTGCATGGGCATAAATGCTATGTTGTGATGGGGGCAGTGCTAGGAACCAGGTCACTGCCTTAACCCTAGGCACAGTCCCTCTCAGACAATGTCTAGTGCATTGCATAGCCAGGGTTAGCCAGCTCTGAAATTGCCTCAGAACTAATCTGATTTCCTTCTTTCCTCCCTCCCTCCCTCCCTCCCTCC
>NW_027185850.1:13874197-13889953 GCF_028583685.1 Petaurus breviceps papuanus
CCTCCCTCCCTCCCTCCCTTCTTTCCTATCTTCCCCTCTCTCTATTTGTCCATCCACCTCTCTATCTTTCTACCTGCCTCCCATTCTTCCTCCCTTCTCTGTACATGCATCGGACACATAGGACTGGAATCCAGCCTCCTATTTCACAGACTGGGGTTAGGAAGATGAGAAACAACCCAGAGCTAGATTTGGAGTCAAAGGACCCATATCCCAGTCCTATTCTTCCCGCTCTGGGCCTTGATTTTCTCACCTATGACAGGAGTGAGGCAGACTATGGCACCAGGTATCAGGGCTGCTGCAAAGGCCTCCTTGTCCTGGCACAATTTTGACGGGAAGATCATAGATTTAGAGCCAGGAGGGACTTTGGAGGCCATCTATTCAACCCCCTCATTTTACAGTTAAGGAAACAGGCCTGGGGAGGCAGGCATTCTGAAGGCTCCCTCCAGTTCCAAGATATTATAACGGTGTGTAATTTCTGCTTCTATGACTGAGATCTTTTTCTTAGGAGTTTTGTTCCAGTCTAGCTGGAGATGTTTTGTTTTGTTTTGTTTTGTTTTATTTTAAATTGGACCTGTGATTTCATTGGTATAGGGAACACCCAATGAGGAAACTCTCTCCATGAATGCAGATCAGCATTTCTGCCAGGTCTGGGGCACTGAAAGGTTCAGGGATTTTCCCTGGGTTGCACAGCCATCATGTGTCAGAGGAAGGGCTTGAACCCAGACCTCTGTGATCCTAAGGCCGACCCTATCTACTATGCCACACTGCCCCTATCAATGCAATTTAATAGGAATAAATGTAAAGACTTACATGAGTGTCAAATGCAGTTTACAAATGCCATATGGTTAAACACTGATAGACAACAGTTTGTCTGAAAAAAATTTCTAGGAGTTTTAGTGGACTCTGAGATGAATAGGACTCAATGGTGTAACATGAAAACCCCCAAAAGAATGTGACTCTGGGCTGCATTTAGAGAGACCCAGCTGTGGGGAAAGCTAAGGATGGTCCTGCTAGATGCTGTCCACCAACCACTGGAGTCTTGGGTCCAGTTCAGGATACCAGAGTTTATTAATAAGTCAGAGAGTGTCCAGAGGAGGAGAAGCAAGATGGTGAAGGTCCTGAGTCCACAACATAGAACCGGGCATGTTTAGACTGGAGAAGAGGTGGGGTAGTGGGGGACATTCTAGCTCTTTCCAAGGATTTGCAGGGCAATAACATACAAGAGGCAACATGTAGAACCACTCCTGGAAGAACCAGGAATGCTGGGTAGATGACGCAAAGAGACATTTAGGCAGATGTCGGTAAGAGCCGTTTAAATGTGGAATTGGCACCTTCAGATCTAGCGAGTTCTTCATCATCAGAGGTCTTTAGACTGTGGCTGGACAACTATTATTAAGAACATTCTAGTCGGGGTTCCTTTTAGGACTGAGATCCTTTCCAACTGTAAATGCCATGGTTCTAGTTCTAGAGATAATTTAACAAATTTGTTTTAATTTGACAAACATTCATTAACATGCTTGCTACTTTCAAGGTGTTGTACTAGACCCAAAGAGAAAAACAAAATAATTCTTGCTCTCAAGGATCTTATATTCAATCAACAACAAGCATTTATTAATGTTCCAGGCACCGCGTTAACCAACGGGCATACAAAGATGAAAAAGGACCAGTTCCTGCCCTCAAACTGCTTATGTTCTTTTGAACAACACAACAGGGTTGCTACAATGGGCATTCTTTTCATGTACAAGTTGGACCAGTTGGCCTCTGGGAACTTCTAGATCTCAAATCTGTAAAGTCTACACAAAATACATTCAAAATAAATGCCAGGAAATTTTGTGGGAGATGCATGAACATCTGGAGGAATCAGGAGAGCCTTCATGTAGACGGCAGCAGCTGAGCTAAGCTTTGAAGGAAACTCCAGATTCTGTTGACAGGATCACTATGTACCCATCTAGTTATGACCAGGTTATATGCAATGATATTGGAAGAGGGGGAGAATACTACCGCCTGTGGGTACCTGGGAAAACCTTCTGAGTTAGGCTTTGGAGGAAACTGAGATTCCAAGAGGCAGCCATGAGAAGGGAGAGTGTTCCAGGCCTGGGAACCCGGGCATCCTGGAAGCTGGTAAGTGGAATGGTACAATCACTATCAGAAAAGGCATCAGATTCTTAAAAAGCTACCCTCAAACTGCAAAGAGAAAACAGCTTGCAAGCTCAATCTCTTTCTGGACAGGATCTGAGATCTTCTAGTTCAAACCTCCTGTTTTAAAGATGAGGAAACTGAGTCAGAGGAAGGAAAGCCTTTCCCAGTGCTCTATTACAAGCCAGCAGCCATGCAGAGATGCTGATGGGTATAATAACCAACCCTACTAACCTCTTATTTAATTAAATGTGTCACTTGCAAATGAATTATCTCATCCATTAATTAAAACAAGATCCATGCATTGATGGATGACCCGTGTCAGAGAAAGGCTTTCTACCTAAGTGCATGGCAGTCACTGACCACCAGTGAGAGAAGCGTGTCATCGCCTGCTGAAACAATCAGTCTAGGAATGAAAACCAACCCATCCTTATCTCTTAGTCTTCAAAAATATTAGTTTGGTCTTCTCACCCCATCCATCAGGCCTTGCGCTAATAGGTAAAGAGTCACACAGAGCACTAGGGGATGTGACAGTAAGACCACAACCATTTATCTCGGAGCACAAAGGGAGGGAAGGTTTTGGGACAAATGGCTGTGGCATTCAAGGAGGGCCATTATCTCCATTGAGGGCCTGCTTGGGGAGCATTGGAGATGGAGACTCACCTAACTCATACTGGATGTGGGAGATGCAGGAGGCAGGGCACGGCATGAAGGAGGGGGAGGTGTGTAGCAGCAGTTGGAATAAACTTGCCCACTTGCTGGAGTACCCTGGAGTTAGCCTCAAGGGACCGGCCTGCTGTAATGGGAATGTAAATTTTAAAGATCTTCCCTGCCCCTAGGCTAAAGTGCACCTGGAGCCTGGGGTGGGAGACTTGTTTTTCAGTAGATACTTCTTGATTGGCCAGTGAGTCAATAAGGTTGTTACATTCTCTGAGCCAGGAGAAGGCTATATAAGCCCTGATGTGGAGCTTTGTTTTGGGGCTCACTTTGAGAAGTGTTCTGTGATTTGATCTGGATTATGGGAAGCCGTTGTCCAGAGCCCCCCGACTTTGAAACCCAGATGTTGATTTGGTATGGATGTAATGGTTGGACAGTTTGGAAAGCTGTCTACTTGATCTGTTTCTGTCTTGATAATTCTGCCTGTATACTTTGAAGTTCAGGGTGCTGACCTTTTTCCCCTGAACGAGGTAAACAATATATGTTTGACTGATTAAAGTAAGCTTGTTAACCTATTTTGAGTTGCTTTCCTTTATCAAAGCAGATCCAAGAACCTGTGTGAGCAGCCACCCTGGAGACGCTGGGGTGCTTGCTGCTACACCTGCCCAGCACATTGCTCAATGTGCCTGGCCTCAGTCTAGTCATCTGTAAAATGGGGCTAAGAAAGCAGATGCTGTTTACTTCATAGGTCTGAGACAAGGAAAATTCTTTGCATAAAGATAAGATGTCATATCGATGAAAGAATGAAATTAAAGCATTTTGCTTCTATGGCATTTCATTCTGCAGCATTTTTGCTACAGAAACTTGAGTGAATCTCATTGATTCTAGCCACCAGATTAATGATGGTGAGGAGGAGGATGATGAAGAAGATGAACATTTCAGAAGACCCATGATTTTACTGAAGTGCACATTCTTTTCACCTGAGCTGATCTCAACTCCTCCCTGCCTTAATAGACAGTTTTTCTGAGGATGGCAAAAGAGTCCTTCCTCGGTTTCCAGTGTTCTGGTAAGTAGCTCCTCTACCTTTTGTAAACCTCTAAGGGCTCTGGAAACATTTCTTCTTCTCCTTCTCCTTCTTTTTGTCTCCATCACATCAATGGGAGTTAAGATCGAAATGGTTCTGGGACAAGTTGCTACTTTTGTGTGGTTTTTCTGTGCTGAATGTTCGGTGTACAGACAAATAAAATAATAGACTTTGTGAGTGAATTTTGTAATATGATTTTGTAGTATAAAGATGTAAACTCAGTGAAAGCACCTTTGGGACTACTCCAGTAGTAGACAGGACATATATCATTGGGCCTGGAGTCAGGAAGACCTGAGTTCTAATCCTGCCTCACCTCCTATGTGAGGTTGAGCAGTTCATAAAACCTCTCTGTGCCAGTTTCCTCATCTATAAAATGGGGATAATAATACCTATTCTCCAGAGCTGAACCAGCAAATGACGAAACCACTGGGCCATTTTATTTGGCATCTTTATAGAAAGACCCCAAAGCAAAGGTGATGTGGTTTGCCTGAAGACACTTAAGGGAACAAGAGGCAGGGATAACACGGGAAGGGTCCAGATTGTACTCACTGACTCCCTCTTATCACTGGGGCCAGGATAGACACCACCAAGCTGGGGCAGCCTAGCAAATAGTCCACACCAGGGCAAGGACTAACCCCTCAAAAGCAGCTTTGGGAAGGAGGAGAGAAGGGAGACCACCAAGGATGTCACCAGGGAGCATTAGGCCTGATGGTCTCCAGGGCAAGCAAGAAAAAGTATCCATGAAAGTCTAAGGGGGTATGGGAGAAGCTATGGTAGAGAGCAGATGGGAGGAGGGGATATCCTGTGGGACTGCTATTCTGGGGCGGTAGGTAGGGGAAAAACGGGGAGAAAATTTGTAACTCAAAATCTGGCGGAAACGAATGATGTAAATCAGAAGTTAATAAAGCCTTTGGGGGAAAAAAAAGAAAAAAGAAAAAGTATCCATGAAGGTCAAGGTCTCCTGGGTGGGTGCTCCAGCACAGCTGCTGGCCAAGCTGTGACATCCTGGTGACTCAGGAGGCATTGTTCTCTTGGCTCTGCATCAGTTCGTATAAATCTTTCAACATTTTTCCAAATTTCCCAAAATTCCTCTTTTTCCTTACACAATAATTACTCATCACATTCACCTAGCATGGTTTTTTTCAGCCATTTCCCAATTGCTGGACACTCACTTCGTTTTCAGTCTTTTGGTATCCCAAAGTGCTGCTATTATTATTTAGATATATGAGTGTGTGTTTATTTACATATATATATACACACATATGTATATACTCACACACACACACACACACATATATATATATGTATAAAACCTTTGCTTCTATCTTTGACTTCCTTGTAGGGTGGAGGATAATATTTGCTAGTGAGACTGTTGGTATTGGGTATGAATAATTTAGCCACTTTTATTGCATATTTCCAAATTGAAGCCCAGAATATCTGGACAACTACACAGATGTTAGAACAACACCTCAATGTGCCTGCCTGTCCTCCTACAATCCATCAAAGGTTGACTATTCCCATCTTTCATTAATTCTGTCAATTTACATGTCTCAGAATTGTTTTAGTTTCCACTTTTCTTATTATTAGTGACTTCATGTGGGAATTCGTGGTTTGTAATTCTTTTGAAAACCATGTGCTCACATATTTGGAGCTCCCCTGTCTATTGGGGAATGGGCTCAAGAGTTTGGTTATTGTTTTTTATAGAGAAGGGAGGAACCTTTCGCTGGAGGGTATGATGGTCTTCCATATCCTGAGGTCATGGATAGAGAAGCACCAATCAGCTAGGAAACTGGCATTTTCAATGTCCAAATGTCCAGATATGGAGCAGGAGGAAGAACCAAGTCACTTAATGAGACAGAAGGGAGGTGGTATCATAAAAGAGGAAGGGACCTGACTAGGGAATAGTCAGACTATTGGACAGAGAAAATTTAGGCCAGCATAGTCTCTATAATCCCCTACTACTAAGAACATAAGGAGCTGGGAGTAAATTCCTGGCACCAAAATGGAAATTAATCAGTCTACTATAACTTACTGCCTAAAAATGAATGGTGTCTTAAAGGGATGGGGTTGCTATTCCCATAAATCTCCTGAGGGGAGATGCAAAGTGTACGAATCAGTTTTAGGGCAGTCAGTTAAGAAACTAAAGACCGAGAGGTGTTGACCCTGTGCAATTCATAAAGGGTCCCAGTCAAGGATGTGAGGGATAAAGTCACTCTGAAATCTGTAGCCACATAAGACAATATACCAAGCAGAGAATGTCTGGACCAATTGCTAACTTGACATTCAGGAAAATAGGCATGAAACAGTGAGGGATGAGATGGTGAAGTCCTCCCTCTCCTCACTCACTAAGAAAGTGTATGTTAAATCCAAATTTTTCCTGTTTTCAGGGTTACTTTTATAATTTCTGTTTAATTAGTTTGAGTGTCAGTGAGATAAACTTTGCTCAATCATAATGGCTTTGGCTCACATGCCTCAATATTTGTGAATAGGGAGCTGAAAGGAGCAATGATGTTGAAATGATGAAAGTTCTAGGAGACAGAGAGTCAATCGATAAACATTTATTTAACACCTACTACATACCAGGCACTGTTCTAAGCACTGGGAATGTAAAGAAAGGCACAAGACAATCTTTGCTCTCAAAAAGCTCACGGTCTAATGGGGGAAACAATACACAAACAACTATGTACAAACAAGAGATGAAGGTTAAATTGGAGATAACCAACAGAGAGAAGGTACTAGAATTAAAAGAGATGGAGAAAGACTTCCTAAAGAAGGTGGGCTTTTAGCAGGGAATTGAAGGAAGCCAGGAGGTGAAAATGAAAAGGGAAATAATTGTAAGTATGGAGGACACCAATAAAGATGCCCAGAGTCAAGAGACGCAGTGCCTTCTGGGAGGAAAAACAAAGAGTCCAGTGCCATTGGGTCACAGAGTCCATGGAAGGGTGAGAGGTCTATAAGAAGTGGGGGAGGAGCAGGTTATGAAGGGTTTTGTGCACCAGAAGATTTTATATTTTATTCTGGAGGTGATAGGGATACTGGAATTTATTGAGTATAGTGGTGATGTATTCTGACCTGTAATTTAGAACAATCACTTCAACAACTGAGTTGGAGAATGGATTGCAGTAGAGAGAGCCTCCTGGCAACAAGACCAATGGGCAGGCTATTGCAATAGTCTAGGTGAGAGAGGAGGGTCTGTGCCAGCATAGTGTCTGTGACAGAAGAGAGAAGGTGCATAGGTGGGGGAGAGAGAGAGAGAGAGACAGAGAGACAGAGAGAGAGACAGTGAGAGAGAGAGAAACAGTGAGAGAGAGAGAGACAGTGAGAGAGAGAGAGACACAGAGAGAGAGAGACAGAGAGAGAGAGCAGAGAGACAGAGAGAGAGAGACAGTGAGAGAGAGAGACAGAGAGATAGAGACAGAGAGAGAGAGAGATCTAGGTTGTGAGTCTGGGTGACTGAAAGTATGGCAGTATCCTTGAAAGTAATAGAGGAGTTTGAAAGGGGGAGGGTTTTGGGGGTAAAGATAATTAGTGCAGTTTGGGACATGTTGATTTTAAGATGTCCATGTGACATCAATCTGAGGGGTCCCATAGCTGGAAATGGAGACACAGAACTGAAGTCAGCAGAGGTTAGGACTGGGTGAGTAGTTTTAAGCAGCTAGGTGGCGCTGTAGTGCATAGAGCTTCCAGCCTGGAGTCAGGAAGACCCATCTTTGGGAGTTCAAAACTGAACTCAGACACATAGTAGATGTGTGACCTTGGGCAAGTCACTTAACCCTATTGGCCTCAGTTTCCTCTTCTGTACAATGAACTGGAGAAAGAAATGGCCAAACACTCCAGTATCTTTGCCAAGAAAACCCCAAATGTGGTCACAAAGAGTTGGACATAACTGAAAAATGACTGAACAAGAAGATATAGTATTGGGAATCATCATCATAGATATGACAGTCGACTCCATGGGAGCTAATGAGATCACCGAGTGAAGTAACATAGAAAGAGAAGAGAAGAGGGCCGCAGCCAGAAACCTGTGGGATACCAGGGTTAATGAGTGTGATCTGGAGGGAGACCCAGCACAGGACACTAGAAGGAGAGTTCAATAGGTGGGAGGAGTTCCGAAGAGAGTAACAGCACAGAAATGTGGGGAGAAGAGTGTATAAACTCTGGCATAGATTATGTAAACTTTATCTCTCCTGGAAGTCTCTGAATTATACGAAAGAGAACAAATGACATTTAAACATTTTCATTAAATAAACTTCCCCAAGTGGGATAAAATCGGAATCCAGCAAAATCAAGCCATTGGCCTCTGCTATCTGGAGGTGGCTTATGCTTCCTTCTCCATTGTTCTCTTCTATGCACATGCAGAGAAATTCTTTTGTGGGGATGGAGCCAAGGGCATTGACTAGAAAGTAGATCACTTGGTGGGCAGGTAGGCTGGACAAGACTGCAATGGCCATATTCCAAGGGTGGGGGCCAGAGGAGAGGAGTAAGACACCTTCTCTTCCTATAGTGTAATCCAGTCATCCACCTCATACAAACAACCTGCAGAGATACTCAGAGAGGAAAAATTAGAGCTTTTTCAGGACTATCACAACTCCCTAGACCTAGCCTTTCTTAATGTAATCTGAGAATATGTTAGGGTTTTGTGTGTGTGTGTGTGTGTGTGTGTGTGTGTTTACTTTACACTGTTAACTTAAATTGATCCTTGAGTCCACTAAGCTATCTATTTGTGGTGGAAGAGAGAAGAAGAGTTCTGGGGCTCCTGGAGTTAGAGCATGGGAGAAATTACTATGGTTGCAAGTACTTAGAGCCAAGAAATCAGTATGTGGCACTAAAAATATTCTAAAGGAAAAGTGATCTGGGAAGTGGAGAAGCATGCACAGAAAAGCCGATCTGCTTCAAGGACCACTGGAGTGCCTTTTACAACATAATGAACTCCAAAAAGAGGGCACTCAAGATCTACCTCATCTATCACTCCAACAATTTGCATTTATTAAGCACCTACTGTATATTAGGCTGTAGGCTAGACACATCCTCTTTGAACTGGACATCATCTTAATGATGAGTTTCCTTCTTGTTTCCATAGGAAGCAAGCATCTCTGACTTATGATGGAAAAATAAGATTTATTTCACAGAAATTCCTACCAGACAAGTCTTTGCTTGAACTACTATAAAGAAAGAGACATTGACGGCTTTTTTTAAATTACTTTTCTCTTGGAGGCAGTGGGGTACAGTGGCAGGAGTGCTTTATTTGGCATCATGGGACCCAGACGAAAATCCCAGTTTTGCCACCGACTTCCTATGGACTCTGAGCCTCAATTTCCTCCTCTTCAAAATGAGGGGTCTGACCTCTAGGGCCCTTCTGGTCCAGACCTATGATCCTAAGATCTGTCAAAGGAGGGGGCAGGATCATATGACTTCCAAAGTCTCTTCCAGACGTAAACTTCTCTGGATCATTCATCCAGAGAGTAGAGGGAGTTTGGGCTTTGGGAATTTTGTCCTCCTCAGTTCATTCACACAGTATCTTTGCTGGCAAATTCCCTATATGCACTCCTCTTCTCTCCCACATTTATCCTGTCCATGGAGGTGTGGATTCACATTTTAAAACTGCAGGAAAACTCTCATTTCCTCCAGAGCAATCTATTCTCAGCAGCCCAGAAGCTCTCTCAAGCACCTCTCCTCCAGAGAGTGGGTGCTTCATTTTGGGAAAGAAAACAGATTTCAAGGAAGTATGTCCAACAATGAGCTGGAGTTTTAGTTTTGCTTTTAAAGAAAAATGATTTTAAAAACAAAACAAACCGACTTGGTGCTTTTCTCATTCCTGACTGCTATGCTCATGTTGGAGTAGAAGCTATAAATAAAGGCTTATTTTATAAGTTTCTTCACAATGACTTCATCACCTGAATAAACCTATTTTCTTTTTGCAAGATCATTGCCATTGCCTCCTTCCCTGCCTTCATCCTGTCTCTCTCCATCTATCCATCCTACACAGGACCCCAAATGGATCTTGCAAAGGTCCAGTTTGGACCCTCTTACTGCCTTATTCAAGAATCTTTGAAGATTTCAAAAGCTGTAACTGACCATTCAGGCTCCCAAGTGAGGACCACACAACATGCCCAGGGCACTTTCAATTCATCTTTAAAAGACAGATTCACAGGTGGTCGAGGAGAGACTCAGGGGAGAGAATTTGGATGTTAGTCGGACACAAGGTCCCATGGGAGAAGGGTGTAGTAAGACTTTGGGACACCAACCATTCAGGGAAGAATGGGGACCACAGAACAATATGAGTTCATGGCTGGTGAAGCCATTCCTAGAAAACTGAGAATATTGGTCTGGATCTAGGAAGGACCTGCCCTTGGAATGTTGTCATAGGCTGGGGGAGCACAGCATAGGATGAATTCCTATTTTAACAAATTATCCTTGCTAATCAGGTGCTAATGTAAGTTATTTGTGCCTGATGAAGAAACATCTGCTGCCAGACCCCACTAACATTTGGCACATTGGACAAATAAATGCTCAAATCACCCCCCACCCTAGTTATAATTCTGTGCCACCCCACTGATACTTAATATGGTACAAACTCTTTAGTTTGGCAAATCAAGGAACTCTACAACATGGCTGTAAACCACCTTTCCCATGCTTTAGACAATGTTTCAGCTCAGCTGGATGACCTCCTTCTAGAGGTCTGGATCTGGGATAGATCTCAGAGGCCAGTTAGGAAATTGGGGCCAGAGAGGCTACAGAGACTTCTCCAAGGTCATACAAGTAGGAAAGAACAGAGTTGGGATATGAACCCAGGTCCTGTGGCTCCAATAAGATGTGGTGGCAAAAGCTTGGAGGGTCAGAACATGTCGATTCAATGCAAATTCTTCACTTGTGTGACCCCATGGCCACACTTCACCTTTCCTGGCCTCAGTCTCTTCATGTATGAAATGGGGAGATTAATTCTTGCTCTGCCAAACTCGTGAGCCACTTGTACGGGGCTCTTATTGGCCATTCCCTGAGCATATCAAGTACTTCATATCTTTCTTTGCTCAGGTGATTCTCATCCCACCTGCCTGGTGAAATTCTGTTCATTGTTCAAGACCCCTCTTAGATCTCACCACCTACATGAGGTAATAACTTCCACCCACAGGGACAAAAAAACGGAGAGCAGCAGAGCAGGAATCCAGACTCTGGGCCTGGGTCCTTAGGTTCTAGACCGAGGTTTCCAGTCTGGCCTCCAGCACTTGCTGGTAATGCCACCAATAGTAAGTCCTGGGTTTCAGTCTTGCTTTTTTGACACTTGGTAGTTGGGAGATTTTGGGCACAAAGTCATTTACACTTTCTGAGCTTCCATCCTCATGTTGAAGTTGGGATTGATTAGATTGACAGGCAACTTTCATAAAGAGACAGACACGCCTACACACACATGAAAACACATGTATGTACCATATTTCCCCGATAATAAGACACTGTCTTATTAATTTTTTTGGACAGAAAAACACCAGAGGGCTTATTTTCAGGGGAGGGCTTATTTTAATGAACATTGACAGCAATTTTAATAAACAAGTAAATGTGAACAAAAAATGTACCTTTATTCAATAAGCAAATCACTGGGGAAGAACAGGATGACGCGCTCACTGCTGCAGCTCTGATTGGATGCAGCTCGGAGCGCAGCGTGTGTTTCATGGGGGGGGGATGGTGCATACAGAGGGTACCGTAATATAGCGTGTAGCGCAGGGGATCACCTTCACTGTAGTAGCAATCTCAATAGGGCTTATTTTCGGGGGAGGGCTTATTTTAGAGGAATCTTACACAGTAAGGGGAGGGCTTATTTTCGGGATAGGTCTTATTATCGGGGAAACATGGTATCTATATGGTATAAACACATATGGCATATATGTTTGTATACATGTATATTTGCTTGTGTAATATATGTATATTTGTGTGTGTGTAATGAAATCACAGACCCAATTAATTAAAAATACTGATAGTATCAATCTCATGGGGTTTTTGTGAGAAAAGGGCCTTGTAAACCTTCAAGTTCTATACAAATATCAGCTGTAGATCCTAGTTCTTAGAGTTGGAAGGACCCTCAGAGACCATCTACCTACCCTCACTTTATAGATGAAGACAATGAGTCCCAGGGATCACACAGGTAGTGTCAGAGGCCGGATTGGACACCAAGACACCGCAAGACTTCTGATTCCAGAGCTTGGTGGGCTTTCAGCTTTTCCACACTGCCTCTCCAATCATACGATAAGCTTTAGAAAGTGTTATCTTTCCACCAGCCCAGTGAGGTAGGCATTAAAGATATTATTAAACCCATTTTATAGCTGAGGAAACTGAGGCTCAGAGTTCAAGTTATTTGCTCATGTTCACTCATCTAATAATTGCTAGATGTATCAGAGCTGGGATGCTTCACATTAACATAGTTTTTAGGATTATGAATGTGGGGTTTAGAACTGGAAGCAAGCTCAAAGAGCAAGCCCTGCTTCTTTTACATATGGGGAAAAGGAGGCCCAGACCAGTCCTGGTTCAGCCCAGTCACACAGACAGTAAGCCGCAGAGCTGGGATCTGAACTGCATCTCGTGTCCAACACCCAGCCCTTTTCCCTGTTGCATCTCCCAGCGCAGGCTCGTTAAGGACAGGAAGCTGGATGGAACCTATTCCTCAGCACTTTGGGACCTCTCCTGCTTGGCATCTTGCCTGGCTCATGGGTGGGTGCTTTATCAGTACTAGTCGACTGACTCAATAAATGTTTGTTGAATAACCCGGTGTTTGGGGGGCTACGTGTGAATGACTATAGGGGGAATCAAAGACTGATGTAGGCTTAAAGGGAGCTCAGAGGCCATCGGATCCACCCCAGAAAAGTCAAGTGACTTGTCATCTAGGTAGTATATATAAATGGCAAAGCCGGCATTTGAACTCAGGTCCCATGACTCCGAGCTCATCGTTGTCTACTGTTGCCCGCCGCCGTGGGGTACCCAGACGGGTGTGGAGACGCATTAGCGTCAAACTCCAGCTTCTAAGCGAAATGCAAAGTACGTAAACTCCTCTCTCCCAGCCCTGCCCCGCCCTCCCCTCCCAGGTGCCCACTCATTCAAGCATCACAGCTGGAAAAGTCCCCTTCTCCAGTTCTCCCCAAGCCCCAGCTGGGAGAATGGTGAGCCGGAGCTGCCAAGGCAAAAGAAGGATGAAAAGCGTAGTCCCATTTTAATTTGGTTTGCTGTTGCTGACACAACGAAGTGCATTGTGGGCAGCTGCTCTCCTCTCTCTCCCCCCATTCCCCACGGAGTTGGGCTGGAGAATAAATCCACAAAGCCCCTGACAGATCAGAGACCTGTTTGGGAGTTGTTATATGGTTTGCGTAAACACAAAAATACAAACAGGGCTAGGTAAGGCTTTGGCTGTTTTCGGGAACGTCCTGATTGGTTCTCTGACAATTAGTGGGCACGGATAGATGTAGGCAACAGCTGTAGTTTCCATCGCGCGAGCTCCTCTCTTCGATGCATAAACCACACACCCAGCCTTAGTGGTTCAGGAGGTTAAAAGTTATTAACTGAAAATCAATTGAAATAGAAAGAGCCACATCTGCCGCAGTCCACAATTCACTCCTCCAGACAGCTTACCCCTGCACTGCAGGGGAAAAACAGACACACAGAGACCCTGCACCACTGGGGCCGGGGCGGGGGCGGGGGAGCGAGCAGAGACGGCTGGCTGCACAGCTCTCCAGAAGCCCCCCACGCGGCCCCAAGCCCTCATTAAAAGCCCCCAAACTTTCCGGAGGAGCCAGACACCCCGTGCAACATTGTTGCCAAGTGGAACAAAGGGCGGGCGAGCGTGGCGGGCGGCCGCGTTCCATCCTTCCGCTCGGGACATTCTCCCAGCTCAGGTTGCTAAGCATTGTCAAGCGTTCGGGGCCCCTAAGCTTGCTGTACCTAGAGGAAGTATTTGTGCGATCAAAGCCCCCCGGAGAACTTTCCGTGTCGGGGGGGACTTCCCGCGTGAATAGCTTCCCGAGGTAAAAATGTGCCCCTGCTGGGGACGGCGCCCTTGAAATATACATCAAAATCAAAACGGGGCACAGCTGTTGAAGCCCCCGGTGGAGGGAAACGGGGGAGAACAATTCTCTCCTGCCTCGGTCTACTTGGCCTCAGACCTCTAGCGGACAGGCCCGAGAAACCTTACCCCAAAAGTGGGGGGGGTACGGGGGCAGGAGAGGGGTGCAACAAGCAGCCTCTAACAGCCCAGCGGGTCTCTGGTACCCACATATGAGCTGGGAGAGCCCAAGGCTGTCCCCAAACAATGCCGCGGACCGACCTCTGGCTGTCAGAAGACTTCTTTGCACTCTTTGCTAACGAGACACTGTCTCCACGCCTACCCTGCCTTTGTGAGTTGGGGGTCCTGCAGATTGTCCAAAATCCACTAGGTGGCAGCACATTAACTCTTCAAATGCCGGAACAGAAGCTCATAGGACTTAAGAGTAAGAGTCCCAGGATAAGGGGATCATAACATCAGGTAAAAGGACCCCAGAGGTGATCTAGTCCAACACCTCCCCCCATTTTGCAGGTGAGAAAGAGGAGGTCAGGAAGATCCCAAAGATCACACAAGTGGTAGGTGGCTGAGCTTGGGGTTTGAACCTGGATTCTCTACTGAGTGGGAATGTCCGTCAGCATCCTCTAGTGCTCTGGAGATCTAGTCCAAGCTCTTCATTTTGCAGAAACTGAGGCCTAAAGATATGTGACTTGCCCAGGGTCTCACAGTAAATGGCAGTCAGAATTTGAGCTCAGATGCTCCAATTTCAAACCTTTTGTTCCTCCCACTGCCTCCTACAACAGGCATGTTTTAAGTGCCCTTACAAGGGCCTGGGCTAGGTGCTGGTCCCCTTTTTTAGGCCCTGGGGACAAAAAGATAAAACAGAAATCAGCTTATTTCTTATTTTTTCTTATTAATATAAGAATATAATATTAACTATATATTATATAAATAATATATATTATATATAAGAATATAATATTAATATAAAATATTCTTATTTTTTAAAAGAAATCAAGGAACTTACTGTTGTGTGGGATGGAAGAGTTTGGAGTCTGAGTCCAAGATCAGAAATTCTTTCTCATGAGAAAGGACCCTGCCCCTGTTGCTCAAATGGCATCTGCCAGGGAGAGGGCAAGACGTGGAAGCAAGCCCGTGGTCACATACCCCCTAACGCAGACACACCCCAACCCCCAGCTGGCCTTCACTGCCATTGGTGGAGAGGCCAGCTCACAGTCCAAGTGCAGGAATCTGTCTCAGAGACAAAGGACACAGAAACATGTGGGTGGCCTGTGCAAGGCCAGGAAGGCAGTTTTGTCCTTCTTTGGCATATCTTGTGCTGAGATGGCCCTGGGGAGGGTCTCCATTGCTCCAAGTTCCAGATTCCTGTAAAGTCAGGTGACTTCTAAATTAGGCCTAGTGGATTGCTGTTTCAGAATGGGGAAACTTCACTGCGAGTTATCCCTCACACTGTGGACTTACTGGGTGAAGGGAGGACATGTAATATTTACATAGTGGATTGAGAACTGGTCACACACCAGCATGACCTACACAAAGGCAGGGAAGCTGTGCTCCCCCCAGTCGATGCTGGATCCTTGCTGAGTAGCCTTTCCAAGCTATGGATAAGTAAGCCTCCATTTGTTAACCATCACATACTCTCCAAGTGTCTCATTCATTCCAATCCTGGAACTCAACTGCCAGATTGGCCCAAGTCAGGCCTAACCTACAATATCTGGGTTCAAGTTCTTCCTTTCACATGTATCTTGGCTGTGTGATCCTGGGTAAGTCACTTAAACTCGTTACTTGCCCCCAGGCAGCTAAGACTCTACAGTAGAGAGCATTTTCACCTGCATTAATGGAGAGG
>NW_027185850.1:13890353-13900878 GCF_028583685.1 Petaurus breviceps papuanus
AGAGAGAGAGACAGAGAGAGAGAGACAGAGAGAGAGAGAGACAGAGACAAAGAGAGAGACAGAAACAGAGAGAGAGACAGAAACAGAGAGACAGAGACAGACAGAGACAGAGACAGAGAGAGAGACAGAAAGAGACAGACAGAGAGAGAGACAGAGAGACAGAAACAGAGAGAGAGACAGAGACAGAGAGAGACAGAGGGAGAGACACAAAAGAACAGTGGGACAAACGAAGCGTTTATGAGAGCACTTACTTCATGCCAGGCACCGTGCTAAGGACTGAGGACACAAAGACAAGCAAACTTGTTGCTCAGTGTGTCTGACTCTCTGTGGCCCCATTTGGGATTTCCTCAGCAGAGATCCTGGAGTGGTTTGCCATTTCCTTCTCCAGCTCATTTGACAGATAAGGAAACCGAGGCAAACAGAGTTAAGTGACTTGCTCAGGGTCACACTGTTAATAGGTATCTGAGCACTAGAAAACAAAGTGGTCAGTCAATAAGAATTTATTAAGTTTCCACCAGGTACTTATGTACCAGGCACTGTCCCAAGTACTGGAAATCCCTTCCCCTCTCAAAGAAATGTAATTCTAAGGATGGAGTCCAGTGTCTAAGCCTTTGTTACACAAAGAAAAACCCACACAGCTCCCTGCCCACAGGGCTTATACACTAGTCAGTGATTTGGGCTTTCACAGACCTAACCTCAAAAAAGGAGCCTGATGAAGAAATATTAAGTCACTGTCAAGCTGGGGCCCTGCAGGTCAGCCACCCCAGGCCATCCTTCTGGGGGGTATAAACAAGTCCCTCAAGTGAATCTGAAGAGAAGCCATGTTCCAGGATGCAGGACAGGCTCTACCTCGGGATAATAGAGTCCAGGGGGAAGCCTGAAGCCTGGAAGAGGGATCTAAGCTCTTGGTAGAGAGCCACATGGAGATGGAGAAGGGGTGCCAGTGAGAAGCCCCCTGGGGCAGAGGTGGCTGCCCTGGGAGGGGGGCTGCTTGGCCAGATGGGCAGGAGATGGGGGTGGGGCAGAAGCTCTGCTCCTGGATAGGTCTCACCCCTCTCCCCCTCCTCATCCCCCCCCAAGTGGCAAGCCAGAATCTTTTTTCTCCCTCTGTGTCCCTCCAGAAGCCAGAGTCTTTCCTTCTGCATACAAGAAAGTCTGTTTACATTTCTGAGTTTTAAAACATTTACTTTGTCTTTAAAAACAGTTGTAACCACAAGTCTTTGCTAGTCTGAGTGCACTTACAGGAGATGGGGGGAGGGGAAGAGATGAGGTGTTGTCCCTGACTCTGAGCTAAGCAAGAGAGGGAGAGTCACAGACCCCTTACTCTATCTTCCCAGACAAAGGAGGAGCGTTTATACCAAGAATCTAGGCAATGAGCTAGCTAATGTTTATACAGCACTTACTGTGCTGTGTAGGAGTATCTCATTATATTCTTAACAGCTTGCATGGTGGGTGCTGTTATGAACCTCATTTTACAAGTGGGGAACCTGAGGCAGATAGAGGTTAAATGACTTGCCCAGGGTCATACACAGCTAGTAAGAGTCTGAGTCTGGATTTGAACTCAAGTCTTACTGACTCCAGACTCAGTGCTTTTTCTACTTGGTCTTAAATACGAGTAGTTAAACAACCCTGCTTACCATCTCAGTCTACTACAGTTATACTCTATTGTGTGTAGATCACGTGTACTCAAATCCTGAAGGTAGATTTGGGATTTGACCGGTGTGGATGTTCCCTCCAGGGAGACAGATTGCAGTCCATCTACACTGGCCCATCTTGTACTCCCCACAGGGTGCTCACAAAATGTTCGGGAGGTCCACATTTAAATGCGAGGTCATTTGAGGAGGGGAACAGGAAAGGCTTCCCTAGCGGGCGGTGCCTGAGATGAAGAGACAGGTTCAAAGACAGACCACCACCATGTGACCATAACAACCAGGGGAAAGAGAGTTTGACTAAGATGCCTCCCCTTTTTTTTTTTTTTGCTTTTTGGAGGGCAATTGGGGTTAAATGGCTTGCCCAAAGTCATGCAGCTTAGCAAGTGTGTCAAGTGTCTGAGGTCAGATTTGAACTCAGGTCCTCCTGACTCCAGGGCTGGTGCTCTATTCACTGTGCCACCTAGCCACCCCAATGTCTCTCTTTCAAAGATGAGAAAACAGACCCTGGGAGAGGTGGTGCCTTGTCAAGAAAGGTCTCCGCAAGGTAAGTCCGTCTTTGGAGGACAGGCCATCTGGAGCTAGAAGGGCCCTCGGAGATCATGGGGTTTAATCTCCTCATTTTACAGATGAGGAAACTGAGACCAGCTTGAGGGGCCTCATATATAAACTAAGGGTATCTGATTAGATGACTTTAAGGCCCTTCCTGGCTCTAAAACCAGTGATTTCAGGAGAGATGGCCATAAACACCTTGAAGGCAGGTGCTCTGGCTTACAAAGCCTGTTTTGTTGCTAGAGGGATGGGCCATTTAAGCCTTGCACAGCCCTGGTGTGCCCCTGACTAGCTGACAAATAACAAACTGTCTGTGGTCTCTTTGCCTCAGTTTCCTCACCTGCAAAATGAGGGGATCAAAATGTACTGGGAGGCACAGGGGAGAGGGGTCCAGAGCTGCACTGAGTTGTCTTTCAGTTGTGTCTGACTCTCTGAGGCCCCGTTTAGTTTTCTTGGCAAAGATACAGGAGAGGTTTGCCATTTCCTTCTCAAACTCATTTTATAGATGAGGAAACTGAGGGAAGCAGGGTTCAGTGACTTGCCCAGGGTCACACAGCTAGGAAGTGTCCCAGGTTGGATTTGAACTCAGGACGATGAGTCTTCCTGACTCCAGGGCTAGTGCTCTATCTCTTTCGGTGTCTAGCTGCCCAGGACTGGGGAAGACCTGAGTTCAAATATTGACTCAGACACTGGGCAGATCACTTAACGTCCTTCAGCCTCAATTTCTTCCCCTGTAAAATGCAGACAATAATAGCACCTACCTCCCAGGGCAGATGGTTGTGGTTTGTCATTCATTCTCAAAGAGGACATGACGTCAGAAAGGTGATGCCATACCACGTAAGTGAATTGGATCGGAGGGAGGGAGGTCTGGGGAAAGTCACCGGTCTCACTGTCTCCTGCAGAGCCATCTGGGTCCAGTGGTCTGATACAGATCAGGGTGACTGGGGATGGCCCTCCCCCCAGATCCGAGACTCAATGAGATAATCTATGTCAACAGCTCTGTAAACCTTGCCATACAAACACTACCTATTCCATGACCTTTTTTTCCCCCAACTGCACAGAGTACTTGAATTCTGTCTCTGGAATATAAGCACCCAAAGGGTGCTTCAGGGGCTGAGGTGGGCATGCTGCCCAGGGCTGGGCCAGCTTGAAGGGAGGGGTGTTCAGAAAGAATATTTATCAGCTAGAGTTAAAAAAACCCCAAACCTAGAGCATCATCTGTCTCTAGTCAGTGCATTGTACCACCTCCCTTCATTTATAACTGAGCCAAAGCATGAGATGATGAGAGTGATCACAGAAGGGAGAAGGATGTGACGAGCCCTTTTCACTCCCATTGATGCTGACTGAGTGGACTTGTCTCTTCCACAGAGTCCAGCCCAGCACTGGGGGCTCTCTGGGGGATGGAATGGAATTGGTGCTGGCCTCTGCTCTTGGCCAAGGTCTGCTGAGGCTTGCAGAGACTCACCTGAAGTCTGGAGAGGCACTGAGCCTGGAGTCAGGAAGACCTGAGTTAAAATCTGGCCTCAGATACTTACTAGATGTGTGACCCTGGGCAAGTCACTTTACCTTGTTTGCCTCAGTTTCCTCATCTGTCAAATAAGCTGGAGAAGGAAATGGCAAACCACTCCAGGGTCTCTGCCAAGAAAACCCCAAATGGGGTCATGGAGAGTTGTCCACGACTAGAAAACAATTGAACGCAACACACTCCGTGCTTAAGAAACCAAGTTTTTCCACAGAAGCTTGAACTTAAAAGGTCTTCCAAGGCATTTAGTCCAACTCAGACGGGACCAATATCTTAGTGCTCAAGAACATCCCTGGCCATTGGGCATCCAGCATTCCTCTGGGGACCCCATTGCCTCCAATGCGCTATTGGTCAGCTCTAATTGTTGGGAGGGTTTTCCAAACATGAGGCCTCTTCACCTTTATGGGGTGGGAGATAATTACCCTTTTGGACAAGGTCCATAGGTGAGGGGGAGGGAAAAGATCAATTCGTCAAATGCAGTATCAGTAGAAAGGCCAACATGTTATCTTTAGTGGAAAGTTGTCTTGGCAGGAGAAAGGCCTTCCCATTCAATCCAGTGGTCTCTACCTACCCAAATGGCACTTATCTCTTATAGCCCCTTCCTTGCTCCAAGAAAGGGCAAAATTCATGGACAGCTGGAAAAGCAGACGTGGCCTGGATAGTCTAGTTCCTGGCTTCTGGAGCCCTCGACTCCTCTGACAAATGGCTGAGGTGCTTGGAGGTGGGAGAGTTAATCATACTGGTTATTACCAGGAGGAAGAGGATGAATTAAGAGAGTGACCATGTTCAGAACTACAGGGTGACAATCTTACTGGACTCTGGCCTAGTCAGATCCCACTTGGAAGATGGTATTCATTTTAGGAAAGGCTGGAGGCAGTTCAGAGCAGACTAACTGAGATGGTGAGGGGTCATGAGAGCCCGTGTCATGTGAGTAGTGATTTGGTTGGGTTCTGGGCAGCTCAGGGTTCTAGGGGAACCAGGGAAGGGAAGAAAAGAAGCAAGACCATCCCTGTTAATAGGTCTGTACTGCCTTTACACCCTGGAGGGGTGGCCTCGGTGTGTGGAAGAGAAAGGAAAGGGAAGTAAATGTTCAGCTAAACTTGGATATAGTCCCCTCCAAATTCCATAGCTCATGAGCCCCCATCTATGCATTTACTTTTACTAGTCAGTCAGAGGATCGTTAGTTAAATGGTCAGATAGGAAATTTCATAATAGAAAAGTAGCAATAGAAATGTCTACTTTCCTCTCTAACCCTGTTGTCACACTGAGAAGAATGGACACATCTGGGGTCAGTCATGGATTGACAGACATATAAGAGGAGAGGAACATGAATTTACAGCTGGAAAGAACTTTAGAAGCCATTGAATCCAGACCCCCTCATTTTACGCAGGAAATACATGTGACACAAAGGCACATGTTAGGGACTTTCTAGCTAAGCATGCCTTCTACCAACTCTGTACTTATCTTTATTTAATTATATGCCATCTCCTCCAGGAGGAGGTAGGTTCCTTTAGGGCAGTGGCTATTTTTGCTTTCTATGTAAGCCCAGAGTTTAGCATAGTGTTTGGTACAATAAATACTTGATTGATGTGTAGAGAGGCCTCACAAAGGGAACATATGGTACCATGGCCCATGTGTGGAGACGCAGTTCATACAACAGGGCCATATTGTAGGGGCTTTCCTTACAAACTTCTGAGGCCATCTGAATCTAAGGCCCTGATTTTTCTTTCTTTTACTTTTTTTAAAAATTAATTTACTTTAAACTTAAATACTCAAGCTTAAATACACAATAAGAAACAGAAACATATTATAAACTTAAATACAAAATAAAAAAAGAAAAGTAAAAGCATTGCCATGTGTGCAGCAGAACATAAGAAAGGATTCAAGATATGCAGCAATAAATGTCCATTTCACGAAAGCTGATATAATAAATATTACTCATGGCATTCCGAGCTGTCCGTCTTGTCTTTGCTTCCTTGTAAGTCTCCTTTTGTTCTCTGCTTTGCACTTTTTACTTTGTTCTTTTCCCCCCTTCCTCCCCCAAGAAGGCTTCAATTAAACACGGATACACATATAACACACAAACATATATACATACATGCACACCCATACATATAGACACTTACACACACATGTACTTAGACATCCATAATCATGCTTACATACAGTCATATACATTCATATGCATCTGTGTAAGACAGTACTAGACTTTTTTGTCCTCTGTTTCCCTGGGGGTCAGTAAAGTTCCAACCTCTTAACACTGGTATTCTGTTCATTCTCTGATGAAAATGAATAGGAAGGAGAAAGACAGGTAAAAAAGTTCCTGGGTGGTCCCACCTCAAGGTATCCCTGCCCACCTCAATAATTTGTTTAAAATTCTTGTGTTTATTATGTGTGTGCACACACATGTACGTGCACACATATAAACACACATACAGTAGAAACATACATATACATATACATGGGATGGTTGGGTGGTGCAGTGGTTAGAGCACCAGGCTTGGAGTCAGGAAGACTCATCTTTCCAAGTTCAAATCTGGCCTGAGACACTTACTGGATGTGTGACTCTGGGTAAGTCACTTAACCCTGTTTGCCCCAGTTTCCTCATCTATAAAAATGAGTTGGAGAAGGAAATGGCAAACCACTCCAATACCTTTGCCAGGAAAAAAATCCCAGATCATAGAGAGTAAAAGATTACTGAACAACAAATTTTATATTTATATACATATGTGTATACAAATATGCATAGATGTACTTATAATTGTTATATAAATTTATATAAATTTGTTACATAAACTTTTAATATAATAGTATGTATAAAATTTAGATAATTGTTTTATGTATATCTATATCTACATAACAAATTGTTTGTATATGTGCATGTATGCATGTTTATATTTTTGTATGTAGGGCTTTGGGGGTGTTCAGGGAAGACCAGACCCTCTGGTGTGAGAGATGCCAAGCTTTTCTCAGAGCTGTTCATCCATTTTTGGTGTCCACTAATATATCCACCTCTCACCCGTGGCTCCAAAGAGCTGTAGTTATACCCCGGTAAAACCATGTGGCAGATGGGCTAAACCAGGTTAAGGGTAATAAAGGGGTCTCAAAAACCTCAGTGAGTTGGGGGGCATCTACCCTAAGCATGTGAAGACTTCCCCCAGCAGAACAAGCAGATGAGAACAATTTGTTCCAATGTCCACGAAGGCAACTGAAGCAGGCACTGTGGAGCCCTTAGAGCTTGGCCAGACATTAAAGATTCCAAGGGCATCCACTGCATCCCAAGCCATTAGCAGTCATCATGACTTATCCTACTACTGGACTTTGATGGCTCTGGAAGAAACAGAGAGGCCAGGACAACTTCACACAACTCTGCCTCACTTAAATTCAATTTATCCATGCATGAGTCAGAAGACATCCTCCATCCTCCATCCATTTTGTCTCTGGAAGATTCTGAGGATTACTGAGCAGATAAGGTACTGATTCTGGGAGCTGAACTGCCAAACATTCAAACTTTACTGTAGGGAGTGTGACTCAGATGGGCTGGTCAAGTTGCATGGATGCCAAATGTACATTTGCCTAAAAGACAGAGAACTCACACAAGGCAAATGCCTACGTAGAGGTCAGAGGAAGTGATACAAGGACATTCTCAAGGTCTCTCGGAAGAACTTTGGAATCAATTGGGTGACATGTGAGACACTGGCACAGGACTGCCCAGTATGGTGTGCCCACATCAAAGAAGGCGCTATGCTCTATGAGCAGAGCAGAACTGCAGTAGCTCAAAAGAAACACGAGGTGTACAAATTTAGACATCTCTACTGCAGATGTGCATGTGGACTCTTCTGAGCTCATATTGGTCTGTTCAGCCACAGTGGGACACGCTGAACCTTAACTCCAACTTAGTGATGTCATTTTGGCCCTCTTCAAGCACCAAGGACAGCGACCAACCACGTACATCCAGCAGCAAGCCTTTTTATGTTCTTAGATGAGACCTACTTAAGGATCACTATATAAATATGTACTATTAACACTTTTCTCCTTATACCTTTTTTCCATATAGGGGAAATCTTCCTCTACCAAGCAACTGCTCTCTTTTAACAAAGAATTTTTGTAAAAGAAAGGAAAAAAAGAGATCAGCTAAATCAGCCAGCATATTCATTATTCCATACCCTTAGTCACCCACTTCTGCTCAAGTTCAAATTTTCCCTCTCCCACTTATACTATGTACCTTTGATCATATTCCTTGATCTCTCTGGGTCTCAATTTTCCCCGCTATAAAATGAGGGGATTGGGCTAGATGACCCCTGGGGTCCTTTGCAGTTCAAAAGCTATGATCCCACAATACTGAAATAACTTCAAATCAGTTCATGTCTTCTAAGGATTCTCTAATTTCTTCATGTTTATTGTTTCTTACAATGTAGTAATTTCTTATTATATCCATGTGCCATAATTTATTTAACCATCTCCCCAAGCTATTATTAATAAAGGGAGACTAGGATGAAAGAGATCCCATTTTAAAAATCTTCCCTGGACCAATCTATGTATCCTTCTATCCATCCATCCATCCATCTATCTACTACTTATTGCAAACCTACAATTTCATCATTGTTGGCAGTACCCAATGGGGGAGCTCCTTCTATCAATGCATATCAGCAGTTTGTTTGTAATTTAGGGTCAGAGAATTTTGCCTGGGGATGCTGAGAGATTGACCTTGTCTAGCTCACGTGGCCAGCATGTGTCAAAGGTTGCACATGAGCCTAGGATTTCATGATTCTGTGGTTGTGCAGAAGACTCTCAAGCTGACCTTCAATACCCAAGCCTTGAAGTCTGGTCCTGTTCTCTCTTCCAGCAGGAAGAGAGCTTGGTTATGTCCACATTCCAAGGCAGGCCTCATGACAAGCCATTCTCCTCTCTCCAAAGGGCAGGCCCCCAAAGGGTCCTGCCCTCATGGCTAAACAAACGGTTCTCTTCACCCAGAAAGGGGACTGTCATAACTGTATGCACATACTTGGGGTATTTATTTATCCTGGGTATTTATTTGAAAATGTGGCTCTCGGAAAAGACTGCCTGAGAGACGTTGCTTGGGAGCATATGTCACCCGGTACTCACGCCCTCTTCAATTTCCCCTCTTAGCCCGCTTGTTGAAATGATCTATGATACACAATAAACCATTTTTAAAAGCCCTGGTTTGACGGGAAAAAAGATAAATGTAAACAGTACACAGATAAATACTGCGAGGCAAAACATCTGGAATTCCATGGCCTGTCTCTCGTTGAGTTTGGGAACTTGGGGGTTTTCACAGTCAGAGGGACATGGATTATTTTTGGAAACCACTTTGTGAAGAGTAGGAAACCAAATGTGTGTGTGTGTGTGTGCATGCATTAAATTTATTTTACCTATAGTTTAATGACTGGAGAAAATAGATAGCAAAGACTCAGAGGATCATTGGAATTACCTGTGAGAATAACCAGGAATAAGTAAGAAAATGGGGTAATCGGGCTTATCAGGAATGGGGTCAGCTCTAGAAAGCAGACTTAAAATTTCAGTGTGAGCATTTACACTCTGGAAATCAGCAAATGGATTTACTGTTTTAAAGTATTGATGTAGATAAAACTTAAAAGTGAGTTGTGTGTACTTTTTCCCTCCCAGAGCCTGTTGTTAAACATTCATCAACATTTGCACATCTTTGTACCAGAATAACAACTCTGACCTAGAGAGGTCAACTCACTTGGCTGGTCAGTTAGTATTTGAGTACTAATAGAATTCCTGAAGGGGGTACCCAGTCAGAGTCCAGCAACAGCTGAAGGGGTCAGACAGGAGAGTGGAGCACTTGAAATTGAAAAGATTTTAGTTCAAATCCAGCCTCAGCCGCTAAGTGGCGCCTTAATGCACAGAGCACTGGAGTTGGAATTGGGAAAACTCATCTTTATGAGTTCAAATCCAGTCTCAGACATTTACTAGCTGTGTGACCCTGGGCAAGTCACTTCACTCTATTTGCCTCAGTTTCTTCATCAGGAAAATGAACTGGAGAAGGAAATGGCAAACCTGCCAAGGAAACCCCAAATGGGGTCATGAAGAGTCAGACATGACTGGACATCCACAAATAGGGATTAATAATGGTACCTACTTCCACAGGTTGTTGTGAGGATCACAAACCTTTAAGTACTACATAAATGCTATGTTTACTATTATATTGTTTTATGATATTCCTTTGTAGACCAGACAAACCAGTTCCCTTGCACTTTCCACAGCGACATTCAGCCAAACTATGCTGTTCGCTGAATTCTGCAGCCTCTGGGCTGATCCTGATCGGCCGGCTCAAATGCCTGGACACACTGCTTCCCCCCCTCTACTAAGAATCCTCAGCTTCTTCCAAGACTCCTCTCGGGAGTCAGCTCCCACAGAAGTCTTTCCTGGTCACATAGTTGGTGTCTTCTCCCCTCCCTCAAATACTATTCCCCAGCAGGGAGGGAGATCCTTAACATTCACAGTCTGTTGCAGAATGTGGGCTAAGCAGAAGAACTTTCCCATCATCTTCTCCAAGACTTGCATTATTTATCTGCTTATTGTCTCCACATTCTGCTCCAGACTCTATGGACTTTCTGCACTCTGCTTAAGCAATCTCCTCACCTTGGAAGTCCACTGCGCCCTGGAAGCACCTTCTCCCGATTTGGTCAGTTCCTCCCAGACTCTTCATTTTAAGGAAGGCGATTCCTCCTAATTCTCCAGGCTTTTTCCACTTCTCTCTCATCCTACCTTCCTTTGCATGTGTGTATGTGTGTGTGTGTGTGTGTGTGTGTGTGTG
>NW_027185850.1:13900888-13918504 GCF_028583685.1 Petaurus breviceps papuanus
TGTGTGTGTGTGTGTGTGTGTGTGTGTGTGGTCTTCTTTGTTAGAATATAAACTTTTTGAGGGCAGGGACTGTTGAGTGCTAAATAAATACTTGTTGACTTGATGTCCCCAGGATGTATCATCTCCTGGTCCTTCCCCATCATCTCCCAGGAATGGAAGCTCCTTAAGGGCAGCGACCAGTTTTTGCTTTGTTTTGGATTTTGCTTTGTCTTTCTATCCCCAGGCTTAAATCCTGCTTAAACCTAGCAGATGACTAATAAATATTGGTTGGTTTGGATTGGATTGAATTGTACTGAATTAAATGTCACCTGGTTCCTAGAATCTTTCCTAGTTTCTTTCCTTTGGATACAATTACATGCAATGAACATTTATCAAGTGGTTACAATGTACCAGGCACTATGCTAAGCAAAGGGGATACAAAAAGAGACCAAAGACAGTTCCTGTCCTCCAGAAGCTAATGACAGTCTAAAGAGGGAGGGAGTACAACGTGCAAATGAATCGTATAAAGCAAGTCCTGTACAGGATAAATAGGAGATACTCAACAGAGGGAAGGCAGTGGATTAAGAGGAGGGAAGGCTTCTGTAGGAGCTACTTAAAGGCATCAGGGAGGTCAGTAGTCAGAGGGGAGGAAGGAGCGAATTCCAAGCTTGGGGAACAACTTTAGAGAAAATGATAAGAGATGGAAGGTCTTGTCCGTGGAATAGCCAGGAGGCCAATGTCACTGGATCAGAGTGTGTGTAAGGAGTAGAAAGACCTAAAAGGGAGGAGGGGCCAGGTCATGAAGGGCTTTGAATGCCAAATAAGGCATTTTATATTTACTCCTGGAGGCTCTAGGGAGACCCTGGAGTTTGGGGGGTGGAGATGGGGTTTGACATGGAGGGTTTTAGGAAAATCCCTTAGGCTGCTGACTGGAGGATAGACTGGAGTGGGGAGAGGCTGGTCAACCCTCTGAAGTGATAGCCCAGGCATGAGGTGATAAGGGCCTGTACTAGAGAGGGGCTGTATCAGAGGAGACAGGGTGAGTTCAGGAGATGTTGAAAAGGTGAGACATTCCAGCTTGTCAAAGTCCCTCCTAAAATAGAAAACCAAGTCTTACAGGAATTCAATTAGCCTTCCTGAGACTTAGTTTTCTCATTACTGAAATAGGAGTAATAATAATAATAGCATTTATATAACACATTAAAGTTCTTAAAACTCTTTCTATATATTATCTCATTTGATGTTCACAATAATCTTGGGCGATAGACATTATTATTATCCCCACTTTACAAATGAGGAAACGGAGGTATATGGAGGTTTAATGACTTGTCCAGGGTCACACAGCTAGCAGACTTCTCAAGCAGGATTTGAGCTCAGGTTCTTCCTGACTCCTGGGTCAGGGCTCTACCCACTAAGCCTCCCAGCTTCCTCCAATATATTCCATCCTCATAGATTTGCTGTGAGGACCAATGTATCTAACAGCATTTTTTAAGATCATAACTGTCTATCTAAAAGCCAGCTATCATTATTATTTTCTTGTAATTATTTGAAAATAGGTAATGCATAGGTGATAGGCACATTAACTCTTAGTTAACCAGAGTATTCAGTTAACCAGAACACCCATGATCCAATTTGGATGACTAAGGGGAAAAGTACTCTGCTTCCTAATCTCTCCTATTCCACTGGCCAGGAAAAAGAAACCAGATTACCCACCCCCCTTTTTTGATGAAGTATTGGAATGTAGATTAGGTAGGCTGTATGATGAGGCACATGACCTGGACACTTAGAGACAGGGGATCTATCATCTCAATCTAGTCTCTAGTCACCTGGGTGATCTGAAGCATGCCCCTTTCCCTCTGTGGACTTCAGTTTCTTCCTCTGTGAAATGAAGGGTTTAGGACTAGATGATTTCATGTTTGGAGAGAAGCCCAATCAGCACATATTAAGCTCTCACTGTATGTTGGGCACTGTGCTAGGCTATGAGTATCAGTTTAGAGGGTAACCAATGGCATGGGATCCCCCAAGATTTCAGGGTTCACATAGACTAGGTCCAGTCCTGGAACTGTTAATTACCCTCCTTGGTTCATTGCTCCCACCTGAAGGTAGGTCTCTAAAATCAAGCTCTGAATCTATAGTGCAGGTCTAGGTTTCCCTAAATGGGGGTAACAAGGTCCCCACATACTCCAAAAGCACTGAAAATATAATATGGGTATCAGGTATGGGGCAGTCTATAGTTTACTCATCACAGAAGTGCATAAGAAGCAAAGAAAGGATGACAGGAAGTCATCAACAGATGTTAAGTCATTTCAGTCTTGTCTGACTCTTCATGACCTCATTTGGGGATTTCTTGGCAGAGATACTGGAGTGGTTTGCCATTTCCTCCTCCAGCTCATTTTACAGATGAGGAAACCGAGGCAAACAGGGTTAAGTGACTTGCCCAGGGTCACACAACTAATAAGTATCTGAGGCTGGATTTGAACTCAGCTTTTCCTGATTCCAGGGCAGGTGCTCTATTCACTATCCATCCACTGCACCCCCTAGCTGCCCTAAGTGAAAGAAATGGCATCAATGATAGAGCAATATAAAACACTCATATATTACCTGTTACATGGCTGTAAAAGGTAAATACACTTTGGGAATGACTGAGTCCAAACTCCCTTTCCCACGGACCAGCAATAACTGAGTAGCTCATGTCATGGTGAGAAGAGTCTAACACAGGGATAAAATCTAGTGGGACTAGCAGCCAAGGGTCCTAGTACCACTGTTAACTCTCTCTAGGATGTTGGGCATGTCTTAGAAACACAGAATTTCAGAACTGGGAGGTTCCCCAGACTAAGTCACAAAAATCCCCTCTCCCATATCCTCAGGGCATCCAGCCTTGGCTCAAAATCCTCAAAGTGTTGAGGTTTTGGGGTGCTGGGACCCTGAGATAGTAACATGCAGGTCCTATCTAAATGAACTTGACCCAAGCTTTCTTTCAGTCAAAGACAAGGTTTATTAGAACACTGATAGAAGGTGGGCAGGACTCTAAAAATCTACCATATTGGCCAGACGCTTAAGGAATCTAAACATTGGCTAGACTCTTAAGGAAACTGAGTACTTTCATTTAAGGAAAATGGATCTTTTATACACAAGACTGTCGGAAAAGAGAAGGGGTCTAGATGGAATTAAGGGTAGGGCCAGGTGCAGACAATGAAAGGGCAGTAAATTACCTGGGAAGGGCCAATTACTCCAGGTGACCTGGGCCATGTGGGAAAAGTCCAGGGACTTTTCCTTTCTGAGGTACAGATCCCTCAAACATGGTTTTTTCCTTTTGGAGATTCAGATCTCATCTCCATCACAGGGAGGATTCCCCATGCTACCTTCAGGGAGGCAGCCCAGGAAATCTTGGCTTACTTCAAGCCTCAGTTTTCACCTTTTAAATTTCTACTTATTCCTCCTATTTCTGCTAGAGCCAAACACAATATACCTTATGTTGGCGGGTGGGGGGAGGCCTGTAAACTTGGTTCTTTCAAAAAACATTTTTGTTAGCTTTATTGCAACACAATGGGCTTCCTTTTTAATCTCCTGGATTTAATTTTATTGATTTAAAAGCATTATTCTAGGAAGGGGGCCATAGACTTCCCAGTCCCTGACAGAAGGCTCCAGAACATGAAGAAAAGGTTCTAATCCCTCTTCAACAAGACAACTTTCAAAATACATTTTAAAAATAGCATTGGAGTCAGGAAGCCCTGAGATCAAATTTAACCTCAGTCACTTTCTAACTGTATGACTCTGGGCAAATCAGCTTCTCCCTGCCTCAGTGTCCTCATCTGCAAAACGGGGGTAACAACACACCTACCTCTCAGGGTTGTGAAGATAAAATGAGAACTGTGTAAAGTCCTTTGCAAACCTTCGAACACTACATAAATGCTGGTTATTACTTCTACTGCTGCTACTTGAAGACAGCCCTCCGGCTCCTGGCTAAATACTGCCAGTTCCTTTTAAGTACTTTTGGCTCAGCATGTCCTTGCTAGTCTTTGCCACGTCCTCATTGCTTTCCATCTTCTTCCTAAAACACAGCACCTGGGACTAAGCCTGGCACTCCAGCAGAGGTCTAAGAAAGGCAAAAAAAGGTGAGACGCTCACTTCCTGCCCCTGGATCCTGGGCTTCTCAGCTTTCCTGGTTGCCACCTCACCCTGTTGACTCCCAGTTGAGGTTGTAGTTGCTAAACTCCACGCCATCCCACCCCCAGATGTTTTTCAGACAAACCTCTGTCTAGCCATGGCTCCCCCATGTGGTTTTTGTGAAGATGTTTTTCAAACCCATTTATCCTGGTGACATTTCTTGTCACTTCCTTTTTCCAAGCCTCAGTTTCCCCTCCTGTAAAATGGGAGGGTTAGAATGGAGGATCAGTTTGATACATGGGACAATGTACTGACTTGGTAGTCAGAAAAGATGGGTTCAGATCCTGCCTCTTATCTACCACCTCTGTCACGTTGTGTCAATTTCTCTGGGCTCAGTTTCCTCACCTGTAAAATGTGGTGGGGGGAGAGAAGGGGAAGTGTAGCACCAGTCTCTGAGGTCCCTTCCTGCTCTAAACCTATTCTCCTATGCTTCTGTGGGCTCCAAGGGAGCGAGTAACAGTGTGGCCTCGTAGCTGGAGGACAATCTGCTGGTGTGCTTGGCAAACCCTCCTCCCGATTTCTCTAGTGTGGACCACAGGCATTTCACCCTAGTGGCTGGGCCTCCAATGAAGCTTAATCATTTAAATCTGAGGAGTTTTCATCACTCCTGGGGCTGTCCATCTTGATCACACACGCCTTGGTATGCAAAGTGACACATTTCTCTGGAGGCCAGGGGAAGGGGAGGAGGGTCCATGTGGGAGCCATCTTCCTTAGCGATGATGGGAGCCATGACAATAGCAAGGGCTTGAATATGTACCAGCTGGCCACTAGCAAATTGCGGGGGGCATTCTGGGCTGAGGAGCCCAGAGCCTTCTAGCTTGAATGACAAATCGATGTAAACATCGAATCCAAGGCTACTTTGCCTCTTCTTTTAAAGGCACTCAACCCCATTCGATTGTTCTCACTAAGATTTTTCCTAGGATTAAATCCTGGTGTGGAAAATAGCCTATAGAATTGATAATAATAACTGCCCTTTGGGAGGGGGTGGGGCGGGAAGGGGAAGGGACGTCCAGGCTTGTGTTTTTATCTATGTAAAGTTGATCTTCATTTGAAATCTAAGTATTTATTTTGAGAAATATTTTGACAACTGTATTTTAATCTAATTGGTTTCCTTTATAATTTGTTGTTCAGTTGTTTTCAGTCATATCTGACTCTTTTTTGACCCCATTTGGGGTTTTCTTGGCAAAGATGCTGGAGTGGTTTGCCATTTCCTTCTCCAACTCATTTTATATTTTACTCATTTTTACATTGTACTCATATTACAGATGAAGAAACTGAGGCAAACAGGGTTAAGTGACTTACCCAGAGTCACACAGCTTGTAAGTGTCTGAGGCCAGATTTGAACTCAGGAAGATAAATATTCCTGCCTCCAGGCTCAGTGTTCTATCCATTGTACCACCTAGCTGCCCTTCCTTTATAACGCTATATATATTTTATTTTAGGCATGAAAACATCATTCTTAGAAAGGTTCATTGGACTGCCAAGGAGGTCTATTAAATTAAAAAGCTTAAGAACCCTGATCTAGCTAGCCCAACCTCCACCTTTTACAGTGAAAGAAACTGAGGCCCAGGGAGTATACAGTAGTAGCAATGGGATTCAAATTCAGGTCTTTGATTCATAATCAAATGCTGTTATTACTTGTTCTTCATTTTCAAAGAGGACTAATGACATCATGGGTGATGTCTTGACTTGAGTATGAAATGGATTTAAGTGACTCAGAGTTGGGCAAAGTTGCCAGTCTCACTCTCTTTTCCAGAGTCATCAAAGTTCAATGGCAAGACAACAGTCAACACAACTGGCAATGACCCAGGATGCAATGGATAATCATGGTCAGAATCAAACAATCTGAATGTTAAAGGGACCCCAAAGGTCCGACTTGGATCTGACACAAAACTCACACCGACAACGTGTCTGACCACTGTGACCTTCAGATTTTGTTTGAAGACATCTAATGTGAATGTATATTGGGAGACTCTCCAAGATAACTCATTCTACTTTGGGACAACTCCAAATGGGCAGGTGTTAAGCATCCCTCTTTATGGGACTCCACCCACTTAGCTGCCCTGTGATGTGTCCTCTGAACAGAGAAATGACAAAAAGAAGTCCACAAGACTGAGTACACCAGTGTAAAGGGGCAGCTCCTGTCACAACAGTCTGTGCAAAGTCTCAGCCAGCCATCCACCTTGGAGGTAGCCCCAGGCAACGGAAACCAATCAGGAATTGCTAATTGTCATCGAATAGGGTGCCAATATGTATGTCCATAGTACAGCCCCTCCCATCAACCTCCTCCTCACTTATTTCATAGTCAGCTAACAAGTACAGTGGGGTCCTGTGTTCTCTATGCCTCTTAGCCATTTGTATGACTGTAAGGATACAGTGTGCTGTAGGATATGATTTCTGAAACCTTCCTGTTCTGAATTAGAATAACACTGCCTCGTGCTCAGGAAGTATATTTGCCTTTTAAATTTATTTTTTATATCCAGTGGTTAGAATGGTGCTTGGCCCAGAGTAAGGACTTGAAGTTTTAAAAATCAATTAATTTCAAACCTTCTTCAAGGAATCTACTGCCCAGAACTGTGATGTGTAGTTGGATGGACAACTCATAGAGTTCATCCATCAGTGTTGGGTGGACAGAGGAGGTGGACAATGAACTGAAGATATAGAAGGGAGTAGGGAAATTGTATAGAGTGTTTAGTGATAAATCTTTTAAAAAACATCTATTGATATCTTTTGTTTTATACTTCGATTTCATTTCCAAAAGTATTCCTTCTCCTTGCAATATCGGGTGAACCAGTCTCTGTAACACAGAATAAGAAAGAAAGAGGAAAAAAGAATTTCTTCAAAATTAACCAATTCAACCACTGAGTGTGACAGCATATGTTGTATCACATTTTCTGATCTCTGAGGTTAAGCTTGGTCATTATAATTATTTGGCATTAAGTTTTGTTTTGTTTTTTGTTCTTTCCATTCTTTGGGTTGTCATTTTGCATATTATTTTCCTGGTTCTGTTTACTTCACTTTGCATTGATTCATATCATTCTTCCCATAGTCCTCTTTTCTTATGGTGCAATAATTACATTCACATACCACATTACATTTATATACCACAGTTTGGCAAACCATTCTTCAGTTGATGGAGATTTATTTTGTTTCCAGCTGTTTGCTACTTTAAAAAGTATGCAATAAATATTTTTATGTCTATAGGGCCTTTGTTTCTAGCTTCAACCTCCCTCTCCCCTCCTCTCCTCCACTTTTTCCTCTCCTCTTGTTCCCTTTCTTTCCCTCCCCTCCTTTCTGTTTAAGCTACCCTTGGGTTTTCTGCCTAGCAGTGGGATCCCTGGGTCTGAGGATGTGGACCTTTTAGTCACTTTCTGAGCATAATTATAAATTGTTTTCTAGAATAGTTGGATCAGTTCCCAGCTCCAACAACAATGTGCCTGCATTTTCATAGCCACTCAAATTATAAAATAAAATAGCAATCATCAACATTATTTGATGCTTACTTTAAAACAGAAAAGTAGATCCGTGAAACAGACTAGATGAGGGTGAATCAGAAACACTTAAAATAATTCTGTGTTGTATAACTCCAAGAATATTAATTACTTGGGGAATATTTTTTATTTGACAAGAATTGGGGAAACTAAAAACACTTTGGCAGAAATTAAGTTTAGACCAGCATTTTATACCATCTACTACAATAAGCTCAGAATGGTTATACATCCTGAATATTAAAGGTAACATAAAAATGTAAATGAGATCCGGGACAGGTAGTTTTCACAGCTGTGACTATGGAGAAAGTTCTTAACCAAAGGACAGAGATCTGAAAAGATTGAAAATCACTTTAACTAAGGAAAAATGAGAAACTGTTGCTTGGGAAAACATCTTTTTATGAAACAATTTCAGTTGTGTCTGACTCTTTGTGGCCCTATGGACCATGCTGTCCAATAAAGTTTTCTTGGCAAAGACAATGGAGTGGTTTGCAAACAGAGGTTAGGTGACTTGCCCAGAGTCACACAGATGGTAAATGTTTAAGGTCAGATTTAAATGCAGGTCTTCCTGTATTCTGGTCCAGCATTCTATCCATTGAGCCACCTAGCTGCAATCAGGCAGATACACGATAGATAACTGGTAGATGGAAAGGATTCTGCATAGAGGAAATCATTAATAACTTAGGGGTAAAGGGTGGGAATGGGACCAGGAAAGACCTCCTGGAATAGCTGGGATTTGAACTGAGATTTTAAGAAAGTCAGAGAAATTAACAGGTGTACTGATGGGGTCAAGGCTTTTCAGGCATGAGAGACAGCTAACGCAAAGGTACAGAGATGAGAGATGGAGTATTGTCCTGAAGAAATTGAAGTTGGGCCAGTGGTGCTGGAAAGTTTGTAGAGGAGAGTCAAATGTAAGATACTGGAAAGGAACGAAGCAGTGGTTTATGAAGAGCTTCAAATACCAAGAAAAGGAATTTATTTCCTGGAGGTAATAGGGAGCCGTGGGAGTTGTTTGAGGGGTGGGGGCACATGGCCTGATCTGTCTTTTAGTTGAAAACACTTTGGTTGCCAAGTAGAGGGTGGATTGTAGGTGAGAGATACTTGAGGCACAGAGAGCAAACAAATGATTTCAGCAGTGCAGGTGTGACCCAGGATTGTGGTTTTGTGGGTAGAGAGGTACCAGGACTGTTTGAGCCAGCTACAACACAGTATAACCAGTGAAGGATTGTATGCACGAGGACAATAAAGAAGGTCAACAGAAAGACCCTTGATCCTGAAGTGAGTAGGTCATGTGGGGATAGTGAGAAACAGGGAAAGGGCAACTTGTGTGCTCAGCAGGTCTAAAGCATCATATACGAGCTCTGGAGACAGATCTGAGCTGATTCTCAAGAGCTGGTTGTTAAACTGTCAGTGTGGGCATTTATACCCCAGAAATCAGCCTGGGCTAAAAATCTGGGCTTAGTTTATTGTTTTGTTGATTGTCTAGCCTCAAGAAAGGAATGGAGAAAATATTAGTAATGCCCATTACATTAAAAAGGATTAAAATGCATTTTCCACCCTTGGAAAGCTAGTTGTTAAACACTTATCAGTACACTGCTGTATATGTGTGTATGTATATGTATGTATATATGTATATGTATATACACATATATCTTTTATATATTATACACAAAACATATATAGCTTATAAATATATAATCTTTAAAAATATTATATGTAGGGGCGGCCAGGTGGCTCAGCAAGTAAGAGCACCGGCCCCAGGGTCAGGATGACCTGGGGATCGAATCCCAGGCTCAGATACTTAACACCACACCCAGAAATAACTGGCCGTGTAACCTTGAGCAAGTTACTTAACCCCGATTGCTTAAAAAAAAATTATATGTGACATTTTATATGTGTGTGTACAAATATATGTATACATATAATAAATTGGGACATATGTATGTATAATATGTCCCAATTTATTTAACAGTAGATAAACTGTTATAACTCACATGGTTTAGCTTAATATGATTTTCCTATCATTGAAGTCAATCTCTTTCTCCAATTTACACACAAACACACACATCTGTAAGACAAGCACTATAGGTATTATTATATGCATTTTATAGTTGTAGAAACTGAAGTTCAGAGAGTTCAGGTGAATTCAGGGTAATATAGCTAAGAAATATCTTAAGTGTCTAGAAGCTAGGTGGTCCAGTGGATAGAATACAGGGCCTAGAGTTAGGAAGACCTGAGTTCAAATCCAGCCATAGACACTAATAGAGAATCCCTGGGCAAATTACTTAACTTTTGCCTTCCTCAGTTTCCCTATCGATAAAATAGGGATGATAATAGTATTTACCTCCTGGAATTGCTAAGAAGATGAAATATTTGCAAAGTGTTTTGTAAACACTAACATGCTCCGTAAATATTATCACACATGTGCTCCAAATCCATGTTTTGCTGCTTCCAGGTTCAGCACTCTGTTCACTACAGTCTACACCACAATTTGATCAGAGTGCAATAAAGGTGGCAGAGTTGGAGAATTCCCAAAGAATTCCTTCAATGCTCTGATTTGTAGTACAGAGACACTCATATAAAGACACTAGATTTTAAAATTCTTTATGTAATCCTTTACATTTTTAGTATATATCTTAAAGGTGTAGTGTAATCTTTAAAATGTATCTTCCATATTTCCCAGCCTGATTTTCTATGTCTCTGCCTTTTTTTTTTTTTTCCAGTTTCTTGACTTTCCTTGGGTTCTTTTCAACCTTGTGTAACCCCTTATCAGCATGGGAGCAGATGGGACACAGACTTTGTCATCGTGTGCTCTGTGGTTGAGTTTGTCGGCTCTTTGGCTCATAGATGTAATGTTGGAAGTGCCTTCAGAGGGACACAGACCTTGATAATAAATGAGAAATGACTTCAAGAGCATATGAGTTACTAACACCTTGGTCTGAATTCCATCTACAACATTTGTTATGTTGTGCTATTCACAAATTAACCTCTCTGAGCTTCAGCATCCACTTTTATAAAATGGGGACAAAGGTGGGGAAATTTCCTCTATCGCAGGGTTATTGTTAGGAAAGTAAAGCTTGCAACATTGTAGAAATGTGAGTATTCCTGCACCTCACTAATTAATAATATTTACATAGCCATTTACGTAGCCAATATGTGAAGATATAATACAGATCAAATGAAATAAACACCTAGGTACAAGTTAAGAGCTTTTCTCAAGTAAACTGTGAGAGACATCACTTCTTAACTTAATATGATTTTTCTACTAACATTGAGCACCACCTTTTCTTACTTATGCTATGGATGTTTAAAAGCCCCAGGGAATAATTAATTGCTTGGCTTTTTAATGTTGTCAACAAATGTTCAAGTTTCTCCATGAATACCAGCTGACATTTAAGGTTTTTGCAAAGTGCTTTCAATACATTATCTCATTTGAGTTTTATCACAATTTTGTGAGGGAAGTGCCACAGATATTAGAATGTATGCTTCACCAGAGGAGGGATTTCGTTCCTTATATCTGTATGATCAGTGCCTAGTCAGTTAGTCAATAACTATTTATTAACTATCTACTGATGTTGGAGTAGAGAGTAGAGAGTGTCAAAGACAGAAAACATTGGATTTGGTGACTAAGAGAACATTGGCAACTTTGGAGAGAGTAGTTTTGGTGAAACGATGAAGGCAAGTTTGTTGGTAGTAGGAATGAGCCAGTAGAGAAGGAGAGATTGAAACTGAGTGATGGAGTGGGGGTGAGAGAGGAGGAAATCTGTGGGAGGGGATAGGATAAAATGGGATTGAGATAAGTGTGGAAGAAACAGTGACAGAAGGCATATGAGTGATATGAGATAAGGAAGAGGGGACAAGAAGGAGCTCATGGCACATGGTCTTAATTTTTAAAGTAAAATATGAAGTTTTCAAGGTTCTCAGATGAGAGAGTGGGGTTAGATGTGGGTTTTAGGTTCCCAGCTTAAGACACTTCCTGCAGAATATTAGTTCCATCAAGTTCAAGTCCAAAGAGTACTTTGATCTAATATCTTGGGATCCTGCTTCTCAGGGCTTCCTTGATGGGCTGGCTCTATCATCCAGTATGGAATCCTGGGCTTCAAGGTCCCCATAGCTAGAGCTCCCTTGTCCCTTGCCAGAATCAGAATCCTGACCAGAATCAGAAGCCCATTTTTCAGACCTACATGACCTGGAATGGGATGGTTGTGGTGGTCAGATCAAGTTGCCTCCCTTACTACATGATATCATCTGCTATGAGGGAATGAATCCTTTACCCCTGCCCACTGCTGGACAGAGACTGATTGATTATGCCTCAGGCAGGTAGACTTAAAAGACAGACAGTTAAAGCTATGTAGCCAATGGAAAAAGACTGCCTTCAATCCCATGGGAAGCCAGGGTAGAATGTCCGTATGTGTGCCAGCTCTCCTACTTGCCAGGAACAGGTTCCAAGTGTCTCCCATCTGAGCTCCTCCCACTTAGGTAATTGGGCATGTGCCCAATCCCTATCATACCCATTTTATAGGTAAGGAAGCTGAAGCTGAGGATAGTTAAGTGTCTTGTTTGTGATCAGACAGCTAGTGTCTGAGATAAGATTAAAACTCAGGTCTTCCTAATTCTAAGCACGGTCCTCTGTCCCCTGTGATCCCTTGCTGCCACTGTTAGGATGGCCTGAGAAATTAATATTTTGTTTTTATCATCACTTTGTGATAATGACTCATTTTGAATTTGCCATCAACTAGGATTTCCAAATATTTTTTTTCATGTGAACTGTTTAGTCTACTTTAGTTTACTTTACTAGTGCAGATTTTTTTCCTCCTCCCCCACCCCAAATTTCATTTTGTTTAGGGACAAGGCATCATTTTAATCTATCGATTTCCAGAAGCTTAAAGTTGGATAAGTGAAGAGGTTGATTTCATCTAAAACTCTCATTAAAACAGATGGCCTATGAGTATTTAGAAATGACGCAGTGATCACTGGGAGCTGGCGTGGCTTCATTAAGAACTACAAATGACTATTCATTAAACATTACAGATAAGAAAATGGAATCTGTCATATAACACACAAGCAACAGTATCCTCTCCTTATGTCCCATCCGGATTCGTATCATTCTTATATTTAATAAGCATGCTTATCTGCGTCTTCATCTAACGCGCCAATGGTTGATAAAAATGTCAAACAGAACAGGGCGGATTTCTATGGCCCATCACTAGAGACTTCCCTCCAAGCTAGCTTCCAGTCCTTCATCAACGCCTTTTTGGATATCATCTTTCTAAAGCTGTCTCCCTGGATTATATTAACCAATCTATGTTTCTCCATCTTGTCCCCAAGGAAATGATGAGACATTTTGTTAGATACCTTGCTGAAATCTAGATATATGTATGTGTGGTATTCCCTAGTCTACCATTTTTATTACCTGTCAAAAAAAAGAAAGAAGGTTCGTTTGGCATGACTGGTACTTAATGAAGCCATGCTGATTTTTGTGATCATTGCTTCCCTTTTGGAGAGTCAAAGGCCACCTGTTTAATCCATTTATCTGAACATTTTTCCAGGGATTTGCCTTCATCTTGCTGGGCTCTCTTTTTCATAACTTACATTCTTTCCCTTTTCAAAATTTGGAACATTTGCCCATTTCTAGTGCTTTGGTATGTTAGTTCTTCATTATCCTTAAAATATCATGAATAACAATCTGGTGATTATGTCTGCAATGCTTTTGGTACTCTGGAGTATAATTTGCCCAGGTCAGGAAACCTGAATCAATTTAGATCATCAAGGGGCTTGCTTTCTCTTATTATCATCTCACCTAACTCCCATTCCAATTCCCTCTTAACCATTTTCATTCAATCTGGAGATCATCCTCCTTGGCAGAGAAAATGGGAACAAAGTGAGAGTTGAATAATTGTGTTTTCTTAACATTATAGCAGCTACCCCCAAATAGTAGCCTAGCCCTTTTTGCTCAGAACTTTGATTAAAAAAAATTTAAAAGTCCCTTTTCATTGTCCTTAAAATGCTTTCCAGTTCTCCTGTGTCAGTGAGGTAGCTTCCAGGAAACCTTTGTGAGAGATCTTTGCCAAGTACTTGGATTTGTCTCTTGTTCTGAGCCTGTAATGAGAATGTAAATTTTAAAGATCTTCCCTGCCCCTAGGCTAAAGTGCATGTGGAGCCTGGGCTGGGAGGCTTGTTTTTCAGTAGATACTTCTTGATTGGCCAGTGAGTCAATAAGGTTGTTACATTCTCTGAGCCAGGAGAAGGCTATCTGATGTGTAGCTTTGTTTTGGGACTCACTTTGAGAAGTGTTCTGTGATTTGATCTGAATTCTGGGAAGCCGTTGTTGAGAGTCCCCCGGCTTTGAAAAACCCAGATGTGGAAACCCAGATGTTGACTGGGTATGGATGTAATGGTTGGACAGTTTGGAAATTTGTCTACTTGATCTGTTAATGTCTTGATAATTCTGTCTGTATATTTTGAAGTTTGGGGTGCTGACCTTTTTCCCCTGAACGAGGTAAACGATATATGTCTGACTGATTAAAGTAAGCTTGTTAACCCATTTTGAGTTGCTTTCCTTTGTCAGGGCAGATCCAAGAACCTGTGGTAGCTGCAAACCCTGAGGTCTCTTGGGGTGCTTGCTGCTACAGAGCCTTCACTTTCATTTTTTTGTTTGTGTCCTTTTAAGATCCAAGTTCATGGTAGATTGGTTGGGCTTGGGTATTCTGAGCTTTGGTAAGGCTAAAGCTGGTCAAATGTCCAGTCTAAATCTGGTGCTAACATGGGGCTTCCCTCAGGTGCTGGGATGGTGCTGGAGGTGTCAGGTGGCTTGTCAAAGCTAGTCCATAGGTAGGATTGGGAGGGGAGTAAGGAAAGGGAATAAGCATTTGTTAAGCACCTACTATGTGCCAGCACTTAAAAAAATAATCTCATTTGATCCTCACAAGTCTAGGAAGTAGGTACTATGAGAAAACTGAGGCAAACAAAGGTTAAGAGACTTGCCCAAGGTCACAGGGCTAGTAAATGTCTGAGGCTGGATTTAAACTCAGATCTTCCTGACTCCAGACTGGCATAGGACTGCCTTTTGTGCCTTGATGAGATAGGGAGACCTGGTCTGCCCAATTCCCTGAAATGCTCATGAAATGGTGACCCCTGTCTCTCCCTAGCTCCAAAAAGAAAAGGCCATAGGTTAAATTGTGTTTATTTGTATTTATTTACTAGAGAAGGAGCTCAGCGTATTGGATAGAGGGCAAATGTAGAGTCAGAAAGACTTGTGTTCAAGTCTTGCCTTTGATATCTTTTGGCTGTAAGACCCTAGACAACTAAGCTGAGAAGTCAGGGACAAGATGGTGATCTGTGTAGGTGGAAGGAGTTTCCTCACTGGGAGTTCCCTACAACGATGTGCTCACAAGTTCAGACTGGCTGAATAAACGGGTTTCCTTAGCTGTGTGCTGCTCTAACACCCCAGGAGAATTTCAGATCCTTGAGGGTCAGGACCATTTTGTTGCTGCTTTTGCCTTAGTATTCCTAATCTTTGTCTTGCATACAAATATTGAATAAATTCATCTCAATTCAAACTTTTGCTGCGTTTTGAACTAGATTTTGGATAGAGAACTAGGAAGTTTGTGTGCTATACTTTAGAAAAACTGTTATAAAAATGGTTAAAATAGAAAAAAAAGTGTTGATGCATCAAGTTGTTTCAGTTATTCAAAACAATTTATGGACACAGGAATCCCCCCCCCCCATGGGGGAGTAATTATGAGAAATGGGGTAATTCTGAGAAAGATTCAATTTCCACCCACTTCTTGTCTAGTCATTTCATTTGCATCAGACCCTTTGTGACCCTATTTGGGGTTTTCTTGACATGGATACTAGAGTGGTTTGCCATTTCTTTCTCCAGCTCATTTTACAGATGAGGAAACTGAGGCAAACAGGGTGAAGTGACTTGCCCAGGGTCAGTCAGCAAGTGTCTCAGTCTGGATTTGAACTCAGATGAATCTTCCTGACTCCAGTGCACTATGGCGCCCCCTAGCTACCCTCTAGGAGCTTATAATTTAGTTGGAGAGAATCTCCAATTCAGTTCTGGCTTTCGGGCAGGCACAAAGGGAGGCCAGCCCTAAACTGTCACCAGTATGTGATGGAACGGTCCCTTCTGTTCAGAAAGCTTGGCCAATACGGCCCATGGGCCTCCATCCAGGTGCCCCCCATCCAGTGATCCCTATGACCTTCTAACACGCGGGCTTCCATGGAAAATATCCAAGCTGGAGAGCTCCTATCGTCCTACAGAATGGGATCCAAAATTTCATAAAAAAAATCTCTGGCATGAAACAGGGCGCCATCATTTTTGACACGCCCTGACCCCCACGCCAATATCTGAAGTGACGCAGACACATTTCCTGAGGTGAAGAACACGCAAGGAGTTCTGCTCAACAAAGGGGAAAAGTCCCTGCTTGACCAAACCCACTCCCATCAGTCCCTGCTCTGTGCGGATTAGGAAATAAGATGAAACATTTGGAAACAATGTGGCATATGGTTATTGTTTGTGGCAAGGCAAGGACACGGGACTGTTCCTGGGCAATGCGGCCAAAGCAGGGCGGCTGTAAGAGCTTGTTATGGAGTGGCACGTTATTTAATAGCAACAAAAAATTGTATTGCTGTCCTGAAGACAATTATTTCCACCCCCAACCCCCCAAATCTGATATGTGGTTTCGAGGCCTTCTGCCTGAATCCGTGTCGATGGTCGGCATGTGATACTCGTTAGCTTGGGAATCTGTTTCCAATTCAATTGTTTCAGATTGTATTTTCCCTGTGAGTCATTAGTCACCCAATGTTGACAAGGAGTTGTAAGAGTGCCATCTCTCCCTTTGTTTATATGCAAGTGCAGCAAGGAAGATGATTTATTTATGTTTTAATTAAAATTTGTGGAGAGACCGGGGATTTTTCCCTGTGACTTTTCTAATTTGTGGGCGCCAGAAAGAAAAGAAATCGATAAGCTGATACCATTTATGTTTTTATAGTTACCTCTGGCATTTATAAATGTGGGTCTGCCATTCACCTGCACTCTCCCTGGGAGCAGAGTGATGGGCGAGACATAAATCTCCCCCCTAAGGCAGAGAAGGTCCATATTTCAGAGGCACTTTCCTTCAGTTTCAGCTGAGAATAAGATGTTACCCCACCCCACCCCCCTTCCTGCTCCCGTGGCAAGGCACAAGGCTCAAATTAATATAGAAGGTAAATGGAAGGATGGTAAGTTTTATAATACCTGACCCAATCAGTAACGAACGCTTAGCATGTTAATAATTCAAGCCCATTGATTTTTGTTCCTGACATATCGCTCTCCACACTGAAAATGGACCCCATAGGGTCTTTAGAAAGAATATACCCCAAATGCCAAGTTTTTATGGGGACTGAATATATTCTACATTGCAGGTGCATAAATCTCCATAAAAATTGGGCCCGGTTAATGTATTTACTGGTGCACACAATTTAGGAACTACTTTGTAACCGTCCAAATAAAGATAGATAAGGCAGGTGGATACAGAGGAATAATGAGCAAATGTTGCAATGGATATTAACATGACTGGGTGCGCTGCCCTGGCAAGACTATTAGCCTAAATGGAAAAGAAATAATTAATTTCAAAGTGTTTGCGATGGTTATAATTGCTGTTTTTCAATGTCTTGGGAAAACAAACTGCATTTGCGATTTCTGGCAAACTGGTGTTATCCTTCACCCAACTGTCAGGGGTGGGGGTGGGGGCGGATGAGGAGACAGGGGAGAACTGCTCAACCTTGTTAACCACTTCTGTTGCCTGGAATAGACAGAAGGGGCATCTTAGATGGAGGAAAATACCCTGAAAAATGAGCTATTTGGAATTGTCCTCTTTCCCTGAGAATACACATTTTCCAAAGTAATTTCACAGAAGCATGCTCAGATCTTCCTTAATCTTTCTCCCTCCTTCACTCCTCCTTCCTTCCTTCCTTCCTTCCTTCCTTCCTTCCT
>NW_027185850.1:13918604-13938389 GCF_028583685.1 Petaurus breviceps papuanus
CTTCTTTCCTTCTTTCTTTTTTCCTCCCTCTTTCCCTCCTTCATTCTATTCATCTTTTCTTTCTACAATTTCTGTTATCTTCAAAAATATTCAGATTGATTTCTCCAGACCATTATGCATACTACATAACTAAATGCAAAGTATATGCAATATAAATACAAATAATTTTGTGGGTTAAGTCAGGGGAATCAGAAGAGGTCCCTTGAAGGCAGTGGTACCTAGACTGAGACTTGAAGGGAGCCAGGGGCTCCATGAGTAAAATAATGAAGGAGAGCTTTGCAGACATAGAGGTGGAGGGTGGAACACTGTACCAAGAATAGCAAGCAAGCCATTTTGGCTGGAACAGAGAGTGCAGGAAGGAAGATTGTGAAAAATCAGTATGGAAGGAGAGGAGGGAGGCTGTAAATTCAGTTATCAAGCACATTAGCTAAGAGTCTGTGCTAGGCACCACAAGGGGTGTGGAAGTGATCCCCGCCTTGTAGGGAAGCGAGTGTAGGCAGGGAAGAAATGACATTCCCCTGGGAAGAGCTAAGGATCTGTCTCAGTAACTATGTAAGGACATATGATTAGGACCATGGAGCTAAGAGCTGAGGAAATTCTGATGGAGGTAAAATCAGTGGGAGGGGAGGTTAGTTTTTAAGGCAGAAGTAAGTCTTGAGCAAGGACCTGAGGGAATGACAAGTGTTGGTCAGGTAGATAGGAAGGGGAGAAGAGGTGGGTGGCATTTTAGTTAGGGAAAAAATAAAATCTTTCAGGCATTTAGAACATGTATATGCATAATGTGGATAGAGATCTAGATATGAATTATATATATATATATATATATATATATATATACATACATTTATTCTCTCATGTATGGGGAGGATAATAATAAGACCATGTTAATCTAATGACAGACCACTTTGGAGGACATGTGAAAGCAAGCTGAATATATAAGGTGATATCATTAATGCAGGACCTTGAATTCTAGGCTGATAATTTGGACTTTGTCCTGCCTGTATGTAGCAACATAGACGCTGCCCATTCACTAAGGAAGTTGTCCAGCCTTACAAATTTGAAGATAAATGAATTATGAAATGGATGTCGAGCCATTGGCTTCAAACAATCATCAAAGGGCACTAACATAACTCTGTGGATATGATTATCCACATTTTTAACCCAGAGAAGAGAAGACTTAGGGGGGAACTCTAGGTGTCTTCAAGTATTTTTGTGAGCTGGCCTTTAGTCATCAAGGACTCTAATTGGCCGTTTGCTTCCCTCCCACTCAGGCTTCCAGGTTTCCAGGACAGACTTCATAGCTAATATTCCATGGTCTGTGATGGGTTTCATTCCTTCTTGCCAAAGTCAACTGGTGGGAAAAAATGTTACTGGAAATCATACAACATGAACTTCCCAACTCTCTGCTTTCTCTCATCTGTTATGTCAATGTTCTCCCATCCCTACCCCCCCAACAGTCCAGAGGTACTATCTCCACGATAGAGGGCAGAATGATCCCTTGCTGAGTACCGCCCTACTTTGTTCAACAAAGTGTCCATGTTGAACAATAAACAAGAAATTCCATCAGCTTGGAGGACTGTGGAATGAATTACTTCTGAGTATCCTCTGTTCCTAGGAAATATTGCAAGACCTTCACCTTAGCTGTCAGAACTTGTTCTTATATGTCCTTGATATATCTTGGGTCTATTCATAGTCAGCCAGGTGGTGCAGTGATTCGAACACTGGACTTGGTTTCAGTAAGATCTGAGTTTGAATTCTTCCTGGGATCTACCCTCTCCTCCTTTCCTCACCATGACCTCTTAGTGTACCCTTGGCTTCACTCTTCATCATCTTTTTCTTTTGAGTCTTTTGCCCCCTTATCTTTCATTAATTTCACCTTGCCAAGTCTCTTATCTTCGATAATTCCCATCATCTGCTGCCTTTGCTCGTGTACTGTTGAACAAAGGTGGGGAACATCCCAAACTCATGCTGACTGGGTCCCCTACAAATTTAGGTTCCATAACTTCAGCTGGGTATTCATAGCTTCAAGACAATCCTTCAGCATCCCCTTAATCAATTCACTCTTCCATGGACCACAGGAGATCTTTTGAAGCTTTTCATCCCTCCTCAAACTTCCCATGGCTCTTCCTCCCCCCACCTTCTTAGCTGAGAATCTTGAGAGATTATTTTGCTGCCAAAATTGAGAAAATTTGCCAATTACTCTCTCTTCCTCTTCTTGTTTCCCATCATCCAAACGCCTTGTGCCAGTATTCTCTCCTTCACCCCCATCTTACATGAAGAGGTGGGGTCCTTTGCTTTGCCAAAGTTAACACCTCTATATGTACAAGAGACCCCATTTCATTCTGCCTCCTCTATTGCATTGCTCCCAATCCCCACTTATTATCCCTCCTCTCTTACTAATTTGCAATCTCTACCTGTCTATTGACTGCTTCCTTATAAACATACCTACATACACAAGGAAAGAGTATATTGATCCAAGAGGCCTCCCTGATCTCACTGATCGGATTAGAAAAGGTTTTTTTTTTGGGGGGGGTGTCCATTAGCTAATTAAGAAGCATTAGTGTTCATAATGTCTGAGCTATATCTGAAAGGCTTTTTTCTCCTCTCTGACCCTAATTCTTCTGAGGGGTATATGTCCCAGTAGGAATCCACCTTCATATATATAGATCTATATTCTCTGAGTTCTAGCCAAAAGATTTGAGCTCTATTGGATGCAGGAAGTGGTTTGGGACGGTTATTTTATTTTAGCCTCAGGAATTGATGTTGGGGAGCTCTCTTCTTAGAGATTGTTATTTTTTTTAAGCTTCCAGAACCTTTTTTAAATTCCCTTTTTTGTTTGCTAACAACTCGAATGTATTCTCACCAGGCTTCTATCCCAGGATGACTCCAAAACATCTACAAGCAAAGCCTCAGGAAAAAAACACAGCTTGGGTAGAAACTCAACTAGAATGCCTAAAAGAGATCAAGCAAGAGTTAAGAAAAGAGTCAAATTGTTTTTGTAAATGGAAGTAGGACACTTGAGGAAAAAATGGGAAGGAAATGAGAGCTATTGAAGAAAGAATTGGAAAAGGAATTAATAGCTCAATGAAGAGAAGCAAAACTTTGCCCAAGTAAGAAACTCCCTGAAAATCACCATGGGCCAAACAGAGGCCACTGACTCTGTGAAGCAAGAAGAAATATTAAAATAAAATCAAAAGGGGAAATAAAAGAAAAATATAAATTATCTCATAGCAAAAACAACTGACATGGGAAAAAGAATGAGGGAAAAATTAAGAAACATTGCCCTGCCAGAAGTCCATGACCAAAAAAAGAGCTTGGAGATCCCATTTCAAGAAATACTAAAAGAAAATTGTCCAGGTCTTTTAGAACCAGAGGGTGAAGTGCATATAGAATCCACTGGTCACTTCCTGGAAGAAACTCCAAAATGAAAACTCCCAGTACCATTATGTCTGAAATCCAGAACTTCTAGATCAAAGAAAAAATATCATAAGCAATCAGAAAAATATATTTTAAATACCAAGTTAAATCAGTCAGGATCACACATGATTAGCACCCACACCTGTGAAGGAGCAGATAACTTGGAATACAGTATTCCAGAAGGCAAAGGAATTGAATTTATAGCCAAGAATAACTTGCCCAGAAAAATTGAGTATAAAGGTATAGGGGGGAAATGGATTTTTCATGAAATAGAGGGCTTCCACACATCCCTGATGAAAAGACCATAGCTGCAGAGTAACTTTGATGTCCAATACAGCAGTGAAGAGAAATATAAAAAATATAAACATGAATGAAAAACTTTGTTGTTCAATCGTTTTCAGTTATGTCTGAGTCTTTGTGACACCATTTGGGGTTTTTCTTGGCAGAGATACTGGAAAGGTTTGCCATTTCCTTCTCCTGCTCATTTTATAGATGGGGAAACTGAGGTAAACAGAATTCATTGACTTCCCCAGGGTCACACAGCTAGTGTCTGAAGTCAAATTTGAACTCAGGTCTACCTGACTCCAGGTCCTATGCTTGATCCACTGCATCACCTAAACAAGGGTAAACTGCTTACATCTGACTGTGGAAAGACAATACATATGTCCTCTTTGAACCTTAACATCATCAGGGTTTACAGAAGGAATCCTATTAGACAAGGTTTGTCATTGATTCTGTTATGTCTCGATAATCTTAATAAAAGAATAGAGGAGAAGAAGAATATTCTAGGAGGAAAGAGTAAAGAAAAGGGAAAAGAATCTTATGTAATGAGGGTGTACAAGTAGACTTCTAAACAAACAGGGAGGAGAGGGACAGGGGAGGAGCGGTGAGGTGGGATCTTAACTCTCATCTGAATCGGTCACGAGAATGACGAATGTATACACAGATACATGCAGCTGGGTACAGAAATATAGCTCACTCACAAGGGAGATAGGAGGGAAAGGGGATCAGGGGAAGGGGCGGTTAGATGGAGGGTAGATTGAAGGACCTCTCCAGGATCACTGCCTTGGCCTGGCCGAGGGGCTTGCGTAGCTCAGTGGAATTCTGAGCTATGCCATGCAGGGTCACCCAAGATGGACAAGTCATAGTGGAGAGTTCTGACCAAAGATGATCCACTGCAGAAGGAAATGGCAAAACACTGTAGCATCTCTGACAAGAAAATCCCATGGACAAAATCCATGAGGTCACAAAGAGTTGGACAGAACCGAACAATTAAAAGCTAACAACGACAAAACTGAAGGAAGGATTTGTGGTAACAAAGAACAGGAATCTCAGGGAGTGCCCATCCACTGGGGAATGGCTGAACAAGCTATGGTATATGAATGTGGGGGAATACTATTGTGCTGAACTCTTATCAGGATAATGACCAACCAGGGTTGCAAAGGACTAAATGAAGCATGGTACCCATCTCCTGATGGAGAGATGATGGCTTCAAAGTATGGAACAAGACACGTTTGTTTTTGGATATAGCCAACGTGGAAATTTGTTTTTATTGACTATACATATTTTTGATGGATTTTGTTTTTCTTGTGTTATCAGTGAGGGTGGGGGTTCAGATAGGAGAGGAAGAAGGTGAATCTTGGCTGATTGGAAACTAGGAAACTCTAATGAACATAGTGACCAACACATAATTGCTCAAGATGAAATATGCTGCCCACCTCCTGATAGACAGGTGATAGATCCAGATCATGTGTATGTATGTATGTGTGTATATATATATATATGCACATACACATTCACACACATATTTGTGTATATGTGTACACACATATACATACATATTTAAGAAAGGGCCAATGATAAATTTTGTTTTGTTTGACTATACATGTTTCTAACAGGTTTTTTTTTTTTGCTTTTTTGATGTGGGGGTGGGAAGGGAAGTGGCAGAGAGAGAAGGGTTAGAAAATAAAATAAAATTTCATTAAAGAAAAAGAAGATTGCTATAGTAAACGAAAGGGTGGATCATGGGTTCTTGGAGGGAAGGCAAATAAAGAAGTTGGCATTGAAAAACTATAGAGTCAGTTTCATCATGGTTCCAATATGACCAAGAGACAATATTTCATGGGATACTTGCTTTTCCTGTATAGCCTTACTCATGAAAAGACCGCCATGAAAATCATTACAGCTTATGTGCCAACATCTGCTATGGAGCATGTGGAGGAAAAGAAATTCTATGATGAGCCCATAAGTGCCTCCAAATTAAATCAATATACATTCTAATACTCTGTGCATTGAATACAAAGGTGGATAGAGGGGAAATCAGGGGAAAAGATGGTGCAAAATGTGGTTCATGACTTAGAAACGACTTAGCAGCCCAAGGCCTCTATAATGAGCAAGAGCCACATGAAGGGGTGTTCTAGAGCTAGCTCAAAATTCTAGAGAGCTGATTGTTAAATTTGTTAAATGTTCAGGGTCAACATATACACTTCAGAAATTAGGAACAAACCAGAGCTTGATTTATTGTTTTGTTGATTGTCTAGACTTAAGAAAGTGATGGAGAAAAGGTTGATGTGCATTAAACTTAAAAGTTTATACGTGCATTTTTTCCAGAGAGCTGCTTGTTAAACATTTGCCAGCACACCTTTTCCCATATAATCACACATATTTGATTGAATAGGAGAGTTAAGAGCTCTGGACATGAAGAACACCAAAAGACATCACAGGAATGGAAATTGATTCCATTTTAAAAGCCAAGAAATTGATTATAGGTGTGGGAGTCATTTCCAAGTCAGCTGCCAATTTACACATGGACTATTGACTTGTTAGAGAAATAATAAAAATCAATACTAAATTAGGAAAAAGAGAAAAAATGAGAAGGAAATGTAACGAGCATTTTAGAATGCCAATATGTCTTATTTAAACAAGCTGTTGACATTTAGAAATGAAAAAATGGATAAAATAATAGACTTTAGCCCAATATTCTCATTTCTTAAAGAAATTCAACCTAGATAAAAGTAACTTTTCTCAAGAAGAACAAAATAGTCTTGCAATTGTCTTATCCAGAAATCTCTTGGTCTTTTCATCAAGCAGAAGTTATGGCAGCCATGGGCTACCGGGGTTTAGAATATAAACTTCCTTGATAGACCTTATAGAAGAAGATCGCAGAAGATTGTGATTGGGAACCTTTCATAAAACAATGCAAAACAGTGGAGAGAAAAATACATTTACTAAAAGTTTGGCAAGAGTTCTAAAAACCCAAATTATCTGAAGGGTATTTGAGGAAGACCTGGAAGTAGGACCACAAAGCAATGAAAGATGGAAAATATCTGCAGAGAGCTCTGCACCAGCCTCTTCCATCCATCAGTGACAGGAGAGCCACCACATTCAGCCTCCAACACCATGGTCCAGGGTGTCTTGAAGGATGATGTGAAAATGGCTCTGAAGGAAACAGGGATGGGAAGAGGAGCTGGACTAGACTAGAGAGGTCCATGTTGGAGGGGACAACAATTTCAAGGGTATTTATATGTGATGTATTTCAGATAATAAGAAATCTGAAAGGATGATGCATATCAAATACTTTGAGAAAAGAATGAATCTTATTAATACCAAATAAAGCAAATAAAACAAATGTAAATAACTACTGAGCCTTGGGGCAGCTAGGTGGTTCAAGGGATAGAGGACTGAACCTGAGGCTAGGAAACTTATTGTTTCAGTCATGTACGATTCCTGGTGACCCCATTGGGGGTTTTCTTGGCCAAGATACTGGAGTGGTTTGCCATTTCCTTCTCCATCTCATTTTACAGATGAGGAATGGAGACAAACAGGGTGAAGTGACCTGTCCAGGGTCACACAGCTAGGAAAGTGTTTGAGGTTAGATTTGAACCCATAAAGAAGAGATTTCCTGACCCTAGACCCAACGCTCTGTGTACTATGGTGCCACCTAGCTGCCCCAAGTCAGGAAGAACTGAGTTCAAATTCGGTTTCAGACACTCACTAGCTGTGGGACCCTGGGCAAGTCACTTGACCTCTGTTTGCCTTAAGCCACTGGAAAAGGAAATGGCAAATGCTCTAGTGTCTTTGTCAAAAAAAACTCACGGGATCATAAAGAGTAGGATAGGACTGAACAACAACCAAACCTACATTCCTGTTTTACTATGTATATTATTGATGAAGCTTTGAGAAGAGTCTCACAAGTGATTGGAGGGTCTAGAGAACACAAACCGCGCCCTGCAAATTGTTCATTGGCTACAAAAAAGTTAAACTAAGGGGAGGCCAGGTGGCTCAGCAAGTAAGAGCACCGGCTCCAGTGTTGGGATGACCTGGATCAAATCCGGGCTCAGATACTCAGCACCACACCCAGAAACACCTGGCCGTGTGACCTTGAGCAAGTTACTTAACCCTGATTGCTTTAAAAAAAAAGTAAAACTAAAAGGATCCTCAAAAGCAATCCTCCAACAAGGTGTCTCCCTTGCATATGTCAAAATCATACCATTCCTTCAACGATGTAATAACAGATATCACTTAATTTAATCACTCTTTGATTATTAATATCAAGGAACAATAGAACTTGATTGTAGATGTCCAGCACAGAGTCCAAATGGAAAATGGATTCCCTATAAATAGTGAAGCACTTTAGATATTCCTGTTTACAGATGACTTTATACTCGTTATTTCAAACTCTAGAACATTGAATGGCTTCCTAAATGAGATCCATAATTATTGAAAAGAATTTGGTCTGACTATCCATGCAGGAAAAATCAAGTGGATGAAAAATATTTATCATTCACAGTCTGATATGTAGTTAAATGGACAAGTTGGTACATCAGGACTTATATCTTGGATGGATATTGTGGATAGACAATAAGTTGGGCTAAAAAATTGAACAGGAGAAGGAGAAAAGACTTGATTACATTGTGAATTTAATGATCTCAAGTTTCTTGAAATAAAGGCCTCTGTTTTTAACATCACTATTCTTCTGGATACAGATCATAACTGTGAATCATGGAATACTGGAGTCTCTGCAGAATCAAGTTGTGGTTCAGCCCCAAAACAATGGAGAGGTATATAGTGGGTGTGAAGTAGGCTACAACATATGTCCAATGAAAATTTATGCAGAACAGTGAGTAACAATGAAAATAGAAAGAAAAAAATGAAACTCAGTGTTTTGTAATTATGATGATGAAAGTCTGGGCTCCAGAGTTGAGAAGATGCACTTCTTTGCAAAGCAGAAGACTGTGGGTGTGGAATGTTGTATATACCGCCAAACATGGTTGCTGTGTTGATCAGTTTGGCTGAATTAAGTTCCTTTTTCTTTCTTTTCAAATCTTTTTTAGGATACTTTGAACACAAAACTGCAGAAGAGTTGTGATGAGAACAGAGTAGAGAGGATTTATCACCTCCCTCTGTCTGGAAGCTATGCCCCTCTTAATGTAACCTAAAATCGTATTAGCTTTTTTTTGGCTCACCCATCTCACTGCCTGCTTGTACTGAGCTTATAGTCTATTAAATCTCCCAGATCTTTCTCAAAATAACTGCTCTCTAATCATGCCACCCCTGCCTTTTATTTGTGAGGTTAACTTTTTTTAACCTAGCTGCAAAACTTCCATCAATCATATTGAATGCTCTGGTCAATCAAGATCCTTTTGGATTCTGTCATCCAGAGTATTTGTCCAGGGTGTCATCTGGCACTTACCATTGTGCCTGGCACATAGTAGGTGCATCAATAAGTACATGATGACTTGATAACTTTTCTCTCCAGTTTTATGCCATATGCAGATTTGATGAATGATCCATCGATGTCTTCATCCAAGTTACTGAGTGGGATCAGAACCCTATGACCTTGCTACACATGGAGGTTTGTCTCTTGTTTCATATTAATGTAATTTATCTGCTCTTTGTTTTCTTAATGTTGATCCATTCTTACATTATTGCTACAATTTCAACTTTATCATAATGAATAGTTTTGGAATATATTTTCTCTATATTAAAATATAATCAATTTAACTTTTAAATTAAAATGCTTTGGTGTTTACCACACGTAGCATCTCCCAACTTGTTTCTTAAAGATAATGTTTGTGATGTGTAGTGGAAGGACCTCTGACTTCTCCTCAATCATCTTCTCCAATCTCTCACTCTCCTGACTTATGTAATTCTTTGCTTTGAAATCAACAAGTATTGAAGCAAATGTGGATTCAATTTGTAAGTTCTTGTATAATTCTTCACAGAATTTTTCTGCATCATTCTTAGTCAGAAATGTTGGCACAAGCGCTGCAATTATTTTCATGGTGGTATTTTTGCAGTTGTTTATCATTACCCCCACACTATGAGAAGACCGTGTCTCATAGAATGATGTTATTGTCTTTGAACATTCAATAAAATAAACTCAGCCAATTCCTTTCGTTGCTTCTCCTGTGATCTTTCCTCCTATTGAACCTCAACTTCCTTTTGTCTCGTGGCTTTATTTGAGGCAATCATTTCAAGATTAATATGATTCACTTCTGCCAGTAGTATGAATACTCATGGGTCTTTGGACAAGGATCTCACCATTAGAGTACTGGCTGCCAAGTTTATGTTTGTAGATGGCTAAAAACTGTAACAGACTCCTCTGTCACTCTGCCATGATCATGGCAGAAGTGGAAGGGTGTTGTCTAAGACCTAGGGTCATTTTAAAGTTTATTTCATGGGTTGCTATGGTCAAAGAATTGATTAAGTGATCAGTCTGCTGGTCATATCTCTTTATACTTAGCTAAGTTGGTCCTTGAAATATAGAAATAGTATGTTTAAGGATCAAAGTCTTTCCAGCATGGTAGAACCCACCAGAACTTGTATTCCTGCTGATATAGAGCCCAGAATCATCTCAATGTGATGATCTATATGAGTAAGGCTTCATGTAAAAACTTTATGTTCACTAATCTCTTCTATGTTATTTTTTCCCATTGTGATCTCCCATGGAACGAGATTTAGATTTAGACAATACTTTAGAAGTAGTGAGGTATAGTCTAATGGATAATGTCTTAGATTTGGAGTTAGGAAGGTCTTGGTTCAAATCCTACTTCAAAAGCCAACCATGTGACCACAAACAAGCCATTTCATCTCTTTGAGCCATAGCCAAGTGGGCAACTTAATCCATAGAGTGTCTCTAGGACCTATATCACAGGGTCATTGTGAGGCTCAGATAAGATAATGCAGGTAAGATACTTTAAAATATCATGCCTAGGCGGCAGAGTTAAGATTGCAGAGTAGAAGCAGGACCTCCCTGCTGCTCTGGCTTCCACCTTCCCCAATCCATGTAAAAAGGGCACTCTAAACAAACTTTGGAGCTGCAGAACCCACAAAATGACACAGAGAAGGTAACCTCCTGCTGAGGACAGCCTGGCAGGCTGGCAGGAATCAGCTAGTGCAGTGCTCTGGGAGCCGATCCCAACTCCACACTGAGGCTTTAGCCCCAGGGCAGGCCTGACAAGCCACTGGTGGGAGGGACCCCAGATCAGCAGCAGCTGTGGCCGTTTCCAGATTTATCAACACATAGATTCGAAGGACAAAGTGAGAGGTCAGTGCAGTCTGGACTTTGGGACCCAGTAAATGGGAGCCAGCCAGCACCACGTGGCAGCTTCAGCTCCTGGCCTGCAGAGTGTAGGGGGACCAAACACCAGTCTGAGGGGTAATTGCTCTTGCTTTAACCTTCTTGGATCTGGATTGCAGTCTAGGGTGGAGGTCCTGGGGTGTGTGTCCAGTTTGCCAGAGTGTGTGGAGGCTTCAGAGAGGGCACCCATTTAATACCTCCGGCAGCTGAGAAAACCCCAGCATTTGGGACGAAAGCTCCCCTGTCTGGTGGCAGAGTTCTACTGTGGCAAAAAGCCCAGGGGTCAAGTGACTGAGGGGCAACATGACCAGGCAAAGGAAACAAAGCAGATAGAAGATTCCAACATTACACTCCTATTTTGGGGACAAAAAGGAGCAAAGCATGGAACAGGAGGAAGACAGTGAAGTCAGAACTCCTGCACCAAAAGCTTCAAAGGAAAATACAAGCTGGTTACAGGTCATAGAGGACCTTAAGAAGCAGATAAGAGAAGTGGAGGAAAAATTGGGAATAGAAATGAGAACAATGCAAGAAAATTATGAAATGAGAGTCAACAGCCTGACTGAGGAAAATACCACCTTGAAAAACAGACTAACTCAAATGGCAAAAGAGGCTCAAAAAGGCAATGAGGAGAAGAATGCCTTAAAAAGCCGAGTTTGCCAGATGGAAAAAGAATCTCAAAAGCTCAATGAGGAGAATTATTGCTTCAAAATTAGATTGGAGCAAATGGAAGCTAATGGCTTTATAAAATATCATGCCTATATATATGTCAGTTATCTAGTTTCAGGGTCCATAGGTTTTTACCAGATTTCCAAAGGGATACATGATCCACAAACTATCATCCATGCATTATGAATCCCTTTGGAAATCTGGTAAAGACCATGGACTCAGAATAACATTTTAAATTGCATAAGATAAAATAAAGTATTACAAAGGAGCAGTAGTAGTAGTAGTTAGCATGTAAACAGGACTTCAAGGTTTATAAAGAACGTTACAAATTTCTCATTTTATTCTTTCTTTTTTTGCTTTTTGGAGGGGAGAAGGTGGGGAAATTGGAGTTAAGTCACTTGCCCAAGGTCACATGGCTTGTAAGTGTTAAGTATCTGAGGCTGGATTTGAATTCAGGTCCTCCTGACTCCAGGGCTGGTGCTCTATTCACTGTGCTACCTAGCTGCCCCTCTCATTTTATTCTTACAACCACACTGAGAGTCGGTTGCTATTATCCCCATTTCATAGATGAGGAAACTGAGGCACAGAGAAAATAAGTGATTTACCCAAATTTACACAGCTAGCAATTTTCTGAGGTTAGATCTGAACTCAGGTCTTTTTTACTGCAAGCCCACATACCCTTTGCCACCTAGATAGTTAAGCATAGGTAATAAATTTTTTAAAAACAAGTTTACAGACTTCAGTTTAAGAGCCCCTGACCGAACAGATAAGGAAACTGAGTCCCAGAGAGGGAAGGCAACGGGCCTAATGTCATAAAGTTAGTAAGCAAGCAGTAGAGTCAGGATTTGAACTAAGGTCTTTTGTCTTCAAATCCAGTATGAGAGACCTAGAAAACACAGATACTGATGATATTTATTTATTTGTTTTTGCTTTTTTTTTTTGGAGGGCAGTTAGGGTTAAGAGATTTGCCCAAGGTCACATGACTTGTAAGTGTTAAGTGTCTGAGGCCGGATTTGAACTCAGGTCCTCTTGACTTCAGGGCTGGTGCTCTACTCACTGTGCCACCTAGCTTCCCCAATGATATTTATTTTAAAACAGTCCCTCTTGAGCCTCTTGATTTTCCAGTATTTTTCTACTATCTGTGTATTCAAGACTGCGAATTATGCCTTATTTGGCCTCCCAAATAGAAAGATTCATGAGTTTCCTTTGGGTCACTTCTGTCTGCTACAGGTTTGGGTCACTTGTGCCTTCAGAGTAGGTTTCCATTATTACCATGAGACACAGAGCAGCTGTAGACCCAGTTCCACAGCAGTTTCTATACTATTGTCAAACTCACACAAGAAGTGATTGTTTTAATATTTCAGGTGTTGCTAGAACGAGGCATACAGCACATCTGCCTTTTTAGGTATCAAATTTAACTCAGCAAACTTTTGTTAAAGCGCCACTCTAGGCCAGGCTTCGTACCATGCTCTGAGGAGGTTATTACGGAGAATAAGACAAGGAGGTCATAGCCTAGTGGGGGAGAAGAGTCAGAATAGAGAAGCAAAAAAATGCTGGAAAAGAATAGAGAGCTGGAAAAAGTCTGAGGAGAGAGGCAAAGGTTGGCAGAAGTGTTAAACATTGAACAGCAGAAAGCATACTGAATGTAGAATGAAAGGATATGGGTTCAAATTCCAGCTCATACACTTCTTCTCTTTGTAACTTTGGGTAGACCATTCATCTTTCTTACTGTGGGTCACACGTGGTATGTAGCAAATAAAGGAAGGGTCTTGGAATCAGGAAAACTGGGTTAAAAACCTGTTTCTGACACTTCCCGTGTAACTCATAAGTCACTTAATGATTCTGAGCCTCAGTTTCCTTATCTGTAAGATGATTATGACAATACTTGCAGTAACATAAATGAAATACTGTGTGTGGAGTATTTTGCAAACCTTAAGCTTCTTTGTAAATTTTAGCTATTCATCATCATTACCACCATCATCCAACACTTACCACAGGTGTCTGATGCATAATAAATGATTAATTAATCCTCAATGATTGATTAATCGATCATCTTCATCATTATTAGAGAATCAAATGAGATTACAAGTCACTTCTCTACAGCAAATTAAGGTTTATGAGTTTAACCAGTAGGGGGCATTGCTAGCCATTAACCTAATTGCATTCATTCAAAAGGACAGGCTCTTCAAAGAGCCCAAGTCATCCTGGTTACTCCACACTGCAGAAGGAACATGCCAGGAAAGAACCAAGCTCTCTGAGGTTCTTTGAACATCACGTCTAATTTGTCAGTTTTGTCTCTTTCTGGGTGGCCACACTTGTGCATATGATCAGCGAGGTTATATAAAGTCAGCATCATTCTAAGACTTCACATACTAGAAGACTCCGCCTCTTCCTTCCTTGCATTGAATTGACCATATATTTCCCTGAGCTTTTATCATATCACCTGGATACCATGTAGTCAGTGCTGCCCTTCTCCCCAATCTCCTTGCACTCTTAGTATATGGGCACTGTAGGATACTATGTAGAGAGTTTGACTCTTTTTTCATGTATATAGCATAGACATGATGTCAGACCCACCCATGTGGGTAATGTAGCCTATGGGCATGGCATCTGACAATGTAGGTGGTGTCCAAGGTAGAGAACACACTTAGAGAAACTTTTCAAGGAAGGGTATGATTGGGGCACCATGTGTCTGACAAAGCTCACCACTCTGTCTTTGATAGCCTTGGTCCTTTCAGGAACAATCTGTCCCACACAAAATTGTTTTGTTGCTTACTAAATTCCTTCTGGTCTTTACCGTTGGGCAAAGCTGTTCCTTTTCTGCCTTTGAGCTGATAAAGCAGGGACAAGCTCTTTTTTTTAGCTCACAGCCACCCTTAATAGGGTGCTGAAAATGTGTTACACTACTTGGTGAAACGGAGTTCTCTTAAGCAAGAGAAGTGCCAAACTCCTCAGATCTGCAAATTACAAAGGTTTCTACTTTGTGCAATTAGCTCAAAGCTGCTTCTTACAGCACAGAACAACTCACTTCAAAATAGATGCAACAGAAGTAATTCCCTTTCTGCTTTTCCCTCTTAAAAAATAGATGGTAACAGACAATAGATGGTAACAGATGCCCCTGAGAAGTTTCCCCTTCCTTGAGCTGCAGACAGTATGAGAAAGAAAGGAATTTCCTAAAATGGAGACAGGATTCAGATATCCTCCAATGAGTTTCTAGCAGCTCCTCCAGTGTTTGTCCAGCTTATCAGCAAAGCTATGGATCTCTTCCAATCAGCAGTCTCCCATCAAAGAAGATCACAAGACAGATGTCTCTGTTAGAACCCTTGTTTGTCTTCGGTTCTGAGCTTCCTGTGATTCCCGCTTCCAGCTTATTCTCCTGCTTCTTTGATTTCCCTATGACTTCTCTAAGCTTTTGGAATCTTTTTTCTACAGCTTAATTGGCTTCCTATATCTTCCATTGCCTGTAGAAGCTCTTATTCTCAGCTCCTTCTTTTAGAAATGTTGAGAAAGTTATTTAAAAATTAGCCTAGTTTGAAGCCTTTGAACTAAAGGGAAAGAGAAACCTCATCAGTCTTCCTTTAACTATCAATTTGGAAAGAATGCCCTGCTCCCTTCTCTCCACATCAACTCAGGAAAGGACTCTTCCTTGAAGTAATTAAGGGAAAGGGCCCTTGGCTGATCTACATTGACTTTATTAGGGTAATTATCAGAGTAAGAGAAGGAAAAAGTCTCTTTGATTACTTCAGTTAATGGAAATATCTCTTGAATTCACCTTTGACCAGCTGGAAAAGAGAAGCCTTAAAGGGAATGGTGAAAGGGAGATTGAATGGTTTTAGGAAAATGATTCTCCAAGGGTGTGCCAAAAGTTAAGTGACTATTGTTCTGTTTGATGAAGCAAAATGTTAACTGAACTTTACCCTGAACACTGTAACTATGTTTTATCATATTGTAAAATTTCCCTTGTTCAGGAACTGTATAAATTATAACCTTGAAAACTGCTTGTCAAAAAGAGATTTTCAGAGTCATGGGGTGGCTTTATCTATATTTGGTTCTCTCTCTCTAGGCAGAAATGCTTATATTAGAATAATCTAAATTAATAAAAATGTTTTAATGGACTTTTACCCAAAACAAAGAATATGGAATTTTATTCCACAGCCTTCAAATCAGAACCTCCTCATGGTCAGCAACTCATCTTTACCTTCTGCATTAAAACTCAAGAAACCCACCTTCTGCCAAGTATGAAGCCAACAATCTTTATATTGTCTTCTCACCATCTCCAAACAGTTTGTCAATTATGACTCTTTTTTTGCTTTTTGGAGGGCAGTTGGGGTTAAGTGACTTGCCCAAGGTCACATGGCTAGTTTTTGTGTTAAGTGTCTGAGGCCGGATTTGAGCTCAGGTCCTCCTGTCTAATCACTGCGGTACCTAGCCGCCCCCAATTATAACTTTTAAAATTCTAAAAACAGTAATATACAAATGAGCTTATAGAGAGAGGACAATGCTTTATACCCAGGTTACCTCAGTCATTGCCTTCAAATGGGCCCTAAACATACATTTATCTAAAAGGGAATTTTCCATCTGGTCCTCAGAATAGACAATGTCTCTCATCGACATTTTGTCTGAGAGACTGTGTTTCTTTCCAAGTGGATTTTATGGTTTTATTTATACAAATTTTTTTTCTCTGCCCCTTTAAGGAAGCAAACTATTCATATACAGAAAGGACAGTACCTTACACACAGATTCAGATGAAGTTAGCCAACAAGCATTTATTAAAGACTTATTATGTGCCAGGCATTGAGCTAAGTACTGGGAGTAAAAAGCAAGATTCTTGTATTCAAGGAGCTCACGTTCTCATGGGGAGATATGTGAAAAACTGTATAATACACACACACACATATATGTATATACACAAATAAATGAAAGGTACTCTTGTGAGGAAGGCACTATCACTGGGAGGTGGGGGGTGGGGAAAAGCCTCCTAAAGAAGGTGAGATTTGATCTGAGTCTGGAAAGAAACCGGGGAAGTCAGGAAAACCGGGAGGTGGGAATGACAAATGAGAACATTCCAGGCATGGGCGCAATCATGTTAAGAAACGTAGTGGTGTGTGCAAGCAACAGCATTAGGTACATGAAGAACAGTAAGTTTTAAGAAGACTGGAAAGTTAAGAGGGGACCTAGTTATGAAGTCTAGAAGATTTTACATTTGTTCTGGATGTAATAGGGTGCCACTTAACTTTATTGAGTAGGGCAAGTGACATGGTCAGACCACTGATTTTTTTTTGGAGGGGTGAAGGCAAGGCAGTTGTCGTTAAGTGACTTGCCCAAGGTCACATAGCTAGTGTGTCAAGTGTCTGAGGCCAGATTTGAACTCAGGTCCTCCTAACTCCAGTGCTCTATTCACTGTGCCACCTAGCTGCCCCCTGATTTTTTAAAAATTACGTTTTTTCCATCAGCAAAAATGCACCTTCTTTCCTTCCTCCCCACTTCTACTGAGAAAGAAAAAAAATAGCAAAACTCTTACTACAAACTTATATAACTAAGCAAAACAGATTTCTGCATGAGGAATAGTAGCTAGCTAGATCACCCATGAGTAGCAGGTTTTATCTTGGGTCCTCTGGAATCCTAGTTATTCATTTCACTGATTGGAATTTCTAAGTCTTTCAAAGTTGTTCATCTTTACAATGATGTGGTCGTTGTATAAATTGTTCTCTTGCTTCTTCTCACTTCGCTCTGTATCAGTTTGTACAAATCACCCCAGATTTCTTGGAAACCATTCCCTTCATCATTTCTTATAGCAAAATAGCACATCATCCATTTTATATACCATGACTTTCAGTTATTCCCTAATTTATGAGCACTGCCTCAGTTTCCAATTCTTTGCTACTGAAAAAAGAGCTGCTCTAGCTCATTTTGTAAATTCCTAGTTTGTTTTGCTTATAAGAATGAGGTTCCAGTGCCCCCCTTTTCCCCTACACCCTTCCGGCTTGTTTGCATAGAGTTCCAGCCCCTGCTCTGACCTCTGCAAGTTCCTGACCTGGGCAACACACCTGTGGATTTGCCCTGTTGTAAGTTTCAACCGACCATAGCTGGACTTAGCCATTGTCAGCCAGATGGAAAACTCTGCTGGTTCATAGTGACAGAACTTTAGCAGGATCCGATTTGGTCTGGGATCCCTGTCTTTGTCATTCTAGTGCAAGCTCTAGACTGGGCTGAAGTTGGAACTGAGACCCTGCTGTTTTGTTTTTTAATGTTTCTTGCTCAGTCCATACAGAGCATCTCCTCATCCTGGCTGCCACCCCTAGTCCAGATCCCTTTCTTAATCTACCCTGGATCCCTGACCTGTAACTGGGTAGTAAGTAAGAGAGCTTCCAGCTGGCATCTGTCCCTGCACCCTCTGAAGGGTCAGGCTTCTCTCTGCCAGATCGGGGACCTCTTCTCCTCCTTGCAGAACCTCTCCCTGCATTACAATGCTCTGCACAGTTCTGGCCAGACCTGTCCCCAGTGTCTTCACACCTCTCATGCTGTCTCCTTATACCAATCTGTTTTAGAAAGATGCCTCACTGAATTTTATAGGATTTCTTGACTAGAGTTTAGTCTGGTGAAGTTTCTAGATCTGTTTTATAGGAATTAGGCAGGTATGGGAGTAGGTGGGTGAGGGAGAAACTTAGTTTTAAATTTTTCTGCTTCTCTGAAATCATGCCACACTTGGCTTCATCTCCTGAAATTTGTTTAAGGAAAATAATTTTTCCAGCTGTGTGGAGGATGGATTGAAAGTAGGGAGAGACTTTAGGCAAGGAGGTAATTTACAAGGCAGCTGTAGTTCAGGGGAGGGGTGATCAGGGCCTGAACTAGACTAGAGGCCGTGTGAGTTGAGAGAGAGAGACAGACAGAGACAGAGACAGAGAGAGAGGCACATGAGAGATGTTGTGAAGGCAGAAATATCAAGATATGGCCATGAATTTGGGTGAGAGTCGAGTCAAAGATGCCATTAAGGTTGGGAGTCTGAGTGATGACGAGGATGGCAGTGCCCTCCACAGTAATAGGGGCATTTAGAAGAAGGAACGGATTAGCGGAAAAGGTTCTAAGCACAACAACACACCATAAAACATCGACCTCCCAGCTCTCCTGGACCCAACCAGGAAGACGGTAGATCTGGGAGTGAGGAGTAGAAGCTTCAAAGAGGCAAGTGGAGATTGGCCTTCCAGAAGCCCCTCCTGTCAGAGCTGTCCAGGCTGGAGTAAGCTGCCTTAGAAGGAAGTGGGCTCCTCTTCACTTGGAGCCCCAAGGACGGGCTGCATGGCCTCCTTCTCAGGTGTGTAGGAGGGTCGACTCTCCTTGGTGGATGGCTCGGACTAGCTGTCTGCTGCCTATAGACATGCTCCAAACCCAGGGCTTCCAGGAAAGACAGAGTTCAGGTGTTTTATCTATAGCCTAAAGACTCCAATAACATGCAAAGGAGTGTAGGAAATACAATAGTTCTCACTTGTGGTTTAACTCATGGTCTTCTGGGGCTTGTCCCCCCTCCAGATGGGGGAGGGGGAGAGAAAGCTCGGGAACTGCCAGCTCTCACCTCCAGCCTTGGTTGTTGCCAGCAACCTCTCAGACTCATCCACTAGCTTCCTCCCTCTGCTGATCATCGGGGCTGACCTGGACCTTTCTTTCCAGTCTGTTCATCAATGGTCATGCAAGAGCAGACCAAAGACAAAGCAAGCTACCTTTTGCCCCAAATGTCATCTTGACCTGTCCGAGGAAGGGAAAGGGAATAAGCATTTCTATACCACCTACTGTGTGCTACAAATGCTATCTCATTTGACCCTCACAAAAGCCCTCAAAGGCAGGCTTTATTTATCCCCATTTTATAGTGAAGGAAACTGAGGCAGACAGAGGTTAAGCTATTTAGCGATAGTCTCATAACTAGGAAGTGTCTGAGGCAAAATTTAAACTCAGGTCTTCCTGCCTCAGACTTCTATCACCAGTACTCTGTCCCCTGTACCACCAGCTGCCTCTACAGAGTCCTGCCTCTCTTACTTCTTTATTTTCTTCTCTTTCCTTCTTCTTGGATAGGAAATGTGTTACTGCCCTCTGTAACTATTCCGAAAGTCAGCCAGTCTTGGCTAGTG
>NW_027185850.1:13938789-13957427 GCF_028583685.1 Petaurus breviceps papuanus
GTTCCCCAGCTCTCCCTTAGAGGATGCAGGACTTGAAGTGAATGTCTCTTCCATTCCTGTGCACACACCGTGGTGACCAGTCCTGTCTGCAGGCTGGTAGTCTGAGCCTGGGATTCTTTGCAGCAGGAACTAGAGGGATCACTCAGCTTTCAGCAAGCAAGGCATGAAGTCATCATGTTCCCAAGTTACCAGATGCAGAGATGCCTTGGAAAATAAAGATCTCAGGATCTCTGATAAGACATGAAATACTATCAGGGAGGACGTGGAAGTGATAATGTCACTGATGGGGAGATTATTCATGACCCATGAATCACTGGGCAACCATCACAAACAAGTCCAGCTGCAAAAGTCAAGGGCATTGAGCCTCCCCACATCCCAGGGCGGCTATAACTTGCCCACATGAGCTCAATTATTCCTATACTCTGCGGGTTATTTATGAATTCTTCCAGGCACGAGATTTTTCATTAAGTTTTTCACCTCCTTTCCTGAATACACATCTTCTAGTGGGTCTTGTGGCAATGTTTCTCTGACTGCCTTCTAAGTCTGGGAAATAGGGATGGAGATGAATTGTGCATTCCTTCACAAAGGGAGACACACAAAGCAAGAGGCCAACTCTCTCAGGACCACAGAATTTTAGGACTAAAGGGACCTTTGGGATTCACTAATTCAACTCCCTTATTTTAAAGAGAAGGAAACTGAGTCTCAGACGGGGAAGTAGCTGGCTTGCTGTCGTCTGGATCTTAAGTACCAGAGACAAGATTGAAGCCAAGTCTCCTAACTCCAAAGCCAGAAATCCTGTGCTCTCTCCTCCATGTCAGGTTTCTGCAGCCCAAGGCTGTCCTCATGCGGGTTCACTGAGGGGATTTGATTCACTTCCCATGAATGATGAGGATTAATGGTTAGATGGATTCCCTATTTTTCTTCAGTACCACAGGGTACCCCAACAATGACTTTCCAACCTGTTATTTTAAATATTCCTAATCTATAATTGTTTTGATGAGAGAGACAGAGAGACAAAGACAGAGATAGAGACAGAGAGAGGGAGAGGGAGAGAGAGGAGAGAGAGAAGGAGAGAGAGAATGAGAGAGGGGGGAGAGAAAGAGAGAGAGGAAAAGAAAGAGACAGAGAGGTTTAAGGAATAGAATGATAGAGTGTTGAAATTTCTGGAGTCAGGAAGACCTGACTGAGTTCAGATTCTACCTTGGACACTTAATGCCCATGTGATCACAGACAAGTCTCTTACGATCATAAGTAAAGATCTGGAAAGGAAATTTTGAGGTCATTTATTCCAATTCTCTAGTTTTATAGATATGTACACGTATGTGTGTGTATTATATAGACTATATATGGGAAACCAAGGATTTGATCCTAGGTCTTCTTCAGCAGGACCTTTGTTCATGTACATTCTGGTGTAATGGATAGTAACCTCACTGGAGCTGATTGGTTGAATTAGCATCTTTATGCAGATGACTCCTGGATCTACACATCCAGCTCCCATCTCTCCCCTGGGTTTCAGTTTCTACCGCCAGTTGCCTATTGGACCTTCCAAACTATACATCCTGGAGACATCTTAAAACTCAACATGCTTAAAACTGAAATACTTATTTTCCCCCTAAACCCTCCCCTCCTCCAGACTCCCCTGTTTCTGTCAGTGTCACCACTATTCATCCAGTCTCCCAGGCTTGTAAACTCAACTTTATCCTGGATTCTTCACTCTCCTCACCCAACCAATGTAATCTGTGTCCAAAGCCCCCCATTTCTGTCTTAACAACAGCTCCCACAGCTCCCACCTTAGCTCAGGCCCTCGGTCTCTCACCTAGGACATTTACAATAGCCTTTTAATTGTTCTGTCTGCCTCTGACCTCTTGCTACTCCAGGCCACCCTATGCACCGCTGCCCTGATCATTTCTCTTAAGTGCAGATCTTATCTTTGACTACCCTGCTCACCCAACTCCAGTGACTCCCTATTACTTCCAGAAGCACCACCACCACCATTAATAATAACTATCATTTATATGGTGGCTACTACAGGCCAAGCGTTGTGCTGAGTACTCTGTAATTATTAGCTTATTTGATCTTTACAACAACCCTGGGAGGTAGGCCCTGTTATTATCTTGATTTTACAGATGAGGAAACTGAGGCAAACAGAGGTTAAGTGACTTACCCAGGGTTACACATGTAGTGAGTGTCTGAGCACAGATTTGAACTCAGGTCTTCCTGACTCCAGGCCTGTCCCTCTGTGTACTAGCAAAGCTAGCTGCTTAGCTTTTAAAGCCCTATAAAGTCAGGCCCAAATTTATTTCACTAGCCTCATTGGCCATTATTGCCTCTCCTGCGATCGGAGATCTAGTCAAAACGACCTTCTCTCTGTTTCTCGTATGTGTCCCTCCATATCCTGTCTCTGTGTCTTTGTGCGGCTCGTACTCCTGTCGTGGTACACATTTATTTTTCAGTGTCCTTCCTCGAATTGGCTTCCTCTATCTGACCACAGTACTGCAGCTGAGCTGTGGGTAGGGCAGACACCCGCTGAAGCGTCAGTTAACTTCGCCCTGGACATCTACTGATGCCCAAGATTTCATGCAGGGGGTTGTCCTATCAATCACACTGCTGACACCCAATATATTTTCAACCCACTAAAAACTCTTCATATTTTTACTACATGTCTCCCTCTTAACTTTTTTGGATAAATCAATGTCCAAAGGAGGGCATAGAAGGTGGTGAAGGGCTCCCAGACCACAGTGTATGATCAGCTGAAGGAATTGGGAACATTTAGCCTGAAAAGAGAATCCTTGCTGAGGATCCCATCACTTGCTTTGAGTTTCTGAAGGGTTGCCACATGCCAGAGGGAATGGGTTTGCTCTGCTTGGTCCCAGAGGTCAGAACCAGGAGCATGGAGGGGACATTGCAAAGACAGAAATTAAGGCTTGATTTCAGGAAAAACTTCCTCACTCTGAGAGCTATCCAGAACGACTTGTTTTGGGAGGGAATTGGTTCTCTATGGTTGGAGATTTTTGAGCAAAGACTGAATGATTGCTTCTAAGGTGTGTTATGAAATAATTCTTTTTTTTTTTTTTTGCTTTTTGGAGGGCAATTAGGGTTAAGTGACTTGCCCAAGGTCACATGGCTATTTTTGGTGTTAAGTGTGTGAGACCGGATCTGAACCCAAGTCCTCCTGACTCCAGGGCCGGTGCTCTATTCACTGCGCCACCTAGCTGCCCCTTTATAGAAAGAATTCTTGCTCAATCAAAAAGCAATCTACACACACTTATTAAGCACCTACTATGTGCCAGGCCCTGGGGAAATTTGTCCAAAGAATTAAACTATCTCTACTCAAAAAGAGCTTATTTACTAGGGGAGGGGAGGAGGGAAATACTTCCAAGAATGTACAGGTTGGACTGGATGGCCTCTAAAGACCCTTCCAACCCTGAGATTCTACAAATAGAAATGCATTGTGGATGAGAAAACACATCAAGGAAACATGAATAATACCAATGGCTATCACTTAAATAACCCAAACTTTGGCAAAGCATTTTGTGTGTTTTGTTCTGTTGTTTCAGTCACGTCTGACTCTCTGTGACCCCATTTGGGGTTTTCTTGGCAGAGATCCTGGAGTGGTTTGCCATTTCCTTCTCCAGTTCATTTTACAGATGAGGAAACTGAGGCAAAAGGGGTGAAGTGACTTGTCCAGGGTCACACAACTAGTAAGTGTCTGAGGCTGTATTTGAACTCAAGTCTTCCTTATTCCAGGTTGGGCACTTTAGCCATTGTGCCAGCTAGCTGCCCCAAAGGGTTTGGTCCTCACAAAGACCTTGGAATATGAGTGTTATTACTATTCTCATTTTATAGACGAGGAAACTGAGGCAGAAATTAAATCATTTGCCCAAGATACCACAGCTAGAAAGTGTCTAAAGCTGGATTCAAACTCGGACTCTCCCGACTCCAGCTCCAGTGTTCTGTTCACTAAGATAATCACTTGCCTCACATGGATGACTAGTCTGAGGTCATACGTGTTATCGATGAGAAGTGCCTGGTAGTACGATCGAGACCTCTTGACTGCCAGGTCAGTCACCTTTCTAAGTTCTCAGAGTGGGATTTTCAATTTGTGCGTATTTCTTCTGCCTCTTTCAGATTTTGAGCCAAGGGGCCTGGTCATGTCGCGTGGATGTCTGAATGGCTCCTTGGGTGCTCAGCCTGGCTGCCTGGCTGCTGACCCCCTTCCTGTCCCTCCTTCAGGCTACATTTTACTCCCAGCCTCATTCACCTGATTTCACCTGAACAAAGATGTGAGAAGAGAGGCTGGCAGGCGAAGAGCTCCAGGTTGGGTTTGCCCTGAGCTCCCTTGGAGTAGCTCTGTCTAGAGCAGGGCTCGGGCTGTGACCTTGGGACTTGCCACAGTTATCTGATCCTGGCTGCAGACATTGCGCTGAACCTCGCTGTGGGTATGGAGGTCAGGGGAAATGCCTTCAGTCAGGGAACTTAACTCTGCCCTGTATTCGCTCAAGGCTGTCAAGGGACCTGTCAGGCCAAAAGGACCGTGTTCCCTCCCATCCTGTAACAGCTGAATTATTGAGGATGTGTGGGATCAGAATAGGATGGAGGCTGCAGTCCTTACTAGGGATTTTCTGTCCCAGAGCAAGTACTGAGGTTTGCACCGGGGGCAAGCAGCATGTGGCGTGATAATGATATAGCATGATGATGGTTCTGGGAGTTACGTAGTAACTCAGACAGGATCAGAATTCTGGCCTTTCTAACTTGGTCCACTACACCCCCAGCTAAGAGGGAGGGCAGTGACCCCCAGACAACAGTGCCAGGTTACAGCTGGGGAGGACTTCATGAAGTGGGAAGGGATGTAGAACATAGAAAGACGTAGGGTTGAGGAAGGATGCAACCCAGCGTGCTCACCGCCTCTTGTTTCCTATTTTAACTAATCAATCTTTGCCAGAGGGGGCTAGGTAGCACAATGGGTTTAGCACTGGGCTTGGGATCAAGAAAATCTGAGTTCAAATCCAACTTCAGACACTTACTGGCTGTGTGACCTTGCGCAAGTCACTTATTCTATTTCCCTCAGTTTCCTTGACTCTAAAATGGGCATGATAATAATAGTATCTGCCTCTAGGGTTGTTGTGAAGATTAGACAAGACATTTGTAGGGCACTTAGTAGGCACCTGGTACACAGTAGGGACTTAATATGCTGGTTTCCTTCCTTCTTTTTCTGACAATCCCTCCAATTCGGTCCTTTCCCCTTTCTGTAATATTAGCCAGTCTGAGAGGTGTGAGACGGGAGCTCAGAGTCGTTTTGCTTTAATGTTTGTTGTTTATGTCACTTGCACACCATCTTATTGGCATTTCCAAGCAGGACTGGCATTTGTCAGAGCACACCTGCAATACTGTGTTTAGTTCTGGGTGCTGACATTTAGCAAAGACATTGATAACCTGGAAAGCATCCAGACGAGGGTTAGCAAGGCAGTGAAGGGCCTTGAAAGCATGTCACCTAAAAATTGCTTGAAAGAACTGGGGACATTGATTTGGAGAAGGGAAGATATGATAGCCACCTTCAAATATTGGAAGGACTATCCCATGGAAGACAGCTTGGCCCGGAGGTAGGCCCCAGAGCAAGGGTTAGGCTTGATGCCAGGAAACACTCCCTATTGATTGGAACAGTGCAATGGGTGACCTTGGGATACAGAGAAGTCCTATCACTGGCAGAGACTGAAGGACCATTTATCCAATCACTTACCAGCAGGGCTTCTTGTGGGGACCAGTCTTCCTAGATGGTTGCCGAGGTCACTTCTAACTCTAACATTCTGTGATTCTGTAGTCCTGTGAACCTATAGACAATTAATCAAGTTAGGAAAGAAATGACAAGCTTGAGAAGTAACCAAAGAATATTTCTAGGTAATATAATGCCAAATGACTACGTATCTACTTAGTAAAGGTATTCATACCAAGATAACTATGGGGGAAGTTAGGCTAAAATGGGGCACTCTGGAGGTGGGAATGCTTTCTTCCTTGACACTCTTCAAGTGGAGACTGGATGTATCCAAGGATGTCCCAGTGAGGATTTTTTTTTTCAGATCTAAGTTGGTTTCTTTCCAACTTGGCTTATTAAGTAAGTCCTTGGCAGCATGGAGACACTATCTCCCCCATTACTGTTTCTGCCTGGCTTATGTAGGACCCCCGATCCTGACCCTCTCCCAGACTTTGTCCCTTAAAAGCTCCCACTAGTCCATCACCTGATGAAGAGATCAAATCCCCCTCAGGGCTGGAAGAACATCTTGCCCCTGATGCCCACCAGTTCTCAAATCCCATGAGGTCAATGAGGTCCTATTCCACTCTGAGATTCTGTGAAAATTATGATGGGAAAAGTTTTCTTCAATGCTCTTTCCCACCTGAGACTGGGAATCTGAGAGTTTGATGTTCACCATGTCTGCCTTCCAGGCCCAAACTGGAAAACATTGTTGGGGAAAGGACCTTTAGGCAAAGACTCCCTTCCCAAATACCGCTCTTTTCTGCTGAATAGTCATTCTCCCCTAGAGACCACAGCTGCCACTGAACACGGAAGCAGGTCCTGCTGATCAACCCCAGGTTCTAGCTTAGACCAAGGTTCCTTTCCCTCAGGGTCCATGGCCTCCAGGAACTCATGCCCCACACCCGTGTGCTCTCTAGGGCCAATCAAAGACTGCCCAATCAACATACATTTATTGAACACCTACTATGTGCCAGGTTCTGGGAGTAAAAGGAAAGAAAGGAAGCCATCAGTGGTTTGGGGGTGAGGTTGACAGAAGGAAAGAATATAGAAGGCCTAGTGACACTCTGATTTCTAGTGGGGGTTTCCAGATAAAGACCGCCGAGGTGAGAAGGTAACAGCAGCAGGACTTTCTGGGAAACAGATCATTCCCTAAACCAGGTTTTGGGCTTGGTTCCTGGCTGGCTTGACTGACTTCCTCGTCCTGCCTTTTAGATCAAGCCCAAAGTTGCGTCAGGTCATGGGGGTGGGATGGGGAGGGGAGTGGAGGGGAGTACTGCAGAAGGGCAGCTACAGGAAGACCCCCCACCCACTCCAGCCTGGCCTCTTCACAGCTGTCCCAAGGCCAGTCTGGACCTCACTGGTCAGCTCCCATGGGCCATTGCTGAGCAGCCTTTGGCTTCTTCTCCCCCCACCCCCTGTTTTCACATGTTTGACTGACTTCATATGCAGATGTGATGAGCCCCAGATGTTAGGGCAAGTTTCTTCTTTAGTCACAGAATTAGCAAATCACGGGAATAGAGGCATTTCATTATTTTTTTTTCCACACAGCCACAGTGATTCTTACTTCCTGTTCAAATCCCATTACCTCAGGGTTCATGTGGAGGTCAGAAGTAGGGGTATCCCCAGAGGGACTTATTTCCATAAAGGCCGCTACTATAACACTAAAAGAGAAAATAATCTCACTTTCTGGGGGAGAACTGAGGCCTGCTTGGAGATTTATCCTCCCCCACCCCCAATAACCACAGGACTATTCTTAGAACATTGCAATCTTGGTTTCCTAAAGTTGGAAGTAGGTTCAGGGGACATTTCAGTCCAACCCACTGCCTAATTCAGGAATGCTTTTTATACCATCTCTCTGAGGGGATTAGCCAACTTCTATCCGATCACTTCCAGTGACTGGGAGCTCAAAACCAAACAAAGCAGCCTATACTGTGAATATTTTTCTTTTTGACTGTCTTTCCATGGTGTAGGGGTAGAAGAATGTCTGTCTGTCTATCTCTGTCTGTCTGTCTCTGTCTATCTCTGTCTCTGTCTCTCTCTCCCAAAGCAGACCAGGCCCTGCTATGGAACTGAGATATTGGTGATTTGCCCAGAGTCACATAGACACTATCAGAGACAGGATTTGAACCAGGTCTTTTAGACCTCAAGGCCAGCTTTCTATCCACCAAGCTATGGTGTCTGCCAATCCCATTTTCTTAGATTCTAATTCTTTGAAAGTTCAGAGAATCATGGAATCTCCTCTTTGGGGAAAAATAAATACCGCGTTTCCCCGATAATAAGACCTATCCCGAAAATAAGCCCTCCCGTTATTGTGTATGTAGTGAAGGTGATCACCTGCACTACATGCTACATTACGGTACCCTCTGTATGCACCGTCCCCCCCCTGGGTGAAACACACGCCGCGCTCCGAGCTGCATCCAATCAGAGCTGCAGCAGTGAGCGCGTTATCCTGTTCTTCCCCAGTTATTTGCTTGCTGGCGCCATTGAGAGCAGTGCCGTGGAGGAGAGCTGAGGCAGGACAACATAAGCCCTCCCCTGAAAATAAGCCCTCTGGTGTTTTTCTTTCCAAAAAAAATTAATAAGACAGTGTCTTATTACCGGGGAAACACGGTAGTTATGCTATACCTCATTTACATTGTACCTTGGATAACTTTCTATTTTTTTTTTTTTTGTGGAGACCATAGATATTAGAAGTAATTTACCCCAGGGTACTGTGGTAGGGGCCTAGAGAGCCTAAAAAGTATGAGAAAAAAGATCTGGGCCCTTAGGGCCCAGGCTCTCCAGGACCAAATCTGGTCTGTGAATGTGGGTCCAAGGGCTAAGAGGGGGCCCACAATGAAGAAGGAGAAAACAAACAGCAGCAGACAGTTTTTATTGATACATGAGGTTTTTAAAAATTTTTTGTGCCCTAAAAAGTTTGCCAATCTCTTGCGCATGCCCAGGAAGCAGGAAACAGTAGGCATTCTCCAAGGAACGAGTGTGCCAGCTAAGGACACCTCAAGGCAGGCTCCCAGGTATCCATACGGCAGAGGGAGACACTAGCAGCCCCAGGTTACGTGGTCAGGTGACAGGCCCCTCAAAGGATTTGAGGTGACAAACAGACAGACAGGCTCATGCTTAGAAGGGAAGCTTCTGGAAGGCAGGGGCTGCTTCTGATTGATTTCTGTTTCCCTGGCACTCAGCACATGGTCTGCCAGTTAATTCAAAATGAAGATGTTTAATGTAAAAAAATGCTAGTGAGCCCTTGGTAGATTTACATGAGTTCACTGATTGCTTTTTCAGCACAGCCATGGACGGCTCTGGTTGGTAAACAAGGACTCAGACTTGGGGTACAACAGCCCTGCTCCATCACACTTTCGCAAGGATATAATCCCAATGGAAGGCTACATGTTATTATTCAGTTACACCTGACTCTTTGTGACCCCATTTGGTGTTTTCTTGGCAGAGATACTGGAGTGGTTTGCCAATTCGTTCTCCAACTCACTTTACAGATGAGGAAACTGAGGCAAACAGGGTTCAGTGACTTGCCCAGGGTCACACAGCTGGAAGGGTTTGAGGCAGGATTTGAACTCAGGAAGATGAGTCTTCCTAATTCCAACCAAGCCCATTGCTCTATGTACTATGGCGCCACCTGGGGGTCCATAGCACTTCGAGGGCTATCAGGTTTCTTCCAGTAGAATTAGCACACTTTACCTACCCTTTACATTCGACAAATTGACCAACTTGCTGTTTCCCCTATGCAGCATTTCACCTCCCACCTCCATGTCTTTGCACATGCTGTTCCCTGTATCTCAAAATGCCCTTTCTCCCCACTACTGACTCCCAGAATCGCTGGATTTCTTCAATTCAAGTTCAATGTCCTGTCACAGTGGGAACAGCTTGTAGGATAGGTCACCCACCTAGAGATGACTAGAGATAAGGTAAGGTTCTCTGTCATTATGTATCCATTAAAACTATAGCTCATGAGCCCCTACTAGTGTATAACCTTGAAGTCAACCAGATTCAAAACAAAGGCATTTAATGTAAAAACATAGTAAGAAAAGTAGCAACATGACATTCCTACCCACCTCCTAAAACCTGGGACAAGCTCTCACACAAGTACACATGGTATTGGTGAGAAAGGTGGGTACACGGAGAGGCGCAGTATGGTAAGGAAACCCAAGCTGCCATCACTACAGGACCCCTGGTGATGTCATCATACTGTTCTTGCCTGCTCTGCTCTGATGGACTTGATCTCTGCTGAACTCTGCTCAGCTGGATTCGGCTCCGGCAGAAATGACTCAGTGGGACTCTGTTCTGCTGAAGATGTGGCTCCAGGAGATACTATTCCCATAGTCTGACAGATGTTCCTAAGCATGGTTTCTCTGGGGGTTGTGGCTATGAAGCCTCTTTCTGCCTAGGGGCAAGATCACCTTTCTACTATTATCTTGGCCACATTCTTGACATTTCACCTGCACACATGGCCAGCTTAATTCTACTGTTGTGAATTTTACATAGGGTCTATCTGGATCCCTCGGGTTGTTAGTGTCTTCCTATCCAAATTACTTTTACATATACACACATACATAGATACATATACAACATGTGTATACACAACAAACACACACATACACAACATGTATATACACATGCATACCTCACCCCTTACACTACACAAAATACACATTTGTATATATTACATACACACATACATAGATACATACACAACATGTATATACACAACAAACACACACATACACAACATGTATATACAAACATACATGCATACCTCACCCCTTACACGTATACACAAAATACATAATTGTATATATTACATATACACATACAAATATACACGTACAACATGTGTATACACAACAAGCACACACATACATAACATGTATACACACATACCTCACCCCTTACATGTATACACAAAATACACATTTGTACATATTACACATGCACACATACATAGATACATACACAACATGTGTATACACACTAAACACACACACAACATGTATACACACACCTCACCCCTTGCACACATACACAAAATACACATTTGTGTATATATTACACATACACACATACATAGATACACACATGTGACAGATGTGTGCATGTGTGAAGGATGAGGAGGAAGGCTGCATAGGCATATATCCATGTCTACACCTTATACCTACGTATTTAATTGTATCCTCGCTGCCCCCCATAGAATGTTAAGCTCCTCAGCCAACAAGCATTTACTAAGTGCCTGGGATACAAAAACAAGCCCAAACCCCCCAAGACAGTCCCTGCTCTCTGGCAGCTTACATTCTAGCGTAATGAAGACCAAACATAAAAGGAGCTGAAAAGTGGAGGTGGGGGGAGGAGCGCATAAAGCACATTCTCAACACATAACAGGCATTTAACAAACACCTGTTAAATGAATGAATACATTGAATGAATGAGCTTGGCCAATTAACTTCTTTGAGCCGAACCTTTGGTATGTTAGTCTTTTAGTATGACCTTGGTGCATCCTGGGGACAGGGTCAGAGAACCCCTTTCCTCAGCCAATGAGTCTAATTATTTAGGGGAGCCCCTTCTGCCTCCTAGGGAACACACCCCTTTCTAAGAGCTCATTCACTACATACTCTATAATCTGCTTTTCCTCCTGTTTGGTTTATTTTGCTAAGGACTGAAAGCAAGGTCCTGTCTAAGGGCCAGAGGAGGGTCCTATATTCTGCTCAACTTGGAAGTTACTGACAGACCTCAGGATGCTGAGCATGATGTCAGAGGTCAGAGATATCCCTCCCTCAAACCCACAAGAGGAGGGCTCACCTCAGGGAAGAAAGATCCCCTCTCAGGAGGGTGACATCACTCAATCTATATTCACTGGCTCCTAAATCAAACCATGAATTAATCCCCAATAGGACACGTTTCTCTTGAGCAAACATTCTTTAAGTGGGATAATAGAGGTGTCTCTTTTCTGTGCTTATAACAAATTCTGCAGACTCTAATGCATGAGCTATAATTAATAGAAATGCCGACTGCCAGCTAACCAGAAAAACTCCAGCATCATAAATCTGTCTCCAGGCTTCTCACAAGAACTAATGGACGGAGGATTTGGCTTCAAGTTTTAACAATCAATAATTCAAATACCTATCCAACCATATTTGAGTTGGCATGTTTATAAATATAAATAGATGCTGTACTTACTTGCCTCTTATGTGAAACTTATCTTGAGTTTAGAGGGTAAAGGGATCTCTAAGTGGTAATAATGGTCACTGATGGTTCTATGGCACCCTAACGCTTCCAAAGCGTTTTAGGTACCGTATTTTCTTCAAGCCTCACTGCAATCCTGTGAATTGGGTGTTACAGCATCATTATCACCATCTGACATTTCAGGCAGTTGAGACTAGAAAGATTAGGTGATGTCCTCATGGTTTCTCAACAAGAAAATGTCAGAAACGAGATTTGAATACAGAACTCTTTCTACAATGCCAAGCTTCTCCCAGGGGGACTACGGACTGCACTTATGGACTATGGTTTAACCTACTCTGTTATGCACGTGGCTGGCTTACTAGTAGGAGTATCCTCCAATCAGCTTCCTCAACTTTGGGCTCCTTTATACACCATGTGGTATGCTGAGTGCAGGGCAAGGTTGGCATCCAATCCCCACTCAGACCAGCTGCAGCATCCCTTGCACATAGTATGTTACCTAAAATACGGCAGTAGATAATGGTGTCATCAATCCTTCTGGGGAGAGCATGGAGCTGAGCTCTGACTGATGAGCGAGTGCTTCCTTAGGTTACTACAGCGAGCCAACATCAAGCCATCCTTCCTATCCGATTCCATCCCATCCACCTCAGCAGTCTTGCAGTCAGCTCTGGCTCCAGTGGATAACCGAGTAATCAAGTTAATATTGCTATTGCTTCTTTAAAAAAAAGGTGTCATTCAACTTCAAAATAAAAAACTTACTATTTCCACGATTCCCCGAACCCAACCTGCTTTATCTGGCCACCACGTCTGCTCTATGTCTTGTCTCTACTATTAGAATGGAAACTGATGAATGGGAGATATGGCATCACTTTTGTAGCACAGCACCTAGGACATGGGAAACACTTAAATCCTTTCATTTTATCAAGTTTATCGAGTGGTACTTCTTCTGCTTTCGATACTTTCAGTAATTGAAAAAGGGTAGAAACAAAGAGAATTGTAAAAGAAATAGTGGGGAAACAGACCAAAGAGAAAAACTCTCTCAGTTGGTTAAACTGTAGTATTTCCTAGCATCTATTTTTGCAAATGACTGATAGAAGGACTTTGAGGACAGTAGCTGGGAAAGCCTAATACGTAGAACTGTTTGGTGACTCCAGGATCATTGTATACTGCTTAGTTGTGATTTGGCCAGCAGAAATGTGTTTTTTTGTTTCTTATGAGATAGAGGTGAATAACTTCATATAAGAGCCCCTATCTATCTTGCAGTAGTAGGGATTATTAAGATCAGATCTCTGAATAGGTCAGAACACATCTTAGATCTGAGTTTGAAAAGAATTCTTAAATCTGGGACGAGGAATCATCCTCAGAATTGAGTCACAGGAGGAAGACCACAAAGCTTTCACTTCTATCTTCTTCCTGGACGAGCTAACTAAAGGAAGAAAAGTTTTGCTCTGCTACCTGTTTGAGTGGGATGGAGGAAGAAAAAGGATTTCTATTTCCTTCTGGGGGTTAAATCAGAGTTAGTCTTAGTGTGTGGGAATAGACTTTGGAGCTCTTACTTTCATTTACTATCCACGAGGTGGAAAACCCCCAAACAGATCTGGAAATGCTCAATAGAACTCAGGCTTAGGATTTCTGTTTTGTTGAAAGAGCTTAGCACTGTTTCAGCAATCTAGAATAACAACAACCCTTAAAGAGGAGAGTAGAGAGCCTCACCCATCTGTGACTTGTAGTACAGACTCTCCATGAGGAAGACAAAGTACATCAAGGCTGTAGTACACTACAGTCCAGAGTGCCCTGGGCACAGAGCTTCCCCGCTGGGGTTCTCTGGTTTGTACCCACTTTCCCCACTATGGATAATATGTGCATTGGTGGGAGAGGCTATTTTCAATTTACAGGTAGAACAAGACATTGTTATTATCATTGCTCTGCCTTCTGTTTACTAAGTGTTTCTAATTCAGAGTTAATGCAGTTGGCTATAAAACTGTGCATACCCTTTGATCTAGCAATGCCATTGCTAGGTTTTTATTGCAAAGGGATTTAAAAAAAAGAGAAAAGGGCCTATTTATACAAAAATATTTATGGCAACTCTTTTTGTGATGGATAAGAATTGGAAAGAGGGGATGCCCATCAATAGAGGAATGGCCAAACAAGCTGTGGTATATGATTGTGATGGAATATTATTGTGCTGTAAGGAATGACAAGCAGGATGATTTCAGAAAAACCTGGAAAGATTTACATGAACTGATGCAAATGAAGTACATAGAACAATGCTGTACACAGTAACTGCAATATTTATGATGAAGAATTGTGAATGACTTCACTATTCTCACTAACACAATGATTCAAGACAATCCTAAAGGATTCAATGAAGCATACTGTCTACCTCCAGAGAAAGAACTAATATTGTCTGAATACAGACTGAAGTATGCTATTTTTCACTTTTCCCTCCCTCCCTCTCTTCCTCCCTCCCTTCCTTCCTTCCTTCCTTCCTTCCTTCCTTCCTTCCTTCCTTCCTTCCTTCCTTCCTTCCTTCCTTCCTTCCTTCCTTCCTTCCTTCTTTCCTTCCTTCCCTTTCTTGTCTTCTTGTACAAAATGACTAATATGGAAATGTTTTACATGATTGCACTTGTATAACCTATATTAGATCACTTACCATCTCAGGGAGGGAGAAGGGGAGAGAGATAGAATTTGGAACTCAAAACTTAAAAATAAGTTAAAATTGTTTTAACATGTAATTGGGGGGAAATAAAATATTATTTTAAAAGAAAAAATAAGGAAGTTAATCTTGGAACATTGGTGAGGGTTCAAGGTTGTAAGTAGTAGGAGCAAATTTCCCCCATCAGAATTATCTCCAGGATAGTGATTTATAAGATAAATAAGAGAGTGCAACCTCTTCTAGCAACCTGGATGCCCCACTCTGGTAATCCGAAACTGCCATTGTGAGTACAAGTTGAGTGAGCAAGTCAGCCCAGAATTCCAAGGGAGAAGAGTGGGAGTCAACATCATGCTCCCCAATGCTCATTGATTTATTCATCAATTCATGCCTAACCATCCTGCAAAGCCTCTTCTTCATGTTCTCCCAAAAGTTCACTGTAAGATGCTTTCCCTTGTGTAGAGATGGTCACTACAGCTACTATTATCCCCATTTTTACAGATGAGGAGCCAAGCCCCAGACAGATTAAGGGACATGAACAATTCAACGAACACTTATTAAGTACCTACTGTGTGCCAGTATCAGGGGCCGTGTTTGAACTCCGATCTTTTTGACTCAGTGGTCTGTCAACCATGATTGTGCTTCTAATATTAGATGGGAATGTCCGAGCCTTGGTTCCATTAGGAGGGATGCCCCTTCTCTGATCTCTTCCTTCCCCTCCTCCCCCCTCACACACCCCATTGTTCCGGTACTAAGTGCCAAAGAGCATTATTGACGACAGACCAATTTGTTTGAATGTTCAGGTGAACACCTGGGGTAGTATTCCTGGCCCTGATCTCTGTCAAGATGGCAAGGGAGGGTGGAGGGGAATTCAACCCCCTATTGAAAGAAATGGTGAATTATTTAGCTCTCCAGGGCAGAGCTCTTTCTGTCCCGAGGACTGTATCATCTCTCAGCCTGTAACTCAACCTGACGCCCCTCCCCCGTGCTGCTTCCACATTTCCCCAAGAGAAGGCCCAGAAAGTGGTCCAGCTCTGAGAAGCTGGTCCCAGAAGGGGCCTGGGATGACTCACTAGAGGTGTTTGGTTACCGGCTAGGAGCATCTCTCTCGGAATGTAACCACTTTGAATAAGTAAAATCTAAGTAGGCATTGACAACCGTGATTTATCCCCCCTTCAGGATGATTGGACTTAGATACACCAACCGCTGGGTGATTTATTAAGGCAGGCTCCAGCAGACAGCCAGAGAGCTGAATTTGTCCCCTTTGGCTCTAATGATCAGACACTTTGGATGCACTTAGAGAGACCATGGCTGATAGACTTCCCATGTGAAGGAGAGCCCTATCTCCTAATAACGTGCCTTGAAATCCTCTGATGTTACTCTTTCATTCACAAACCAGTAAGTCTCCCTTTCCAGAGAAGGGTGTGGTATTTGGCAAAAGCTTCTGATGCTGCAGGCATGGAAGTGTCAGGCTTGGGAATGAACCAGGCCTGCCAGATGTGGTCTTCACCCGGATTTCCCTTCTCTGGGCTCCCTCCTCAGCCAGGTAACTTGCTGGCTACAAGACAGGGGGGATTCCCAATTCCCAGGAGGGTAGCAGCAGAGTCTTGGGTTAATACTGGCCCAGCGGCAGCTAGCTTGACTTTGCTGGCCAGATTCCAGTTCCCAGGCTCTCCCAGCCCCAGAAGGCTGGTGCCCCACTACGGAGCAGAGCCGATTCAGGAGGGAGGCTCAGAACCACAGCTGCATGGCCCTGCTAACTGTGGGTGCTGCTTGGCTATCTCTACATTTAGAGCCTTGCTAAAGGAATTCCAGGCCCGAGCCCTTGCACTGCCCTTGAGGATGGGGGAGGGCTGTGGCTAACTGGAGCAGCCCTAAGTGAGGAGGCCAAGTGCACAGAGGAAAAAATACTGGGCACAAAGATTTCTGGAGACCAAGCCTCACTTCACTCTGGGAAAAGCATGATAAAGTTGGTGAGCCGATAGGGACGGGAGGAGGGAATATAGAGCTTGTGGGGTTGTGATGCTGAAAAAAAAAGTGGATGCAGTGTTTTCAGTGTAAGCTACAGGGCCCCAAAGGAATCCTGTAATTTCTGTAAGTAAACCCTGGCTCACCCACCCAAATGCGGTTTACACAAACTGGGTGCAATCCTGGCCACAAACGCCAAATGATCACAAATTGTTTTGGCTCATTTTGCCCCTACTCAAAGCTGACTTCAGAAACTCTCAGAATACAGCTTATGTCTAGGGCTACATAGAGGGGGAAATATCATCCTTCCCCAGCTCCCACACAAGTACACAAATTGGATATGAGACAGACTATTTAATCCCCCATACATACATACACACATATGTATATGTGTGTATATATGTATATGTACAAAACCTGTGTGTGTATATACATATATATATATACACACAGAGACACCCCCAAACCTACAAAAGACTCAAAGGAGCCCATAAACAAAGGAAGAAAATAAATACATGAAGGATTCCCTATAGTTCACAAATAATCGATACAATTTGCTTCTTCTCCAGGGATTCTCTTTTTCCATCAAGATCTGAAGTCCTCTAATCTCCTCTTAGAAAAGGTCTCAAGGCGGCTACGTGGTGCAGTGAATAGAGCACCAGCCGGGAGTCAGGAAGATAAATTCAAATCCAGCCTCAGACACTTAACACAAACACACACACATACAAAAACCTAGCCATGTGACCTTGGGCAAGTCACTTAACCCCAATTGCCCTACCTTCCCCCTTCCAAAAAGAAAAGAAAAGAAAAGAAAAGTTCTCCTGGGACAAGAACTGAAGTTAAGGTTTCAGACAAGGTGGTTCCCAACACAGCCCTTCCAGTGGATCGCTCTGTCCACAGACCTTCACAGTGCCCTCGACTCACGGTGTGGCCTCGAGGTTCCCCCTCCTCTTCAGGAAGGAGAGCACAAAGTGGCGGTCCCGACATGAGAAGATGTTTCTCGTGTCTCCCCAGGCTCCTGATGACGTTCTTAGATGTGTAGGAGCTTTCCTGGGTTTGGACTCTCTTTGGATGAGAAACAGCTTGGGGCTGCTAGTGAGGTAATGAGAGCCTAACGTTCTGATGAGTCCCCTTTTCAAAACTTGTGGAGACAAATAGAACCATATAAGGGTTTGCTCTCCCCCAGAAGGGGAGCTCCCTGGAGTTGTCTGGAGAGGTAGCCTCCCTTCCCATAGGATGCCCATCACCTGAAGACGGTTTGTTCCCCAGGGTCCCAAAGGCTTCAGTCCCTCCTTGCTGTTTCTCCCCCTTGCACTGGGGTCCACACACCCAGGCCTGTTCTCTCCCCAAGAGGCAGCCCAACCCAGAAAATGCCTTTTTCCTGCATAGGAAGTGAGATCCCTGAAGTCTCAAAGTGAGAGCTACTCACAAGGCAACATCCAGATCATGCTTTACTGTCCATGTCCCCCCTGTCTCCAAGAGGCTTCCCAGCCATTTCTATCTCTGTGTGCTAGCCAGCATGCTCACAGCCACCCCAACTGAACCCTGGGATTCTGTGCCTCGGCAGCCCTTGTCTTGCCTAGAACTAGGCCTCCAAGACACTTCCCAGCCATCTCCTCATCATGCTGTGTGTGCCCTGAGTACCTTCACCTCATTCCCTGTACCCTTCCCCTTCCTGCCTCCTGCTCTATAACCCTAGGCTCTGACCATTCATCCCCCTCCTCTGATAGGGAAGCTTCACCTTATTTTGCTCAGAAACCCACTTCCATGAGGATTGCTAGCCATACCTACCTTCCCCCTTTCTCCCCAACCCCCCTCTTCTGGTTCACCTTTCATATGCTATTTGTCTCCATTAGAATGTAAGCTCCTTGAGGGTAAGGACTGTCCTTCTTGTATTTGTCTCCCCAGAGCTAGCAGAGTGTCTGGCACATAGCATTTCACAAATGTTATCCATCCATCCATCCATCCATCCATCCATCCATCCATCCATCCATCTGTCTGTCTATCCATCCCTCTGTCCGTTTATCTGTCTATCATCTATCTATCTATCTATCTATCTATCTATCTATCTATCTATCTATC
>NW_027185850.1:13957437-13964937 GCF_028583685.1 Petaurus breviceps papuanus
ATCTATCTATCTATCTATCTATCTATCTATCTATCTATCTATCTATCTATCTATCTATCTATCTGTCTGTCTGTCTGTCTGTCTGTCTGTCTGTGTCTGTCTGTCTATCTCTGTCTGTCTATCTATCTATTTGTCTCTGTCTACCTATTTATCTCTCTATCTATCATGTCTCCATCCATCCATCCATCCATCCATCCATCCATCCATCCATCTGTTTACCATCCATCCATCCTTCTCTCTCTTATCTATCTATCCTAGGGTGACTCCAGCCAAGAAATCCTCTGTGCAGGTGAGGGTACTTGGAGAATAATGGGCTTCAGGAGTAGACTTGGGAGAGAAGTAAGCTGATTCGCCCAGGAAGTCCCTCCAGCAGAGGTTCTGGGCAGGAGCTCACCAATGGGAGGAGGCAGCTGGCTGCCTCACCAATGCTTCCAGCAGCAGCAGCAGTGGTGACGGCAATAGTAGTAGCAGCGGCAGCAGCAGCAGTTCTACTAACATTTATATAGAGCCTACCACATGGCAGGCACTGTGCAAAGTGCTTACAATTCTTATGTCATTTAATCCTCACAACAACCCTGTTATAATATTATTATCTTTATTTTACAGATGAGGAAACTGAAGCAAACACAGGTTCAGTGACTTGCCCAAGGTCACGTAGCTGATACGTATCTGAGGCTGAATTTGAACCCAGGTCTTCTTGACTCCAGACTTGGCACTCTATTGCGCCACCTAGCTGCCAACTAATAGAAAAGGTAGGAGGGTCTATTCAGTGCGGAGATACTCTGACTTCTGGGGGCAGCCAGAGCCCCATGGGCTCTCCATTTGTTACGGATGGTTCTTGCTAGATGACTATCCTACTTGTTCTTCTGATCATAGCTTTGCTGTGTGATCCCATGGATGCCGTTTCATACATACCGCTGGTCACTGGTAACCAGCTGTAGCCTACTTACGCCTACTCTGTTCTTTAGGCCACCTACAAGCTGGATTCTTTGAACCTATTGATGTCCCACAATTCACAGGCTCTTCGATTCATTAGGAGAACACTGGCGTTCAAAGACTGTGGTTCCATATCAGGCAACAGCTTCAGATCATTGCAAACCAAATTCCCCAGCACAATCCAGCCTACAAGAAGCAATGTCCAGTTTAAATTGTGGTTAATGGCTGAAGAACCTGACTCCATATAGATATTGTCTAGGAAAGCCTGGTGAAAGTTGACTCTAGGAAGAAAGAAGAGAAAATTTAAACGTTGTCATCATTACATTTTTCACTTAACACCCTCAATTTAGGGGTAATAATGTCGAGTGAGAAATCGAATATCACTAAATTAACACTGCAACAAACCAAATATATATATATATATTTTTTTAGCAATCGGGGTTAAGTAACTTGCTCAAGGTTACACGGCCAGTTATTTCTGGGTGTGGTGCTGAGTATCTGAGCCTGGGATTTGATCCAGGTCATCCCAACACTGGAGCCAGGGCTCTTACTCGCTGAGCCACCTGGCCGCCCCTAAGCAATTGGGGTTAAGTAACTTGCTCAAGGTTACACGGCCAGGTGTTTCTGGGTGGGTGCTAAGTGTCTGAGCCCGGGATTCGATCTCCAGGTCTTCTCAAACACTGGAGCCGGTGCTCTTACTCGCTGTGCTACCTGGCCACCCCTGAAATATTTCTTTTTTTTTTTTTAGGGGAAAGGTAGGGCAATTGGGGTTAAGTGACTTGCCCAAGGACACATGGCTAGTTTTTGTGTTAAGTGTCTGAGGCCAGATTTGAACTCAGGTCCTCCTGACTCCAGGGCCGGTGCTCTATTCACTGCCCCAAACCAAATATTTCCTAAATGAAAACATTGTGGGGGATAAGATCAGTAGGGTATTCCCTGCCTTCAGGAAAGCTGCAATCTAGTACGAGTAACAAGCGAAGTCATTTCTACAGTAATGTAAGCTTTATGGATTCTCTTCCTCAGTCCAATCCTGTCTGGTTGGCACTTGTCTTCTTGTTGTATATATCATGGGAATACAGGAATCCCTTTTCCTCATTCAGGTAAGACCTTTCCTGCATGTTCCCAGGTTTCCCTGAGATGAGGGAATAGATAGAAAGGTTGTGCAAGTACAACTGTCCAGAGTCACACCTGGGATCTCGAGTCGGGTAACTTCTGACACCAAGATTGCATACAGATAGAAAAGCCTTTGGTCATTTGGTTAATCTTTGTCGTTAGAGTTGTTCAGACCTTTCAGACTCTTCGTGAGCCCATTTGGGGGTTTTCTTGGCAGAGAGTGGTTTGCCATTTCTTTCTCCAGCTCATTTTACAAATGAAGCGCTGAGGCAAAAAGGGTGAAGGGACTTGTTCAGGGTCACACAGCTAGTGTCTGAGGTGGGATTTGAACTCAGAAAGGTGAGTCTTCCTAGTTCCAGCCCAGTTCGACACCTAGCTGCCCTAGAAGGTTAATCAGTAGGATTACATCATCAAAGATATTGGAGGATTGAAAGGGATCTCAGAGGTCATTTAATCCAATCCATATCTGAAAGTGAAAGATCTCTGAAACTCAGTCATCTGGTCCCCCAGCTAGCCAGGATTTCAGACCTGGGCCTCTTGTTTCCAACTCCCATTCTTTCCCATTTTGCGACTTTATCTTTAGTAGGAGAAATAATGTAATTAGGGAAATTTTTATAATGGTAAACTGGAAAATTCTGAACTAATTCACCTATAAGCAGAGGGAGTTATGACTAAGCACATGGAACCCTCAGAGTGAAGTGGAGAGAGGGGCTAGGAGCACAAGAACAGTAACACCCTCCCTGATGCTGCACACGATCCAGGCTGGGATGGTCATGTACTGCATATGTCTTGTTCAGACAAAGGTCAGACTTGGTGGTGATGATGATGGTGAAAATAATAACAGCTAACATTTATTAAGTTAGGCGTGATAAGCAACTTACAAATATTAACTCATTTGATTTTCACAACAACCCTGTGAGGTAGGTGCTATTATTATCCCCATTTTACAGATGAGGAAACCGAGGCAAATAATGGTTAAATGATCTGACCAGGGTCATACACTTAGCGGGTGTCTGAGGTTGCACTTGAACTCAGGCCCAGGACTCAAGTCATAGACACCTAGCTGCCCCCACTTCTCAGATTCCTCCCAGTTCTTAAAATGCTGGGATTCTGGATTCACCTGGCCAAGAGAAAAACAAATGAGTCCTTGGTCACAGAGGAGGCTTCATTGGGAAGCCAATATGTGCACAGTCTCTGCTTTGGCATCTCCATTTGTAGGAATATTTCCATGGAGTCTTCCACCAGAGGCCACAGGCATCTCTCCTAGCAAGGTGAATCTTCCTTCATCAGTGATGTGGAGGCTGTGTAGAACAATGCCTTGTGCCCATGTCAGGGTGTTTTCCATGAGTTACATGAGAAAATCAGATGGTGCTGCACTCTCTGTGGGCACAGCCCAGCAGCTGGTGCCTGAGGCTTGGTGGGGGAGAGTGCCCAGGGGTGTCTGAGCTCAGATCTACCAGCAAGCTCCCCAGCAATGACCAGCCCAACCAGATTTCAAGCCAAGTCAAGTCAACAAGCATTTCTTAGGTCCCTAATGTGTGCCAGGTCCAGCACTAAGAACTGGAGAAATGAAGAAAGGCACACAACAGCCCCCACTCTCACGGACCTTGCAGTCTAATGAGGAAGACAGCATGCAAAGAACTATGAATGCACGAGGTATATCCAGGCTTAATGGGAGAAAATTAACAGAGGGAAGGGGGCATCAGAAATAAGGGGCATCTGGGGAGGTTTCTTATAGAAAGCAGGATTTTAGCTGCTACTCGAGCAAAGACAGGGAAACTGGGGGGGAAATGTGGAGGACAAGGAGGGGGTTGGTGAGGAGGGAGAGAGTTCTAGGCATAAGGGACAGACAGAAAAAATGTCCTGAGTCTGAACATGTTCAAGGAACAGCAAGAAGGTCTGTGTCACTGGATATCAGAGTCCTTGGAGGGGCATAAGGTGTAAAAAGACTGGAAAAGCAGGAGGGGGCCAGGCTAGAAAGAGCTTGAAAAGACAGAGGATTTTGTATTTGATCCTGGGAGTGTTAGGAGGCCACTCACACTCATTGAGTGGGGGGTGAGGCCATGACCTGGTCAGACCTGCATTTCAGGAAGATGAATTTGACAGTAGAAAGGAGGCTGGACTGGAATGAGGGTCCAGTGCATAGAGTGCCAGGTCAGGAATCTAGAAGACCTGAGTTCAAATTCAGCCTTACATGCTTCCCTGCTGTGTAACTCTGGGCAAGTCACCTAATAGCTTTCTGCTTCAATTTTCTTATCTGTCAAATGAGGATAATAGTCAAATAATTGATAATAATATCATGCCTGACTTAATAAATGTTAGCTGTTATTATTTTCATCATCATCATCACCACCAAGTCCAACCTATGCCTGAACAAGACATGGGCAGTACATGATCATCCCATCTCAGCCTGGATTGTGTGCGGCATCAGGGATGAAGCTGTGTGAGGGTGTTACTGTTCTTGTGCTCCTAGCCCCTCTCTCCACTTCACTCTGAGGGTTCCATGTGCTCAGTCATAACTCTCTCTGCTTACAGGTGAATTAATTCAGGATTTTCCAGCTGACCATTATAAGCATTTCCCTAACAGACCTACCTCTCAGGGTTATTCTAAGGGCCAAATGAGAGCCACTTTGAAAGGGGCCATATCAATGTTAGCTGTTATGAAGGCAAAGTCTACAGGACTTGGCAACAGACTGGATACGGAGGGTGAGAGAGAATGACGGGTGTAGGAAGACAGGTAGGCTGTGAGCCAGGTACCTGGGAGAACGACAGTGCCCTCCAAAGTAAAGGAGAGTTAGGAGGAGGGGAGGAAAATAATGAGTTCAGTTTGGGACATGGTGAGTTAGAGATGTCTACTCTATCCCCAGGTTGGAAATGACTTACATAGGGTAAATGGTAATACTTCTTCACTTGGGAGAAACCAACACACGTGCACACACACAGAGACACACACACAGACATAGACACATACACATACACACAGATAAGGGAAATACCCTTGGGGGAAACTGGAGACAATGATGAGTTCATAGGCTCATAGATGCAGAAGGGACCTCTCTGGTCATCTATTCCAATTCCTCGACTTTGCAACTGGGAATACTAAGGCTGAGGAAAATGCAGTGATTTGACCAAGGTCCCATAAGTAGAAAGCATCAGGGATGCAAGCTGAACCTAGATCCCGTCTCTAGGGTCCCTTAATCTTCCTAGTGTCCCTCGTGTTCTCAATAATAATAAAACAATTGGTTCAAACCAAGGCCAATGGAAGGAGAATGGTAAGCATTGGTAAGGTGAATGGTTCTGGGCACATAGTACACATTCTGGGAATAAGAGTGCCTTGATTGATTTGAAATAGAAGGAGGCCATTTTCATTTTTCATAAATAGCAAAAACCATCCAAACAAATTTTCATTGAGATAATAGAAACTTTGGAGCAATATCAAGCAAATACAAAATTGAATTGAATAAGAACATAAAGTCTTATAGATGGAAGACCTCAATAGTCATATAGCCTCTGTAGCATACCTAATTCATGAGCTTCTAGCTACTGCTTGAATGCTTTGAATACTGAGGAGCTCACTACCTGTAATGCGAATGTAAATTTTAAAGATCTTCCCTGCCCCTAGGCTAAAGTGCACCAGAAGCCTGGGGAGGGAGGCTTGTTTTTCAATAGATACTTTTTGATTGGCCAGTGGGTCAATAAGGTTGTTACATTCTCTGAGCCAGGAGAAGGCTATATAAGCCCTGATGTGTAGCTTTGTTTTGGGACTCACTTTGAGAAGTGTTCTGTGATTTGATCTGAATTCTGGGAAGCCGTTGTTGAGAGTCCCCCAGCTTTGAAAAACCCAGAATGTGGAAACCCAGATGTTGACTGGGTATGGATGTAATGGTTGGACAGTTTGGAAATTTGTCTACTTGATGTTTCTGTCTTGATAATTATGCCTGTATACTTTGAGGTTCAGGGTGCTGACCTTTTCTCCTGAACAACGTAAACGATATATGTCTGACTGATTAAAGTAAGCTTGTTAACCCATTTTGAGTTGCTTTCCTTTAACAAAGCAGATCCAAGAACCTGTGCTAGCAGCAAACCCTGAGGATGCTTGGGGTGCTTGCTGCTACACTACCTTACGAGGTAATCCACTTCACTGAATAGTTCAAATTCTCAGAAAATTGTTATTATGTTGAATCAAAATCTACCTTCTTGCTGCTTCTATCTGCTGGTGCTAGACCTTGTCAAATGAAATGATGAAATAAAGTGCTTTGCAAACCATACTGTATTCTATAAGTGACAGTGATTTGAGGCAGCTGGGTGGTATCATGAGTTGAGAACAGGATTTGGAAGTCAGGAAGATGTAGCTGTTAGAGGACACGTGGAACTGCTCTTCCCTTTTTTTCACATGATAAGCCCTTCAAATTCCTGAAGTCTCCCCTCCGACTTTTAAACTTCCTTTTTTCCAGGATAAACAATCACAAATCCTTCAGTCATTCCATATAGGATATGGGTTTTTTTAATCTCTTCACCACCTGGGGAAGGGAACAAGCATTTATATAGTGCCCACTATGTGCCCAGCATTGTGTTAAGTTCTTTATAGAAATATTGTCTCATTTGAGACAATAATATTGTGAGGCAGGTGCTGCTACTATCCTCATTTTACAGCTGAGGAAACTGAGGCAGACATGTTAAGTGATTTGCTATGGTCACACAGCTAGTAACTGTCTGATGCTAGATTTGAACTCAGGTCTTCCTGACTCCCGCCCCAGCTCCCCTGTCTTGGTCACCTTCTGGATGTGCTCAGCTTTGTTAAGAACTTTCTTAAAACAGGAGAGTTATCATAAGAAACAATGAATATGAAGGACAAGAAACTTGAGAAGACATGTGAACTGATGAAAAGTCAAGTAGCAGTGTACATAATGACTGAGTAAAAGGTTTGAGGATGTAAGTGGAGACCACCTTATTCTGGACAATGAAGATCATGCAGCTTTGGGGTGACCATTTCACTTTCTTGGCTCATAGTAAATAAGGAAATGAAAAAAATACCCAAGCACTTATTATATACCAGGAACTGTCCTAAGTCCTGGACATAAAATTATTAAAAATGGAACCTTTATTCTTATGGCAGAGACAGCACATACAAGGAAAGGTGGCCAGGGAAGGTGCTTTCATTCAATAGAGGCAGAGTCCAGGGCAGTTCCTTGATACTCCCATTCCAGAAGCAATGGAGGTGTTGACCTGATTGCCATGCCCAGAGTCAGAGATGAAAAGGGAATGGGATGGGCTGAGGGAAATGCGTGCAGAAGCGGGGCAGGTGGTGAGGGCGCTTGGGTGGGTGGGAAGCTTCCTCCACGGCTGGCCAGACAGGCAGATGCCCTAGCTGCAGGGTGAGAGTTCCAACACTAGTGGATCAGCTTCCCCATCCGGGAGGTGTAGCTTCTGACTCAGAGCAGGAAATTGTTC
>NW_027185850.1:13969937-13983441 GCF_028583685.1 Petaurus breviceps papuanus
CCCTGCCTTCTTGTCCCATAACTACTCATCCTTTCTAGGTTACCCCCACTGTTCACCTCTGCTCCTGAATGACCCTGATGTAGTCACACAACTACATTGCCTGGATCTCCCACAAATTTAAATTTTCTAATCTCAACTGAGTCCTCCCTGATGCAGAATGATCCTCTCATTCTGCCCCCTGAACCCATTCCCCTCCACCCCAATTGCTTTCATTCCTCGTAGCAACTATTCCAAAGTTTCTGTCCTTTACTTGGGCCTCTTACACTACCTTTTTGCCTAAAAATGTGATTAAATTTCCACCAATTCTTTTTCTCCTAGAAGTTAGACCAGTGTGTTTGTATTTTTGAAATGCTGACTATGATTTCAGAGAAGCAAAAGTGAAAAATTCAGGATGTTAAGACAGACCAATAGGGAAGCCTCACTGCGTCCACAGCACCTACATAATGAAACATTATTATTATTAAGTTGTTATTTACCAAACAGCATAGGTTTTTAGTTCAAAAGTTGAACCATCAAAGTACATTTATAACAACACAATGGCTTTTTGTCTCATATATATTACTGTTAGCTATTTATATTTCTTGGCTATCAAACCCTTATCATAGATACGTGGACCAAAGATTTTTTTTCCCAGTTGAGTACTTTCTTTCTTATAAAAGATGAATAATTTTGTTTGTACAAAAGCTTCGCAATTGCATGTAATCAAAATCATCTGTTTTATCTCTTGTAATTGCCTCCATCTCCTGTTTGGTTAAAAATACATCCCTTATCTGTGAAACATATATGATTTATGTCTCTTCTAATTTTTTAATGTCATGATCTTTAATATTCTAGTTGCAAATCCATTTTGAATTTATTGTGGAATTCGGAAGAGAGTTTGGTTCTAAGCCTAATTTCTTCCAGATTGTCTTCAAATGAGGAATTCTTTCCTAGGTAATTTATATTTTGGAGTTTATCAAACATAGTTATTGAGTTCCATTATTTCTCATTCTCCATCATCTGGTCTGTTCCATTAAGTGACTTTTCTTTTTAATTAATCAATATCAAATGATTTTGATGATTGCTGCTTTATAATACTTATAGCTTGAGGACTGGAATCACTACTCCTTTTTCATTCTTACCCTTACCCCCACCCCTGTTAATTCCTTGGGGCTCTACATCTTTTGCTATTCCATATGAATTTTGTTATTATTTCATTTACTTCTACAAAGGACCCATCTTTGATAATTTGGTTGGTATAGCATTAAAACTGTAAACTTAACATTAATTTTGTCATTTTTATTATATTGGCACAGCCTAGTCATGAACATTGACATTTTCTTCAGCTATTTAAATTGCTCTTTATTAATTTTTTAATGAGTACTTTGTAATTGAATCTGTACAGTATTTTGTGTGCTTTAGTAAACTAAATAGAAATATTTTATGCATTTTGTAGTTATTTGAATGGTGTTTCTCTTTCTATTATTGCCTCTTGAATTTGGTTATTACTTAAAATTGCTGTTCATTTTTGAGTTTATTTTGTAACCCATAACTTTGTCTCCCTTAGTTTCTTTGTTGATTCTCTAGGATTTTCTAAGTAAACCATCATGCTATCAACAAATAGGGATCATTTTGTTTCCCCTTTGCCTAGCTTTATGCTTTTAATTTCTTTCTCTTGCCATATTGCTATTGTTAGTATGTCTTGAACCAGATCTCATAATACTAGGCTTAAGGTGACTTTCAAGTTCTAAGTCAGATGAGAGCCTGAGAAAGAAACATAGATGTTGCCAGCAAGAGGAAGGGAATAATTAACACTCTCTTTTTACATAATCCCATCACCAAAATCTTCTCTATTTCCACAATAGCTTAACATTTACAGAGTGATTTCAAGTTTACAGAGTATTTTCTCACATTATCTAATATGAACCTTTTTAACAACTCTGGTCAAATAAAAATTAGTGTTATTTTTATTTATATTTTATAGTTGAGGAAACTGAAGCTCAGAGAAATAAAATTATTTTCCCAGAGTGACCCAGCTAATAAGTGAGTTGAGATTTGAAAACAGGTTTCTTCTGGTTCTATACATTATGCCATATTTACTGTCTTAGTGAAAGGGAAAGAGAGAAATAGGAAACTTGTCTGCAGATACCATGTTAGCCCAAAAATTCAGTAGGTCTGTGTCACATCAGCAGAAATGGTCTGAGCAGCTTTATCAGAATGGAATAAAGGTTCTTAGCATCACTTCAGCTGGTCCTGGTCCTAGTTTTGGGGGGAGGGCAGGAGGAGAGGGGGAAAATTCAGCTATAAATTTGTGATGCAACATCTTCTCTCCAATATAATATCCTGGACCCTCTGTCCATGATGGCCGCACCTAGGTCTGTATCACCTCTCCTTAAAACAGTGCCAAGTCACTAAATCAGCAAGCATCTATTAAATGCCTACTATGTCTCAGGCATTGTCCCTGCCTCTGAGGTCTCCCCTTAACTGGATTAGCCTGAGGTTCCAGTATTCCTAGTGACAATTGTGCATGCCCTTTATATACAGTTGCATGGTCTTCAGTGACATGGGTACTAAGGATGTTTAATGTTGGCAACTACCTAAAAATTGCAGCAGAATATTTTCCTCAGGTAGTCAGAGCCAAGACAAATTTCCCTGGGCCAGATGGGTGCCAGCTGGGATTTGGTGGTCAGCACCTCCAAGGTAAGGAGTTGTTGCGCCCCTCTGTAAATCTGCCCTGGTAGCTGGCGTTCCTGGCAGGGACGATCAGGGAGGATTCAACAAAGTTGGGAGGGAATGTCTGATCTTTGTGATAACTTCCGTGCATCACCTCTCTGGCATTCCCTTTCTCCTCACCCCATCTGAGCATGCCCATGGCCCCGCTCTGAGTTACGACAACATAAATCCCCATCACAAATTTATTGCCATAATTTATCAGCTCCCCTTGCTCAATGGCCAAGTAGTTAATTTTAAAATGAAGTGGGGTTGTTTTCATTAATGCCCTCGTGCTAACTACCTATCAAAACACTCCAAGACAATTAATACCGTGTTGCTGAAGGACCGAACCAATAAATATTTCTAGTCTTGGCTTGTCCCTGGCAGAGAAAAGCCATTAGACTCACCCACTGCCATAATAATGCTCTCCCATTCTCCTTCCTTCCAGAGTACCAGAAACATTTACATTTAGGAATGAGATGAAATAGCAAGATCAGCCCATCACATGAATTTAAAAGGCTGTTGTTTCATGACATCTAAGAAATCCCTCAGGGATATCATTATAATAACAATAAGCCTGAAAGGAGATGGAAAATTTCTGAAGATTATACATCACCAATACCAAAGCAAGGGGGCCTTGAAGGCTTTCTGCTAAGCAGATAGCAGGGCCTGAGAAAGGTCAACACTGGGAGCACATGAGATAGGAGTGTGGGATATCCAGAGGGCCAGTCTTGGCATTCGGAAGACTTTGGGATTAAGACAAGCCTCCAACGTGTTGTGAGACCTGGGACTGACCCTCTGGGTGCTCCAGGCAGCTTCCCCACCCTAGCTCCTGCAGAGGAGCTGGTGACCTCTCTCAGGGGAGAGAGTCCCAACACCAATGGATCACGCAACTAGACCAGGACCAGCTGAAGTCCTGGGGCAAGTGTCCAAAACATCCGAACTCAGCTTCTCTTATGCCATGTAGGGGGATTCCGATTTGTTTATCAATATTAGTAGACTATTTAAAATTTCAGTACTACATTACTTTGATACAGCACGTTGGTGCTCATAGTCTCACAATTAATTAATTAGCTCATCAATGCTCACAATCCTGTAAGGCAGGGGGACGCAGGTTGGGAGGAAGATTACTCCTGTTTTACAGGTGAGGAAATTTGATGACCTAGCAAAGTTCACGACTCAATCAAGGTCACATACCATATGTTGTACATGGGAATCCCAGGTGTGGTGGCTCCTGAGTTAGAGCTCCTGGGTTCAAATCCCAACTCTCTCACTTACTATATAATGAGGGATCAGCCAATGAGTCCAGAATGTAACCTGGGTTCTGCTGATTCAATCTCCACATGGACTTGAGGTTGGTAACTAATTCTGGTCCTCTAACCACGTGGTGAGGAGCTGGATCTTTGATTGGCTGTTGAGACTGAACTGGTATGCATTTAAAAGGCACCAAGCAGCCTAGCTGTATTTGAGTAAGAGATAAATGCTATAAACCTCTGACTGTTGACAGGTCTCCTGTTAATTGGTTAAATGAAACTGGGGTGCTAGCCATTGCCAATTAATATTGGGGAGAACACATTGGAATGGGGGCTGGAGTCAATGTCATTGGAGAAGACATCACCCCGACCCCTCTGGGGTACGTCTAGAACTTCTTTTTAAGCAATTGGGGTTAAGTAACTTGCCCGAGGTTACATGGCCATTTCTTTTGTGTGGGTGTTGAGTATCTGAGGCCTGAACCGATTCTGGGTCCTCCTGACTCCCCGCCGGTTCTCTTACTCACTGCGCCACCTAGCTGCCCCTCCTAGAACTCTTATGGGAAGGGAGATATAACCTTGCCCCAGAAACTTGACTCATCTGGGTAAATAGGAGTTTGAATTAGTATCCTTTAAGCTCACTGAGGCTATAGTCAAGCCAGATAGGGAGGTGGCTCCCTTTCTTTATCTCTGCCTCTCAGAATCTCCAGCTTTTTTCAGTGTTCAGCTTAAATGCCACCTTCTTCAAGGAACCTTTCTGATTCCTCGAGGTGTTAGTATCTTCCCCCTTCCCTCCAAATTAACTTACTTTTAGTTTGTCTATATTTTGCTTATATTTATGGGTGTATATGTTGTCTTCTCCCAAAGAAAGTAATCTCCTTGAAATCATGAATTTCCTCCTTTTTAATCTTTATATCCCAATGATTAGTGTATAGCAGATGCTTAATAAAGAGGTGCTTATTGGCTAATTAGTTGGGCTTTTTCATAATTGCTCCCTTTAATCATCATACATAGTATGACGCTTCCAGAAATCAGGTCCTACACCAGCTTCTCCTCAGAGCTGGAAGAGACATCATGGGAAGATGGTACAGAAAGAGAAAAAACTGTCCCCGAGGCAAATCTTGGACAAAAAGAAAAAAAGTCTTGAACAATACTGATAATAACTGACGTTTTTGTCATGACTTCAGATTTACAAATTGCTTTGATTTTCCCAGAAATGACTGTATGAAGTGCTTGGAGAAGTGAAGACTCGAGGCACATGTCATGGCTATCTTCATGCGTTTTAAGCCTTGCCTCATTGAAGATGGATTTGATTTTTCCTGCTTAGCCCTAGAGGCAACTCGGGAGCAATGGGTACAAGTACAAAGAGGCATATTTAAGCTTGATGCCAGGAAACAGACCCCCTGAAGGAAATGGATTGCTTTGGGAGGGAGTGGCTTCTCCCTCATGGGAGTTCTGGGACAGGCTAGATAAGCAGTGGTGAATTGTGTTCTAGAAGGAATGCTTCGTCAGTCACTTTTAACAAGATGGTCATGAGGTTCCGGCCAGTTCTGATGTTCTGGGATCCTTATGAGCTAAGTAAGCTTTTCATAATAGTAATAACATAGTCCTGACAGATCTCATCCAATAAATCACACACACACACACACACACACACACACACCCCTTTCTCCTAGTTAACAGTGGCATGTATTTATTGTAGGCACAAGGAGTAAATATGCCCTGGCTACCTTGGAGAAACTGTGATCCAGACCAAAGGTGCCCGTCAACCTGAAACTTCTGGGTATATGGAATTTTAAGACTGATACAAGAATCTCCATAGCAGAAGAAGAAAAAGGAGACCTCTCATGGGCTGTCGAGATGCTTTGTGGGGCATTTATAGGAAAAATAAACATGGACAAAAAACAAATACAAAAAAATAAAAAAATATAGAGGGTTGATAGAATGGTAGAGTGAGACAACATTTCTGAAATCATCTAATCCAGCAATGTCAGGTTATAGAGGAGGGAAAAGGATACTTGGGGAAGGGGAGTGATTTAACCAAGATAATCTAGATAAAAAATGGGAGAATCGGAATTTGAACCCAGGGTTTCTAACTCGAGGCATTATTTTTTCCAGAGTGTCTTGGGTTGTCACATACAGTACACAGCGTGGAGGGAGGATGCCTAGTGATGAAATCATAGTTTCTCCCCCCAAAAAAACCTAACCATCTACACAATAAATACATTCAAATAGGAATTTAGAACAAAAGAGTTCAGCTGAGAGATGGTGGAATGTTTGAACTTGAGGGGCAGCCATGGGATTATGAAGAAGTGGACAGAAATGAAAGATATTGTGGAGGCATCTACTATTGGTCTGAGAGCCCTGGGCCCCCACATCCACTCCTCCTCAATGGACCCTTCTCTGCTCTGGACCCACACACTCACTTCAGATTATTTTCAGTCCTAGGGGAATTTGACCTTTAATGAGAGAGATTAGGTTCCCTTTCCTCACAATCTTGGGCTCATTTTACCCTTACCCTAACTCCTGGGGACAAATTATTTAAGGTTTAGTTTTATTTTATTTATTTTCACTCATGTCTAGGTCTCCCCAAATGGAGAAGTAGAAAATCACTTAACATACAGTGTAAATCAGGTATGGGATAGGTATTTATTTCCTATCCTCAAAAGAAAAAGTAATGAATTCACAGAGCACATTAACATAATAACTTAAAAGAGGATTTAGCAACTTAACTTGTAATTATTATTACAGTCTCTTGGGAGGCTGATATCTAAATCTTATCAGAACATAACACAAAGCAGTTTGTGAGACTGCCAGATAGCCACGGTCATATTTCACCTTGCTTCTGCACTGTCCAAACAATTTCCAGTCATCTTCCTGCTGGTGCTCATCTTTGTCAATTAAGAAAGTTCCCTGGGCTATTAGCTGGGAAACTCTTTGGACCAAAGACTTCCAGATCTCTTGAATTCATAATATCACTTCCAAGCCTGGACACATTTATCTCAAGAATGATGTTTGATCACTTACTTGGGAAAAGAAACACAAAGCAGAAAATCCAATTTGGGGTCCAGGTACTAACTTGCTTAAGAGAGTTCCTTCCTTTAGTTCCTATGTGGGTATTCAGATGGGAGGGTGGAATAGAGCCAGCCCTTCCTCACCCATCACTGGAAGTCTTGAACCTATATGGTGCCACCTGGGAACACTGATGGTGTCTGTCCTTTTAAATGGACAGGCACCCTGTCTGCCTGTGGCAGTGAGGGACTAAGGAACAATTCAGGGTTTTCTGCATCCTACAGAAATGACAAATCCTTCCAACACTGGACTCCTACATGATCCAAAGCAGCCAGGGCTCAGATGTTGAATCACCATGTCTCCAGAGTCCCAGAAAGGTTTTTGGGGGCTCCAGGGGTAGTCCCTGGCATGACCCCTATAGGCCAAGTCAATCTGTCCTGCAGGTAGAAACAAAAAACTGAACTGGGGCAGTGGGGATGGGGGTGGGTGGGGGTGTAAAGCTCATATCTCACACCTGTGAGCCATCTCAGTGCCAATCAAGAAGTATTAGCCCTTTTCCCCAACCCACGATGGTGGACTTTCCAGAACAGCTGATACTTTGTTCTCCAGTTGTGTGTGCATGTGTGTGTGTGTGTGTGTGTGTGTCTTCCAGTTTGAGCTAGTGTGTGTTTTTTTTCTCCTGACAGAGAACCTTAAGCCAGCTCTCCTGAAATGCCAGGAAGAAATGTCTTGAAGAATTTGAGAGCAGATTTATGGAACCAAGACATTCTGACTTTCCTGCTTAAGGGGAGCACATGAATCCAAGATGACAGATAAGACACAGAGTTGGATCACACCTTAAGGGTGTGAGCTGTTCATATCATATCCTCATGTGGCACCCACAGAAGGGAGTGAGCCCTTCCCAATCTAGCAGCATGTAATTCCTGAGTGCCTACCATATGCAGTGTGGCATATACGTCGCAAAGAACACTAGGATCGGTATCCAAAGAACTGGATTCGAATCTACTTCTGTCATTTACTAACCATGTGACCTTGGGCAAGTCATAGTGATTTTTCCAAACCTTAGTTTTCTTCTCTGTAAAATGGGAGTGACAATTCTTGCACGATCATGTTTGTGAGTGGGGTTGTGCTGGAGTCAGCTTGAGGTAGCAGCCTGTAAAATTTTCACTGTGAACATTTACACCTTGGAAATCAGCAAACCTTACAAATCAGGGTTTGATTGTTTTATTGATTGTCAAGATTTAGGAAAGTGATGGAGAAAAGGCCAAAATGCAAATGAAACTTAAAAGTATGGCCAGCATGCAGTTGTTTAATTTTTCTGGAGAGCTGGTTGTTAAATATTTACCTGCACACCACTGGTTGTCAGGATCAAATGAGACTGTGTGTGTGTGTGTGTGAGAGAGAGGACTTTGTAAAGTGCTGTTCAAATGTAAGGTGGTAAAAGTCCCAGTGTGACCTTGGTCAAGTGACTAGGAGACTCAATCTCTTCAAATGTAACATGGGGAGAATAATCCCTATATTACCCATGTAGAGGATTATTGTGAGGAAAATACTTTGTGCTGATTTTTATTTTACATATGAGTTCAACTTTATTGGTTTTTTTAACAATTGTTTTATGTCACAATTGTTTTAATCATGTTCTTTATACAGTCTCTGGTGTGTCTTGTTAATATAAAAATACTTGGATCAGGAGTCCTTAGCTAGGGACTCATGGACCCTCAAGGAGTCCATGGATAGATTTCAAAGTGTTTGTGAACTTGGATTGGGAAAAACGGCATTTTATTTTCACTACTCTTTAACTGAAATTTGGCATTTCCTCTAATTATTTAAAGCTAGGATTTTGAGAAGGGGTCATCAGCTTTGCCAGACTGCCAGACGGGTCCAGGGTACACAAAAAGGTTAAGAATTCCCTGGATGGGATTCTTCAATGGGTCCATAGTCTGAGTGATACAGGCAATCTTTTAGTAGACACAAATGCAAATTATTCACATTCTCTCAGCCCATCAACACCTGGGTATATTCCTTCATAAATTATCAGTCATAGATATGCATTTGACACTGGAGGCCTCAATTAATACAGCACTTTTAATAATTCACAGATACCAGGGTCACAGGTGGGTTGTCCACCTGTAATCCTTCCCTTGCCCCCACAACCCCCTCTTGCTATAAGGCTAAATCATATTTTCCATTCATATATTTCTTTGATGATGTTTTGATATCATAGCTCATATACAAATCATCATTGATAACACACTGTATCTTATTACTTCCACTTTGGGAGACCTGCAGTTTTGATACTTCAAAGAATTTGGTGTTGTTCAATGATTCCCAACCACTTGGAAGATAGACAGTCATGTTAAAAAGACAGACTCTGGCTGCAGAAAACAACTTGGGAGCATTGAAAATGATACTCAATTTCCTCCCTTTCTGAAATGCAGTCAATCACAATCCCCTCCCCCTATTCGATTCCAGACTCATTGTTCATTTGTAGCCCCTGTCCAAGGTTGATTGATTTAGTGGCCTGTCTATCAAACAATCTGACTCAATCTGAGAAGCATCCACTTGGTTTTTCCCATTTGGATTGCTAGGTTAATCTCTTTTGAGTCTCTGTAAACCTTAATGAGTAGCATTCTGGGCTTTAATGTAATCATCTTCCAATGGCAGTGCCTGGATTACATAACACCTATGTGTTTAGGGGATGCATGAATGCCAACTCCCCTAGACCACTATTTCTAACTGGTTCCAATCAAACTCCCAAGCCATACTACACTAATGATAACAATAGCTAACATTTTTATAGCGACTTAAGTTTTACACAGCACTTAACAAATATTATCTCATTTGACCCTCTTAACAATCCTGCAAGATAGGGCTATTATTTATCTCCATTTTATAGATGAGGAAATGGAGACAAACAGGCTAAGTGGCTTGCCCAGGATCACGCAGCTGTTAAGTTCATTAAGTCACATTTGAACTCAGGTCTTTTTTTTTTTTTTAAAGCAATTGGGGTTAAGTAACTTGCTCAAGGTTACATGGCCAGATGTTTCTGGGTGGGTGCTAAGTGTCTGAGCCCGGGATTTGATCTCCAGGTCATCCCAACACTGGAGCCGGTGGTCTTACTCGCTGTGCTACCTGGCCGCCCCTGAACTCAGGTCTCTTTAATGCTAGGCCCAATGCTCGGTGCACTATGGCACTACCTTGCTTGCTTCTCCACCTGTTGCCTCTGAACATGACCTCCAGAAACCATACTCTCAGTTCTAAAGGAAGTTAATTCATTCAACTTTGGAACTCCTACTTGGGCTGAGATGTCCTAACTGGTGAATGAGTAAACTCATCTAACCCACCAAGTCAAGAGAGTTCTGTGCCTTATATCAGTGGTTCTCAAAGTGTGGTCTGTGGAGACCCTTTCAGGGGGCCCTTAAAGTCTAAAAGATTTTCATGATATTTCTATGATTATTTGCCTGTTAAAACCTTTTTTCCAACTACATATCTGTGTGAGGCCAAATTTTCTTCATATACTTTAACCAAAATAGCCCTGTTGCAACAGATTGAATGCAGAAGCAGATAGGGGAATCCAGCTGTCTTCTATTGAAGGAAGACACTAAAAAGATTTGTAAATCTCTCTCTCTCTCTCTCTCTCTCTCTCTCTCTCTCTGTCTCTCTGTCTCTCTCTTTCCACAAATTTGTACATATCTAAAACAATACTACTCATGATTTTTTTGTTTGGAAAATAGTTATTTTTCATGAAGATATGCTATTTATGTTAGCATATAATGGGTTTAATATTGTTATTTTCAAATGTCTTCATAAATATCTTTAAAAATTATCTGTTTTAATGTATTAATATGGTAAATATCAATAGATATGATCTACATAAGTCAAAGTTCTTTAGGACCTTCAATTATTTTTAAGAGTGTAATGGGTCCTCAATTTTTTTTTAAAGCAATTGGGGTTAAGTAACTTGCTCAAGGTTACACGGCCAGTTATTTCTGGGTGTGGTGGTAAGTATCTGAGCCTGGATTCAATCTCAGGTTATCCCGACTATGGGGCCAGTGCTCTTACTCACTGAGCCACCTGGCCACCCCTAAGCAATTGGAGTTAAGTAACTTGCTCAAGGTTACACGGCCAGGTGTTTCTGGTTGGGTGCTAAGTGTCTGAGCCCAGATTCAATCCCAGGTCATCCCAACTCTGGGGCCAGTGCTCTTACTCACTGTACTACCCGGCTGCCCCAGGGTCCTCAATTTTTAAGAGTATAAAGAGGTCCTGAGACCATAAAGTTTGAAAACTGTTGCCTTAGATCATGGGTCATGTTGATCCAGCTGTCAGCCTTGGTCATCTTACCATCTGAGAGGCCACTGATCTTAGATTCTGTTCCAGACCCAGCTTTCTATCTTTTGGTCTGGCATAGTAATCAAAATGTGCCAATGGCCTGCCAAATGGAATAATTTCCCATCTTCATGATTCCTCAAGTGCCTAACACAGTGCCTTGTAGATGACAGAAATGTTTATGGAACTGAAACAAATTGAAACTAAAATACGGAGGTGGGAAGATTTAAAGTCCATAGGATGTTTATGTTCAGTTAGAGCTCTAATGGGGAAAAATACACAACATGATAAAATGGACAGGGCACAGGAAACCCTTGTTCAAATCCCTCCATTCTAGCTGTGTGGCCCCGGACAAGTTATTTAACCACTTGGTCCCTCAGTTTCCCTAAGTGTAAAATGAGGGGATTGGACTTGATGGCAGCTGCTATGGTCTCTTCCATCTCTAGAGATATGATCTTAGTTTCAAAGTGTTTCCTTTATGTAATCCATCTGACAAATCTTCCCTCCAAAGCAGGTTTCTCTGCACAGGAATCAGCCATGGGAGTCCCCACTTGGCCCCAAAAGATGAAAAGATAACTCTGATTCTAAACCTTGAATATAGAGATGTGTTTGAACTGTTTATGATTTCTTGCCAGCCAAATGGTTTTTTAAAATCTTCATCCATCCAAAAATGCATCATATTTCTGTGAGCGACTCTTAGCTTTAAAATACTCACAACACAGAGGGCTTGGAGTTTCACTAGAAAGCAGCTAGAGTCCCCTTATGCCATCTCCATAGACCTAGAGAGCAACAATGTTGCTGTGAGGATGAACTGGACCTCTGGACCTCAGTTTCCTCATCTGAAAAATGAAGGAACTGGACAAACTAATTTTCTAGGTATCTCCCCATTCTAAAGTTCTGATCCAATGAGTAGAGTCAGGTGGGATACACCCACTGTCACTTCTCTGGGTGGCTGTCATTGACTCCAAGGCTTTGCTGCTGGCTGTGACCACTATAAAAGAATCTAAGCCAAGACCATTGAATAATTAGTGAATTAGACTGTTCTTCCTTTCCTTAGAGGCAGCTAGGTGGCTTAATGAGTAGAAGGCTAGACCTGGATTAAGGATAGACTTGACTTCAAATTTGGCTTCAGTGTGTGATTCTAGGCTGTGTTTAACCTTTATCTGCTTCAGTTTCCTTACCTGTATAATGGGGATAATTATAGCATCTGCCTCTGAGAGTTGTTCCGAGGATAAAATGTGATTTTTGTAAGGTGCATTGCAAACCTTAAAGTACTAATATTAGAATCTTTAGGATTTGCTGGGTCATCCAGTTGTGCTGCCCCCTTCCCTCCAAATTAACTTGCTATTTGTTTGATATTTACTCATCTGTGGGCTTGTTGGATCTGAGCCACCACTGGCCACCAGTGGCCTCTCAAATGGTAAGATCTGAGCCACCCTCCCAGGAAAGTGGGAGGCAGTTGTGGTTATTTTGTCTCTGTGTCACCAGTGCTTAGGACAGTGGCTCACTGGGTCGAATCTGCTAAATTAGGGGAGCAGAGAACTTGTTTCCATGTCATTTTCAATCTTTCAGGTAAGACTGTAGACAGTCATGTTCTGCTGGTCAGTTTGGCAATAAGCATTTACCAGGTGCCATCATTAGGTGCCAGGTATTGCGCTAAACCATAGGAATATAAGTGATAAATGGCCTCTGCTCTCCAGGGGAATCTGTGCTCTTTGCTCATATGATTGATGCCATCCATTCATGTTTACTTTTGAGGGTGGAAACTGAGATATATTCTCCAGATTGACCCAGATTGGGGAGTCCTTTGAAGGCATGTTATAGGTTGAAGAAAAAGGAGATCCTCAGATTTAGAGCTGAATGGGGCCCCAGAGGTCTTCTAGTCCAGACCCCTCTCCCACACTCCTACATTTTACAGATGAGAAAACTGAGACCCAGAGACTTGAAATGACTTTTCCAAGGTCAAAAGATTGTAAGTGGAAAAGTAAGGATTTGAACTCAAGTCCTTTGACTCCCAGTTCTGGTGTTATTTTTCTTTTTTCCTTCCTTTCCCTCTTTCTCTCTTTCTTCCTTCCTTTCTCTCTTCCTTTTCTCTTTCTTTCTTTCCTCCTTCCTTCCTTTCTTTCTATTTTCTTCCTTCCTTCCTTCCTTCCTTCCTTTCTTTCTTTCTTTCTTTCTTTCTTTCTTTCTTTCTTTCTTTCTTTCTTTCTTTCTTTCTTTCTTTC
>NW_027185850.1:13983541-14018667 GCF_028583685.1 Petaurus breviceps papuanus
TCTTTCTCTTCCACATTGTTTTCTACATTTAAAGAACATAAATTTAAAGTGGACATGGTCACTGCTTTCAAATATATGGAGGAAATACTAGACTAGTTCTGCTTGGCCCTGGAGAGAAGAATTGAACCCATGGTAAAAGCTGCAAGGAGGCAAATTTTAGACCAGCACAGTGCCTGTCATATAGTAGGTACCTAATAAATGCTTTTTGACTGACCAAATAAATTTCTGAAGATCACAGAATAACAGAGTTTCAGGGGTGGAAGGGACCTCATTGTCATCTGATCCAGACCATACGTGAAAAGGAACACCACCGTAACATACTAAACAAGTGGTTGTCCAGTGTGAAGACTCCTAAGGAGGGGACCCAGCACTTCTCCAGGCAATCCGTCCACCTTGGACAGCTCTAATTGTTTGGGAACTTTTCTTGCTCTTAAGTTCAATCGCATCTTTGCAACTCTGTCCCTAGCTCTTGGTTCAGCCCTTACAATGCCCATTCAAATGAGATAATTCCCAAGTGCCTTGTACAGCGTCTGGCACGTAGTAATGCTATATAAATTTTGCTGTTGCCGGCATCATTATTGTTAATTATTCTAGGTGAAAACCCATTAAATACTTGAAGATAGCTGTCACGTTCATTTCATCTTTTCTTATTTCCCTCAACCCATCCTTATATAGCATGAACTCAAGGGTATTCACCATCCTCATTGCCCTCCTCTGAAATTCTCTCCCGTCAATCAATGTCCTACTGAAATTGGGGCAGAGAGAACTGAACCCAATTTTCTAGCTGTGATTTGATCAGGAGCACAATGGGATCATCACCTCCTTATTCCTGGAAGCATTGGCTTTATTAATGCAGACAAAGATTACATTTACTTTTTCTTTTGGTGACCATATCACATTTTTGATAGATTTGAGCTTGTGGTCCATTACAACTCCCAGATTCTTTTCAGACAAAAACAGAGATGATTCCATGGCCATCAGTGAGGGTGTCCAAGCAGATGTTGAAGGCCTGCTTGTGAGGGATCTTTTACAAACAACTTCTTCATGGGTTGGAGGATGGAATTAAATGACTTATATAGTCATAGGATTATTTATTTTACACATGGAAGGAACTTAGTCATTGAACAACTCTTGACATTTATAGGTAAGAAAAGTGAGGACCAGAATTGGGAAGCGATGTGTCCAGAGTAGTAAGGTGTCATTTCAGTTGTGTCTGACTATTCACTTAGGATTTTCTTGGCATAGATACTGAAGTTTCTTTCTCCAGCTCATTTTGCAAATGAGGAAACTGAGGTAACCAGAGTTAAGTGATTTGCCCACACAGCTAGTGTCTAAGGCTGAATTTGAAGTCCTGAAGGTGAGTATTCCTGATTCCAAGCCCGGTGCCACACAAGTAGTAAGCAACAGAGCTGGAATTGGAGCCTAGGTCCTCCAGTTCCCCATTCATTGTTCTTTGCTGCATAATTTCCCTAACATTGTTGAGGTTCCATGACTCTGTGAAGACCAATAAAGGAAATCTATTTTCATCCTTTTAGGAGGCACCGGAAAGTACCCTGGTTATAGAGAAATGGGACCTGGGTTTGAACACATATTCTGACATGTATTACCTTTGTCAACCGTTAAGTACCTTTGGTTTCCTAGTCTATAAAATGATGGATTTGGACTAGCTTGTGTCTGAAGGCATTTTTAGGTCCATATCTACTTATGTATATAGCTGAGTGGTGCAGTGGATATGGTGCTGGACCTGCAGTTAGGAAAACCCCGAGTTCAAATCCTGTCTCAGACACTTACTAGCTATGTGACTCTGGGTAGGTCATCTGACCTCTCTAAATCTAAGATTCCCAATTTGTAAAACAGGGATGATAAACAGCACCTACCTCAGAGTTATTGTGAGGATCAAGTGAAATAATCACTTTGCAAACCTTAAAGCTGCTGTTATTGTTATTATCTTACTAATTGTGTCAGAGCAAGAGAAGAACAAAGACATTAATGGCCAATGGCTATCTGGCACTGTGCTGCTAGCGCCGTATAGAACATAATCACTGTATGTGCCTTCTAGAGTTTAATTCTTGCAAAACCCTTTGACCTAGGCGCTGTTACCAATCTCATTTTACAGATTAAGAAATGGTGGCTCACAGGCTGCTCGTAGTCCCACAGCTATCAGTGCCAAAAGTGAGAGCTGAACCCTGGCCTTCCTAACTCCAGATCCAGCATGCAATTTATTACACCATGCTGCCTTCTGAAAGGAAACTGGCTTCAGTTGTGGCAGGAGATTTTCTTAGACAGGAGGGAGGCAGATTTATCAGACTGGGAGTTGTGGGATACAGGAATGAGTTATGGTGTCTCCTTACCTGGAGATCTTCAAAAGTAAGATATATGCTCATATGACTGGAACAGTTTGGGTGGATTCCTGTCTAGAGTCCAGGAGACAGACTTTAACTGCTTTTGAAGGTTATGTTCAGTGTTCTGAGGCTGATAAACCAAGATGGGAAGATTTATGGCTTCTACACCCAGTAAAGAAATAAGCAGCAGGAGCTTTGCTCAACTGATGGGAGTACCCCTTATTGCTGAAGGACAAAGAGACCAGGAGTTTTCTTCGAACTCGTTTAGATGGGCCTTTGGTCTTTCAAGGGAAGGTATATAACCCAACCAGGCCAGTTATATGAACCCTTCACCAGGCAAATGCAAAGCAGTATATCACTTGTAATGGAATGTTCATATTGAGGCAATTCAATTTCACTTGGGAATTTGACTCACTCTTCCTATGAATAAGGGTCAATGGGAGACAATAGAATAAAAAATCTTTGAGCACAGGGACTGTTGTGTTATCCTTTCTGTATCCCCAGAGGCTCATGCATTATCTGACATGCCATAGGTGCTTAATAAATGTAAAAAAAAATCTCTTAACCAGAAAAAGATTAAACCTATTAAACCTCAAAACAATTTTCTTTCCTCTCAAATAGTAGGAACTTTAGCATGAAAGTTGAAAGTTTAAAAACAAAATCCCAAATAATTATACCTTCTATTTCAGTAGAACTTTGTATGTTATAAGGTATTTTCTGCTATCAATATTGAAGTTTATATAGTGTTTTAAGGTTGTCACACGTGATCGCATTGGTTTCTTCAATGTCCTGTAAGGTAGTTGTCATTATCTTCACTTTACAGATAAAGAAATCGAGGCCCAGAGAGGCTAAAATGCCTTGTCCAGGGTCAGCAAGTGCCCAAGGTGTGATGTGGAGCTTCATCTTCTTGGCCCCAAGTACAATGTCCCATCTGCTCTGTCATCCAGCTTCATAGTTGCATCTCCCAACAGCTGTATGAAGGAGGCAAATGTTATTGATCCCATTGTTAAGTTATCTGCACAAGGTCATGCGGCTTCATCAAGATTAGAAATGCAATTAGTCCATCATCTCTAGCGGTTACTTTTCCAGTGGGTCTCCCCTGAATGAAGAGCTGAGAATGAAAGAGGGAAGTATTTTGTCATGGGTAAGAATATGATAGACCTTAAGTTTGAATGAAGGCAAAGATTGAAAAAGCAGTTATAAAGTTCAGACTTTGTCTCTATTGAATCAGTCTTCCTGGACAAAATCTGACACTTTGCACTAGTGAATACCATGGTCCATCCAGCTAAAGATTAAACCTTGGACAGCGACAACAAGAGCTGCTGTGTGGAGCTCCTGGTAGTTTGTTATCCATAGTTAACAATATAGGATACACTCAAAGAATTTTTTTGATTGCTTAAGTAACCCATCACATAAAAGAATTCATTGAATAAAGTAAATCAAGGGAGATTTTGTGATATGCATTTGATATCTATCAATTCTATTGATTTCTGGCAAGAAATGCCTCCCTTTTTTTGACTGAGTATGCCCTTTTGAAAACAGCACTAGATCATGAACATGGGCTGTCCTTACTTATTTTATTCTTTACTGACAATAACTATGTGAGGTAAGCAGTGTGTTACTTTTATTTTAGAGATGATGACCAGGGAAATTGTGATCTGCCCAAGGGCACCCAGCAAGCAAATGTTGCTTCTGATATGATCAGGAGTTGCATCCATGTCTTGCGACTTGGATAAGGATGCTTATTAGATTTCTAAATGATACAAAGTTGGAAGGGATGGCAGAGTAAGGATCCAGAAAGATCTCAACAGGCTAGAATACTGAAATATCTCTAATGAATAAAACAGAATATATTTCAATGTAAAGTCTTACACTTAGGTTTAAAAAAATCAAGTTCACCAGTTCCATATGGGTGAGGCATGGTTAGAAGTTCTTTTGAAAAAGATAAAGGAGGCATTAGTGGATTGCAAGTTCAACATTTTGGTGCTATATGAGAGCTAGTAAAGATTTTGTGATCTTGGCCTGCCTTAAGAGAATGTCTGGGACTATGGGAGTCACTAGTCCAATTGTACTCTGCCCTCCAGACCATCAGTCTGGGTGCTACATTTTAGGTAAGACATTTTTTTGTGGCATTGATTTATCCTGGTTCTCCTCCTATCTGTCTGATGGCTGTGTCCATCTCTCAAGGCTATCTTGGGCCAGCTTCTTTTCTCCCTCTATATTATCTCACTTGGTGGTCTCATCCAATCAATATGTCTATGCAGATGATTCCCAGACCTATATCTGTAGCCTTAACATCTCTTCTGAGCTAGACCTGAGTTGTCAATCGCCTTCTAGACACTTCCTACTTCATGCCGTATAGGCATCGCCAACTCCAGCCCCACCTAGGTGTCCTGTAATCAGGCTGCTATCCTCAACTCCTCACTCACTGCAGCCCACCTGTCCAACCCATTGCTGAATCTTGCCGTTTCTACCTTCCCAACTACTTCATCAGGCCCTCATCACCCTTCACCTGGACTATAGCAAGCACTTTCTCATTGTTCTCTCTTCTTTCCCTTCTAAGGGTACCTTCCCCCTTCTCTCTGTGTATATGTATCTTATACTTTGTCTCCCTCCTTCGAATGTAAGATCCTTGAGGGCAGAGAATGTTTTTTGTATTTCTTTGTATTCCAAGTGCTTGTCACAGAGGAGGGCAACCAGGAGGGTGAAGTCTGCAGATCATGCCTTTTGAGGGTATGCTTAAGAAACTGGGGTTAACCTGGAGAAAAGATGACTTTGGAACATAATAGTTGCATTCAAGTATTCAAGGGTCATTATGTGCAAGGAGCAAGGACTTATTCAGCTTAACTGCAGGTGGCAGAACTTCTTAGGAGCCATAGGGAGAAGGTGCCAAGAGGCAGATTTAAGTTTGCTGTGTGGAGACGACTTATCAAGAATGAGTGACATGGCCAAGTGGAAGGTCCAAGGGGCCCTCCCGCGGGGAGTCTATAAGCCAAAGTTGCACAACTCTTTGGGAGGTCTGCTTGCTATTGAGATTCTGGTTCATGTATGGGTTGGCCGAATGGGTCTTTGAGGTCTCTTCAACGTTCCAATTCCTTGACTCTCAGAGCAGTGTACTCACAGCATCGCGTTAAGAAGTAGCTCTAAGGGAGGAAAAGTGAATCATTCCTGCCTGCACAGAAGAGGATTTGATCTAGTTGAAAGAGAGATAGCATGGAAAATGCTGGCTTTGAAAGTCATTGGAGCTTGGCTTGAATCCAGGATCTGATACTCATTAGCTGTGTGACCTTGGGCAAATCACGTAACCTCTTGGGGCTCTAGCTCATCTCTAAAATGAAGAATTTGGATCAGATGGACTCTAATTGGCCTTCCAGCACCAAATATATGATCTTGTGAGTGCTCATAAGCCACACAACCATCAATGATGCAATGGGAATGGGGCAGCATAATGTGAAGAGTGGACTAAGTATCAGGAGGGTGTGATAGTAATGGCAATTAAAGATTCCCCTGTATTGGCTTGGTTTTCAAATTGATTGTGTTAAAACCCAGAGCTTGTTAATCCCACCTGTGGGATGGACTTTTTGATGTGAAAAGAAAGTCCTGAACTGGGAGGAGCTGGTGACGTAGATTTGGAGAGACAAGAGAGAGGCGGAAGATCTTTTTGGAAGCAGCACCTCGGGAGAGAGAGAGAGACTAAGAGAATTACTGGTGGCCGCTTTGAATTGCCCTGGACTTTTGAGACCTGCCCCCTGAGCTGCCAAGGACTGAGGAGACATGGCTGTTTTGCTGGTACTTTGTCTGTCTGTTTTGATGTTGTTTTGCCAGATTTGTCCACTGGTGAAAGACAGTCCTTTTGTTGAGGAAGTCCTTGAACCTGGCTGTTCACTAAGAAGCCCTGAGACTGTCCTGCAGACAGAGAGTGAATATTGTCCACTGGTGAAGGACAGTGCTGTTGTTGCAGGGGTCTGGAGACTGTCCTGCAGACAGAATGAATACTGTCCACTGGTGAAGGACAGTGCTGTTGTTGCAGGGGTCTGGGAGCCTTTCTGTTGGTTCAGAAGCCCTGAAGAAGGATTTTCTTGTTGTATGTTTACAGAAATCCTGGGAGAGGGCTTTGCTAATGTGTTCAGGGGTTCTAGGATTGTTCTACAGACAGAGGATAAATCCATGAAGGGATTGGCAATGTATCTTATGGCCTTGCTAAGCCTTGTCTCCCCAGGAACTAAGATTGCTGAGAACTTGCCTCGTGTCAAGATGAAGAAAAGACCTCCATTTGGGTATTAAGTGCTGTGTTTAAACTTGATGTAACTCTGGGGTAGATTCAATTGTGATCCAGGGGTGGGGAACTTTTGACCTTATTGTGCTCTGTGATTGACAAATGAAGGTACTTTACCTATGTTTGGAAACTAATCTCCATTTGAGAAGAGGGGTTTTGTGGTGGACCAAATGAAGGTATAGCCTAGGGGTGGAGTAGTATTTAGAACAGGGACTTTGTAATTGATTGAATGATTGGAAGGTCCTGGGGTGGGGTAGTCCTTGGAGATTATTTAATCACATTTAGTAAATGCTGTATTTGGAATGATGTCATGTTTTGATCTTCTCTGTTCTTGGTTTGTCACTGAATAAAATGGAGAGCCCCTATGCTGGTATTCTGAACCTTGGGAAGTTGCCTTTTCTTGGCATTACATTACAGAGGGCTCCTTTTTGAGTCCTGGCTCCAACCAGTAGTACCTATATGACCTTGGTCAAGTCACCTATCTCCCAGAGCTGCTTCTTCCATTTCCATAAGGCAGGAAAGATAGGAATAACTGCCTTCCATACCTTAGTGGGGAGGCCAGTGGATAACGAGGGCTTAGTGGGAGAAGAGAGCCTCCAGTTTTGGTATCCAGTAGCTTACTATTTTATTGAAATTCATCTTCCTATGCACTACTCTGTTATTTCTGGCTGATGAAGGATCACAAGCTCTGTAAGTTCTGCCGAGTAAAGTCCCGGGTGTCCCATGCCAATTACAGGTCTACCCTTTATAGACCCCTCCCCATTGAGCTAAAAGTCTCAATCATTCTCAGAAAACTTTGTGTGTACCTATGCTTGGTTCTGGTAAGAGTCTATGTCTGAGTCCCCTTACTCATGTCCAAGTTGTATCCCCAGTAGACAGCAAGCTCCTTGAGGGCAGGGTTCGGGTGTCCCATTTCTTTGTAGATGGCAGGCACTGTATCCATGGGTGAGGGTGAAAAGTAAAGGAGACAAAGATGGACTCAGGCTCGTTAGCATTAGCATTTTTATTTTCCTTTTTTGTTGCATAGGAAATGCAGTACTTGCTTCCAGTAATTGTACTGTAATGTGAGAAGGTGGTAGCACTAATGGTTGAATACAAGAGTTAAACTAATCCACACCAGCTCAGAAAAACCTGTGGAGATTTTAGTTGAATAACAATGGACGCCCACAGTGATTCTCAACCAATTACAAATTTTCACAGAACACAGTCCAAACTAAAAGGGTAACTATGGAAGTCAATCCAAGTATACTAGAGGCACAAGGGGCCAGCTCATAAAGACAAAAGAAAAACCATGGTATTAACACGGGTGGCAGGTGAGGTTTGCCAATTGATCTTGCACATATCTATCGGAAAAGAGTCAGTCTATGCCCCTCCCACTTTTGACCTGAAACAAAAGAAAACAAAAGAAAACATGGCATCTGAGTGGACAAAAACCAAAGCAGTTGGGAGAAGGTCGCAGGCAACTCTTAGATGAAGGAGGGGATAAGGGCTAGGCAGGGATGGGGGGGGGTCTTTCCATCGCCACAAGGTCTTACTAGAGGCTGATAAACCTCATGAGCCAGCAAAATGGTGGCAGCTGTAGCTGCCCAGTGTGGGAAGACAATCATCGGCAAAGGAAAATGAACCAAGAAGGGCCATCGTCCTGCTCTCCTCACACTCAGCATATCCCTCCACCCAAAATATTACCTACCAGTCATCTTCTGTACTTTTGAGTCATTCAGAAAAAAGTTACTAATTTAGAGACTATTGAGCATCACAATAATAATATAATATAATATAATAATAATAGTAATAGCAATAAAAGACATTTGAAAGACATAAAACAAACCAGGGAGAGGGAACACATTTTATCATTTTGAAAAATCAAGCTTAAAAAAATTGGCAAGGGAAACAGGAGAAGCCACATTAGTCCTTGAAGCCACTGTAGAAAGTATAAAAGTTCCCATTTTATATACGGAGTCTTTTCCTTTGTGAAGATGCTGGGTTAGAGGTAGCACATCTACTATGTTCTCTTATGGTACAGACTGATTCTTAAAAGGTTTTCATCTTTATCAAATAGCGTCATAAGTACACATGTGAATCTGGTGGTGACTGACATGCAGCCTGGGGCCTTCTCTGGGATGCTCTCTTCCCTTTATCCCACCAAAGCCACAATGATTCCCCCACCTTCAATGCTTCCAATGGAAGATGGGAATTTCTACTATCTATTCTCTCCATCCCCCAGATCCCTTCCTAATAGGACTCCATAGCCTCCTGAAGGCATAAAAGGCATGTGGGTGCTGGCTAGGAAAATGGGAAAAAGAAAAAGAAAAAAAAAACTTGCTTTACTTTGGAAGCAAGCCATTGGAGACTTAGACCAGAAAGAATATATTTTTTAAAAATCCCGTGTTAATAGCAAAATTTTTTTTTTCTCTCCTGAAAAGGGCCCAGAGTTTGTACAGAGTTTAATTTTTTTGAAGGAAAATATTGCAACTGTGCATGAAACTAAATAGCCACATGAATTTTTTTTGAGTTTTTTTTTTTTTTAAATATGAAGAGGTCTGGTGTGAACAAGGGCCAAGCATGGGTACTTGGTAGAACACTGTCCATTAGGAAATCACTTCCCACATTAGCATAATCAGTTAAGGGGTAAGAGAAAAGTATCCCCTAATATCGAAATGCTTATGTGTATCCTCCTAAACAGAGTTCTTGGGAGTCACATGGTGGTTTTTTGAGACAAAAATCTTGCCAGGCACTGATTTCTGAACTCAATACCCATGCATGCCCTCTAGGAAGAAGAAGAAGAAGATGAAGAAGAAGAAGAAGAGAGAGAGAAAAAAAACCACACAAGTAATACTGAATTTAAGTAAATGTATACCTCCAAAAATACTGAAAACACCCCAAAAATCAAGAAAAGAGACAGAATTTGCGTTCTCAGTGAAATATCTTTAAACCTATCTGACAAGAACCAAGTCAGAAAGAAAGAGTAACATAACTTGGAGTAATATTCATACAGCTTTCTAAGCATTATGGAATAGCATGCATTCTATTGTATGGTTATCTTACATCACTATACCAGAAGGTCCTGACAGACAGCAAAGGCTACCGGTGTAGAAAACAATCTTACTTCAGAAGAGCGATATAATACAGATTTCACAGGCACTACATTTTTAATATATCAGGTATTATGCTGGTTTTTCTTATAATTCATTCTGTCCTAAAGCTGGCATCATAACAATGACCAAAAAGGCAAGGACCGGAGTCAACGGAAGGGAAAGAGATATCGAGGCGGATAGATTTGTTTTCTTCGGGTAAGGTTAGTGCATAGTTCTCATGCAGAAGATCACTGCTATGCATTTACATTGTGGGAAAGCAGATTGAAACGAGCCCAAGTTGTCACGTTTTTGTTTTTTGTTTTTTTTTTCTTTTCGTAAATCATTTTGCCAGCCTGTAATAGCACCATGTAATGGATTTGCATTAAACGTTAGATTGATCTCAGAAGTGGCGACAATCTTCACTACAGTTAAGTGCCACGGAACAGCTTCAATGTTACCTGCTATGGATCAAAGACGTTCTCATCCCACTGCCTTTAAAAAATTTTTTTTAAACTGGCGAAAAGAAAAAAAAAGGGACGGATGCAAGACGCTGATGAGACGGGAGCACAGCCTTGGACTGGATGGAGGGGAGCGGAGTCACGGGACTGTCCACCAGGAGATCCATGCACTGACTTCAAGACCCAAATGGGCCTTGGGAAGCTGACGCTGATGACAGCCCTGCTTGGCCGGCAGGGGTCCCACTTCCTGACACATCTCCTTAAGTAAAGTGGACTGGTTGGTTGGGGGGTTTGATTTTGTTTTAGGTGCCATGGAAGCTGTCCTCACACAACTATGCCAGTTCTGTTTGCAATTTGTTCTATGGAGGCCTTTGACCAAAAAAATAAAAAGAACTCAAATAAAGAAGGAGAAGAAAAAAAGGCGAGAAGTAAGGAAAGAAACCACCACCGCTAACAACAAGCAAAAAGATATTTCCAGAGACACAATGCAAAGTCCAATATTCACTGACATTCCTTGCAGTTCAGAACAAAATCTCAAGGAGAAACTGGGTTTGGATGTTGATGTTGACTTTAGGCCACAGATCCAGATTTGTACAGTAAATATTTAATAACACTGTTACTACAAAGCTGCAAAATATACTGAGGCAAACAAAACAAAACAAAGCGAAGGAGGAATTTTGAAGAGGGTTGCTTTCTTGTTGTTTTTTTGCACATCCCTGTGGGCTGACTGAACACTGTGAATCCAGGAACCTTTTTTATTTGGGGTGGGGTGGGGGGGGCCCTTTCTCCCCTTCCACCTTCAGGGAAGGAATCCAACAGAGACTGAGGCTGAGGAAAGTGTACCATGTCTATTTAAACTCTAACTTGGAGCTGATGGAAAAGAAAGTCAATACATTACTAACTGCATGGCTGGGGTGTGCAGGAGGAGAAAAGCAAATGTTTACTTAATTCAAGCAGGAGAAACATCCAAGAGTGGGGAGCTGGGGGAAGACGAAGAGAGAAGGGCCAGCGTCAAGTGATAATCGTGGGGAAGAAAACCTAGAGATTGGTGAGGGACTGGGATGAAAGAGGTTGGAACAATTTCATGTTTGTGCCTCTGGCTTAGATCCCAGAGGAAGACAAGAAACAGGAAAAGTTAGCTGTGGGACATTTTTCCTAACTGTCATAGTGTTCTAGAATTGTAGATTTAGAGTTGGAATGGACAGGTAAGTGTGGAAGAGAAATCCCACATGTTTCCCAATCCAAGCCTTAAGCCTTTCTCCTGGATCTTGCCAGCTCTGAATCCCTGCACACTGCACACTCCCAGGCCTTCCTCCAGTCTCCATTCTTGGCTATGATTCTGGGGAATCAGACCCTGTTTCCTCTCTGCCTTGTTTTCTGTCTGGTCACAACCCAACTGTTGTTTGCTTGATGATGTAAAGTGAACAAAAAAGTGTCATCGAGTGTGTTTTCATTAGCACTCCACAATCCCTCTCATTTATGACCCTAACCTGCCTCCCTAATGTTGCAAAGCCTTGAAAACATTTTTGTTCGTTTCTGCAAATGGGGTTCAGAGTTCCCTAACTCCGGCTTCATCGAACTCAAATATGACAAAGTATCTTCAAGAGGAAAAAAAAAATAAAACAGCATACCTGTAATGTCCATTTACAATGGGTCTCCAGTAGCCTACACTTCTGAAGCATAGGGATATGCTATATCATCAAGAGAAGAAAAATAACTGTATTTAAATACATACATTAAAAAAAAGGAAACAGGAAAGTTTTCAACTTAAATCCAGTTCCCCAAAAAAAGGAGGGGTGGGGGACACCCAACAGCAATGAAAAAAATTAAAAAATAAAGAGAAAAAGCAATTCTATGAACGCTGCCTTTATAACAAACAATCAGAAATTCCACTAGGCTAATTGGACAGATTTTTTTTCCTCATTTAAACAACATTACAAAAGTCCTGCATTATAAAATAGGGTCAAACAAATCCATAAAACTATACAACATACAAATTACATTATCTTCTGAGGGGGAGCAATGGACTCTCTTCTCGCTCTCTCGCTCTCAAACAGCTCGCCCCAAATCACTGGACCTGCCCCAACTATTGCTTCGGTGGATTCGTCTTTTTTTTTTTGTTTTTTTTTTTCATTTAAAAAAAAGGGTGCAATTTCATTGTATGTACAGACCAATTTCACTGGTAACACCTCAGCTTAGAGCAAAGGTTCTGACAAAATGTCTGTCTAGGCTTTTTACTGTTCTTTTTTTTTTTTCCCTTCACTGTGAAGCACTGTAAGCTGCAAATTTATTTATTTATTTTTCATAGTGCACATAATGTCATCACAAAGTAATGCCCTGCTAAGTGCTATTAGGGGGAAGGCAAAGAATGCTGGCTACAGGGAATGAAACTGTACACTAACTCTCACACAACACAACAAAGCCCAACAAACTACTCGACCACTTACCAGACACGTATCAAAGTCCAAAATGTTTTATTTTTTTTCCTTAAATAGAGAGAACCAGTAAACAATTATTTATTTTTCTTTCTCCAAACTCGGAAGTTTAAAAACGTGCATATAAAAATGGGCATTATTATATTTATTGAATGTGGATCAACTGGTCTGCTAAGAAAAATGGGGTGTGGGGATCTGAAGAAAAAGGAAGGTTGGTTTTTTTGTTGTGTTTTTTTTTAAACGCTATTTTTTTAAGGCTTGCTTGTGAAAGGAATAGTTGTAAAAAGAAAAAAAAAATTGCTTGAAGCAGGGTCAGCTTAGTGCCTCACAGTTTGACTGCTACTCTAAAGGGAGCCCTTCCTGCCTCCGTGCATTCAAAATTCGCAAAAAAAAGGACAAAGACAAACACCGAAAACACACTGGCTTTGGTCAAATCAAAAAAAATCGAAAGAAAAATCGATCACCACTAAGCATTTCTACGTGATATAAGCAGGTATTGCATATTTTCATATATCTGGGAAACAAAACAAAACAAAATAAAGGAAGACTCCGAAATAAAATGTCCAATGCAGCAACATCCCAAAACACTGATTTTTTTTTTCTCTAGCATCTACAGATCTCAGAATAGCACTGCCACTGACCACACCAGACAATACACACTACTCCTATCTGCGGAACAACTAACACACTACTTAGGTTCTAGAAGTGGAAACTGACGATGGCGGACGTCAAAGTCACATTTACAAAAAAAGTGTCTCCAAATGCTTGACCAGGGAAAAAAACCCTTTCGATTCGAGGAACGTGTGCAACAATTTCAGAAATAATCGCTATCCAGGGCAAGGCACATTGATATGGAATTTTTTTTTTCATTTGTTTCGTGCAAATCAAGGAGGAAAAAAAATAAAACAAACAACCAACATTGTTTCAGGGAAAAGATGAGCAAAAGTGACTTCCCAAGAATTTCAGATACTTGATTGTATAGGACAGTAGTAGGAACCCTTCTCAAGGGCTGAACAAACAAGGTTTAAAGGCAAGTAAGTGCCTGGAATAGGGTTACAATATTGTGTCTTAATGTACTCTACTTTATCCTACATTAACTATATAAAAATTAGTTACTAACACTAGAACATGCACAGATTTTCTCTGATTAGCCAGATGCGCCAATCAGAACGTATATATATGTATAGTCTAGGAAACCTTCTGAAAGTCGCCTGGGGAAGCATTGGGTGCTTCGCTGTCTGGTAGAAAAAAATCACTTGCACTCTATTTTGTTCTCGGTTTTTTTTTTTCTGCATTTTTTTTTTTGCCTCGTTTTACTTTTGTACATAAGATACAGGACATTTGGGGGTACGAATTTTTTTTCCCTTTTTTTTCCCAACGAGTGCCCTCGACCAGAAGGGACACTAGCATCTTTGTCATTTCTCTCTCTAGTCTGTCCAGGAAAATGTAGGACATCACGATGTTTCAAACCTCTGGATGCTCTCTGGGACTTGAAGTGGCCAAGAACTGATACACCCTAGGTGGCCAGAAATGTGTCAAATGTTTTTTTTCAAAATTGGCATAATCCATTATAAGTGACTTTTAGCTTATAAAATTAACAGATATCATGACTTAATTTTTATGTGCTTTGATAAAAGAAAATAATTAATTAGCATTTAATGTAGTTAACATATTGTGGTAAAAGCACCATTAGATTGTATTTTTTTTTGTATTTTTTTTAAAATTTTCCTTCAGTTTTTAAAGGGATACAAGTTTAACAATAAAAAACATAAAAAGCAAAAATAGCTCCCCTTTTTTTTCTTGCAAGGCTGTTTTTTTACCCCAATAATTTAGAGTCCTGGGGTAGAAGGACTTGGAAAACAAAAATAGAATTTTCAACAATCTCTATCTTACAAAGATATTTAGCTATCCAATGAAATTGCACTTAACTCAATTCAAAATTCGATTGTTTTGATTGATTCCTGTCAGTTTCTGTCAAAACAGACCATCTTCCCCATTTCCACGTGAATTTGTGTAATTGTTGAAAATTGTTGGAAAAAAAAAACCCCACAATGTTCTAATGTAAGTGCAGCATTTCAAACTTTAAAAAAAAGCATGACGACTAGAGTAGTAGTTTGTCATTTCTGGATATCTCTGCAACGTGAGTGGACTCGCCATCCTTTATGGGTCATGTTGCGCACTTAAACTGCTGACCGTAGGACAAAAATCAACCCCCCCAGAAGGGAACCCACTGCATCTTTTTTTTCCCCGATATGTTACAGAAGAACATGCCCTATCGTCTGTCCTGTAAGTTACATATTGCAGATTTCAGCGACTACAAAAGTTTTAGTTGCGGCGGGCCTCGCGAGTGCTCAGAAAGGCGTACGCATCTGTACGGGTCCATGGATGTCAAGACCTTGAAACAGCTGGGCTCCGTATGGGAGGTGGGGGACAGCAGGGAAGGCAGCACACGACAGCAGACCAGCCTCCCCCTCCCCCCAGCGTCACCTACAACTTACACTACCAGCGAAACACTCCAATGCGACAAAGCCAAATCATTTCAAGCACCATGTGAGAAAATTACAACAGTCCCTAAGGTGGTTGAAAAAAAAAATTCTAATCCCAAAGAGGTTACGGCCTTGGCTGCTGGACCGTAACGCTCGCCATTTTTCCATGTACTGTTTTTTCTGAATCTGTTTGTCTCCCCTTCCGCTGGACAATGAAGAAACTGCACTGCGCTGCTGCTGCTGCTTCCGCGTTACAGAGTTGAGAAGGGGTCCGGTGGTCTGTCTGGTGGATGGTGGGATGCTGTGACTTTTATCCCAGGTACCAGGACTGGAAAGACACAAGGAAAAAAAAGCCGAGTTACAAAATGGCACCCCTAGGGTGGGCTCAAGACAGAGGGCTAGGAAGCTGGAACCAAGGGGGTACTTGGAGACCAGCTAGGTCTTGCAGAGGAGGAAACTGAGGCCCAGCACGGCAGTGGCTTGCCCCACATCACCGGGGTCACAAGGGAGTATAAGACCAGGGATTCAAACCCTCTGATTTCAGAATTAAGGCTCTTTCCACTCTTCCAAGCAATGTCAAACATCATCAGACAAGTGGCTGATAACGAGTTGGAAGAAGTCTCAAGGAGATTTATTCTGTCAACTCCAGAGGACAGGACTAGAACCAATCAGTAGAGGGCAACAGCAAACAGATTTCAGCTTGGCATCAATCAATTCCACACACATTCATTAAGCACCTACTGTGTTCAAGGCACTAGGTGAGCAAAGACAAAAATGAAATGGTCCCTGCCCTCAAGGAGCTTACATTCCTTTTTTTTTTTTTTTAATTTTAATTTTTGCTTTTTGGAGGGGGGAAGGTAGGGCAATTGGGGTTAAATGACTGCCCAACGTCACACGGCTAGTTTTGTGTTAAGTGCCTGAGGCTGAATTTGAACTCACCTCCTCCTGACTCCACTGCACAGCACAGCTGCCCCAGGAGCTTACATTCTAAGAGAATTTCTTAATGAAAAAACTGACTCAGGAAGTAGTGAGTTTCCCATTAATCACAGTTCTCAAGCTGTGTGGGAAACCATTGTTGGTAGTGTGTGTGTATACACACATACATACATACATACACACATACATATATACATATATATTTAATCAGGGGTTGGACTAAAGGACTTCTAGAATCTGTTCTGACCCTGAAGTTCTGATAGTGTACAGGGGAAATATCTTAAGAAGAGAGTAGATCACCCATGGGCTAACCCAAAGCAATGGCAGAAAGGGGTGACCATCACACACTGAAGCTGGGGCTGCCTTTCAGAAAAGCAAATTAAATATGTTTTGGGGGACTTAGGTACCTCCTAAGTGCTGATAAGGCATCCCTATAAGGGTCACCAGAGACATGTTGAGGGCAACATATAGACCCTGTCACTTTAGAAGAAAAAGAAGAAGGCCAAAGGTGGTGGTAAGTGGCTAGTCAGGTTCAAATTTGATGTTAGGTGGCATGTTTTAAGCAGTGAGGAGTCTCTGGGCATAGGCAGTTAAGTCAAACCGATAAGCATTTAATAAGCACTTACTATATGCCAGACATTGTGTTAAGTACTGAATCCCGTAAAATACTGGAAAGAAGGAAGCCACAGATGGTCATTATTGAAAAAAAGGAACATTCTCAGTGTTTGTAAATGGCCACATGAGGTGGTGAGAGCAAGAGTACTGAGTTAGAACTAGTCTCTAGTCCTAAATTTACCAATAACTCACTGCACTACATTGGACAAAAATTAGAGTAAATGATGCCAGTAGAGAGACTCTAAAGCTTGCAAAACGCTAAATACATGATCTGTCTCCTGAAAATACAGGCCAGTAAGTACTGTGGATATTACCATCTTCATTTTACAGATGAGGAAACTGAGTCTCAGAGAGGTTCAGTGGATTACCTGTGGTAACACAGCATGTAAGTTACTGAGAAAAAATTGAAACCCAGGTCTTACTGATGATAGGATCATAGACTTATAGCTGAGGTTACTGAGTCTAACACTTTCATCTGACAGATGAGAAAACTGAGACTTGTGCAGGGTTGCCAGCTAGTATATGCTTGAAGGAGAATCTGAACTTAGGGCTTCCTAACTCCAAGTACTGCCCCTCTCCACTCACCAGGGGCAAGCTCATTGTCTTCTCTGGCCTTCAGTTTACTCATCTTTACAATGGGACAGGTCTAACCGCCTCTAAGATTCCTTATAGGACTAAGATTCTATAAATGTTTCAATAATGATATATTGACGAAAACCAGATGGGTCCAGACTTCTATTCTATATAAGAACTATAGAGAGAATGAATGGAGATAGGTAGACAGTAGAAATAATATGTGTTTGGTTAAGCTTTTAAGTCTGGTCATCCTGATTGAGCTGGTCCTTCCTCCCTCCCTCCTGAACTTTGAGCAGACTATGTTCTTTTCCCAGCACCTTCATAATCTCTTCACCCCTTTGTCTGCGGTTCTTCCAATCCCAAGAGCAAGGCAACATGTCAGAACTTCTACTGTAGAGAATGTATGCTCTTGTAAGGGAGAAAAAGGTCAAAGATTCAAATTGAAGGCACTTTGTTGGTTCCAGAAAATGGAAATCAACATACTTGTTTTCTTCAGGTGAGATTGAGTGCATAACTGTCATGCACTTAAAGCACTGCCATGTCTTTACATTGTGGGATGGAATGAAAAGGGGCCAAGTTTGTTTTTTTAATATATCATTTTACTAACCCATAAGAACCTATAATAATAAAAGAGCCATGTTCAAATAGCTGAAAATGTGTGTGTGTGTGTGTGTGTGTGTACTGGCACACAAGCTGATTTTCTACAATTTCCAGTGTTCTCTTCCCTCCAACAAAACAATTTTGTACTTATTTTTGTTAATTTTCCCTTTCAATATCTTTGTACATATTGTTTTCCCCCAGAAAATGTAATCTCTTTGAGGAAAGGCCCAGGTCTTTCTTTGTCTTTGGATTGCCCATGTCTAGCACGGACCCTGGTGCATAGTAAGTGGCCTAGGACAGAACTGAACAGATCTGAAGTCTGGGGACCTGACAGAGGCTTTTTGGTGGAGCTTGTCCTTTTCTCCCCCACCCCCAAAGGGGAGCAACTTCATTTTTCCTGTCTTTGACACAGAAGGAGGGTAGAGCTATGATATCTACCTACTGGGCACCTCTGGCCACTTGCAAATCCAGCAAATCCAGGCACTTATTCCAAAAGAAATGGGGTTTCCTCCCCCTCTCCTCTTTATTTAAGATATAGCACCCAACACATTCTTTTAATGTCTACTTTCAGAATGTGTCTCTCCCATCGTTTGGCATAGCACCGCGGACAGAGCAATGAACGTGGGGAAGGAGATCCCCATGGGAATCTGGAACTCATGTCTGGTTCGGCCCTTTCCTGACTGTGTGACCATGAGTTAGCTGACCACTATGAACCTCAGTTTCCTGGTCTGTAAAATGGGGACAATAACACTGTATCCTGCAAACCCCACATCCCAGGATATTTAGGGGGATCCAGTAATATACTGGAAGCAAAGCTCTTTTTCTCTCTCTCACTCTCCCCTGATCTCTCTGGCTCTCTCTGTGATAATTCACTTCTTTAATCCACAGTAAAGTATAACTGCTGTTTAGGCTGTGTTTTCCATGGGTAGTTTTACCATGTCAAGAAAAACTGAGGAAGAGTCTTGGTAAATTGGATAGATCCTTAGGAGAGAAGTTATAGCAGGGTATGGACAAAAATTAGGCAGGATGGGCACATTCAGATGGGTTAAGTGGTGCATTTTTAGAGGGAATACTTACATATACAAGATCACGTATCTATTTGGGTATTATTAACAAAATGTATATGCATATATGTATATATCACACATATACATACAACACACATACACATACATACAGATAATTCTTGTTCTAGACTTGTGGTTTCTCCCAATGTAGGGGGTTCCCAATATGGAAGTTCTCTTCACCAATATAGATGGACAACTCAAAAATGTGTACCATAGAGTGTTAGGGAGTTGCCTGGGACACCAAGATGATAAATCAAAGGGAGCGACACCTTGCACTACGATCTCTTGGCTCCACATAGAGACCACCTCTTGCCATATCACAGCTGTCTTCCTGGAAGTATGCCTCCCAGTTCTCCAAACCTCCCAGGAGCCTGGTCAGAGGCACAACATGACCCATCCAGCTAAAGCAAGTTCTTCCATAGTTTATGATCCCCAGTCCAGCAGAAGGGATGGGGATCCGCTCAGATTCAGCATCCAAAGGGTTAAGTCTGGGCTGGTTCAGTGGGGTGATGGCACCTTCCTCACCTGCTTAAAATAAGGCTTTGTGGGATGCCAAACCCAACTGGCTGAATGATAGCTAGTTACATGGACACTGGGGTCAGGTTTCCTGGTTTCTCAAGAAACCTTTGGCTTCTAGTTTTCAAAGTACTCATCCTGCATCCTTCCAAAGGTTGTTATCTGGCCATGCTTTGAGAAATGCAATCAAGTTTTTTCTGTCCTGAAAGGAAACTGGCCTGGCCAGTATAGGTGGCCTCAATATAACTGGATAAAATGGCTAAAACAAATAAAAAGAGTGAGCTTTAAACGTCTAGGCGGCTCTATTCTAAATAAATGCTGGTCCTCTCCAGCTCCCTCAGCATGGAGAAGAGTTCTGTTTTAGATAGGGTCAAACTCGGTCTACATGGCCAGTTTTCCCCATTTCTGAGCCCACCCTGAGGATGCCCATGGGCTGGGAAGCTGCCTTAGTCTCTCTGGGGCTGCAGATGGGCCGGCAGGGGGCGCCCCTCCCCACCCCACGCCTCCAGCAGCCCGTCTCCACTGCATGGTTCAGCTCTGCAGCGCTGAGGCTGGCCTCTTAAAAAGCCAAAAAAAAAAAAAAAAAGAAAGAAAGTTTCTTCACACATCTTACTATTCAGTATGTGCCTTGCAGACAAGGTTACCCCAGAGCAGCTCTGTAATCCTTCACTGAAATAGGCTTTATTGATTGCTCTGGTCTATTGTTCTCTTTTCAAGTCCCCCAAGTTCAAGTTCATCGTGGTGTTACATCATGTCTGGTTGCTAGGGGCAACCAGACAGACCCAGACGTGACTATCATTAGCAAGAAACCCTCAGCTCTCCTCCCACCAACCTTCCAGTGGCTCTGACGTAGCAGGGCCCACTGCAAACACATTGAGGTATTTATTCTACCTAATTTATGACCTTCACAGCAAGCGAGGACCCCCACTCCCAAAACCAACACTGTTGTATATTTAATTAACCCGTCTTTCCCTGGCACTTGGGAAAGTTAGACAAAGGACTAATTATTGTGTCTCGCTGCCCTGCATTTTTTTGTCTTGGGGGGTGTGTGTGAAGATTTGCATGGGAAAGAAAGCTCCCAGGTCTAGGGCTGTCCCCCCACCCCCACCCCCTTCCCCCCCTTATTTTTTGCCCTATTGACATTTCATGAAATTCTTTAGCTGCTTAAGGGAATTAGGGGGAGAAAGAGGCCACGTGAATGTTACTCCTTTGGACTTGGTATTCAGCAACACAAATCAACTCCTGACATGTTTAAATTTAAATGCTAACCACACACTCCGCGAGTTACTCTAAAGGTTAGTTCTTAATCAATAGAAGTTGCTGACTGCGGGCTTTCTCAGCTTCCACGCGGCACTGCAGTTCCCGGCCTTTTGTCTCACCGTGGGCCCTTGCAAACTTTTTTTTCTCCTCCTTTCCTTAAGATGATTCCAGCGATGATCTGGCAGACACGGATCGCTAGCGTGATCCCTGATAGCAACCTATCAATAAGGGAGCGGGGCCTTGCGGGCCGGGGGTGTCGGGAGCCCGGGTCCCTCAACCACGGCTGGAAGGACCGCATTAACCCTTGCGTGCCAGCACCCCCTCACGGGCCAGGTCCAGCCTTGCATCTCTTCCCATCACACCCGCTCTCTCTATGGGACTCATGGCTCTTTGGCATCTGGCCGAGGACACAGCTCCGAGGACGTTTGGAGGGGATCATTGATTTGCTGAGGCCGCAAACAGGCAGGCGCATGTGTATAGGGCTTTCTGGAGATCGAACTGAAAATGGTCGCTCTGAATTAGAGTTCAGGGCATCAGGGTCTGAGGGCTAGCAAAGACCCTGGAAGTCCCGGTGGCCAGACCCTCTGGTGGGTTATGACACTGACCGGGGCTGGTCAGGGGGTCCGATGCCTCTGGTATTTATTTAAAAGGCTGTGGAAGCTGGAAGGAACCTTGGAGGTCATTAAGCACAAACTCCTTGTGGGGTCCAGTTTATAGGATCAGAGACTGAGAAAAGAAACCTTAGCATAAGGCTTGGCACAGACCGTGTTTCCCCGATAAGACCTATCCCGAAAATAAGCCCTCCCCTTACTGTGTAAGATTCCTCTAAAATAAGCCCTCCCCCGAAAATAAGCCCTATTGAGATTGCTACTGTAGTGAAGGTGATCCCCTGCACTACACGCTACATTACCGTACCCTCTGTATACACCGTCCCCCTCCCCTGAAACGCACTCCGCACTCCAAGCTGCATCCAATCAGAGCTGCAGCAGTGAGCGCCTCATCCTGTTCTTCCCCAGTGATTTGCTTATTGAATAAAGGTACATTTTTTTTTGTTCACATTTACCTGTTTATTAAAATTGCTGTCAATGTTCATTAAAATAAGCCCTCCCCTGAAAATAAGCCCTCTGGTGTTTTTCTGTCCAAAAAATAATGAGACAGTGTCTTATTATCAGGGAAACACGGTAGTAGGTGCTTAACAAATATTTACCTGACTGGACTGAAGTCAGGATGCCTTCTCTCTGCTAATTACTTCCAATTTATCCTATATAGAATCATATTTGTACATAATTACGTCTATGTTGTCTCCTCTGTTACACTGTGAATTTCTGGTCAGCAGAAGCTGAATTTGGAATTTCTTTATATCCCCAGCCCTTATGCCTGGCACATAGTAGGTGCTTAATAAAGTCTGCAGATTTGACCAACAGGGGCAGGATCATTGATGTCTCTGCATCTCCACCACTTGGAGTATATGCAGTAGGTGCCTCATGAATGCTTGTTAGGTCCTAAAGCTTTGCTCACAGTCATAGGAGGAGTAAAGGGCAGATCAGCATTTGAACCCAGGCCTTTCCCTTGAAGCCAATGTTCTCTCAGCTGGACCAGAACCTATGTGCTATTGCCCATCCTGACCCAACCCCCTGAACCTTTGGTCTGGAGTTGGAAGGATATCATCAGCCATTCTGCCCCCTCATTTTACAGATGAAGAAACGGGCCCAAAGGAACTAGCCCAAGGCCTCTAGTAAAATGTCAGAGAGCCATGACTTAAATCCTGACTCTTGAACTCCAAATGCAGGCCACACATTTACAAGAAAGTTACAAAAAAATGGACGAGGAGGGATCTGGAAAGCTCCACTTTCTGTTTGCACTCTCCAAACATGTTGGATTTTCAAGTATTTGCCTTTTTCTTCCTCTTTTTTGTAATACCGATAACTTCGGCTATAGAATGTTAATTTTGGAAGATTGTATGGCTGGCCAATGGCGAAATATGAGCAGATGACGGCTAAGGTCACTTAGGTCAGATTAAAAAAAAACATGTCTTTGGGCATTTATGGTGCTATAACTTCCAATTTAATACGCTTTCTGCCTTTCTCTATATTTCTTTCCACTTTGAGAGTTCCTGAAATGTAACCTCCTGCCTCCGGCCAGACTAAAGGCATTTCTGCTCTCTATCTCCAACGTGTCCCCAGAAGATGAGACAATGCAGGTTGATGCTATCTGGACATCCTGAAGTTGGGGAAGCTTTCTCTAGCCAGTATTTCTGAGCCTCATCAATCCACTGCCCCCCAAGATCCTGGCTCCCCATTTGTCAGCCTCCCACCCCCGGTTTTTAGAGGCTGTCCTAGGGAGCGTCAGCCAAGCTTGTCCTCTCCCCAGCGTTCAAGGTGAAACATCCCGATGAATTCTGCAGTCCAGCAAAAGATCTTAGCTTCCCTTTTTTCTCCAGTCAAATGAAGAAGTAATCTCATCAGGTCGAAAAGTGCTGACTAAGGATTTAATAAAGGGCCTGCAGATGTGTGTCATCTCTGAGGTATTCAACTCATGTAATGCAAAACAGTTGCACAGGGAACGTGCTTATAAAATTCCATTTAACCATTGCTGGGCTCTTTTTTTACTGTTCTCTGAGGAGTATTATCACACTTTCCCGCCCTTAATTTACAACACCATGAAAGTTGGTGATCAGGCCTGCTGCTCTCCGGGAAGCCTCAAAGCACTAAGGATTTATGGACCATAAACAATATCAACTCGTCTGAATCCTAAACAGGAAGTCTGTCATGGCGAGAGTGGGGCGGGGATGGCCGAGTCCCTCTGCCGCCTTCCAAGAAACTGTAAGAAAATGGAAACCATGTTTTTTAAAAATTGGGGCCTTGGTGCCATTGAGGACGGCCAGGGGCAAACGAGGAACCTCCAAGTTCCAGAAATGAAAGAGACCAGAGGGTCGAGTCCCACTCAATTTACCTAAACTCACAGAACTTGGATTAGAACCTCTGAGTTCATCCCAACTCTGGGCCTCATTGCCTCTCACCCCAACTGTTCCAATAGTTTCCTAATTAGTTCCACAGATCTAAGTGGTCAGACTCCCAACCTATCCCCAACTCACAAAGTCATTTTTTCCTTTCTCTAGGCCACACCCTGGCTCCCACCTACCATTCAGGTCTGATTTTATCTACCCCTCCCTCAACTGTCCCACCCCCTCCATTGGTCAGTCAGTCAACAAGCCTTAGTATTAACTGCACATTTGCTAGGATATGGTTTGTATTTCCCCCCTCCCTTTAGAATGGAAGATCCTTGAAGGGAGGGGCTGTTTCCTTCTTGTTTTTACATCCTAGTACCTGCAGAGAAAATGACAGGACTTCTGGTTTTTTGGGTAAGTGTTCAGGGATGAGGAACCACAGGTCACAAAATCCTAGCAAAGTTCTGTGACTTGCCCAGGGTCACAAAGCCAGAACGCGCCTGAGGTGGGGCTTGAACACAGGTCTTCCAGGCTCCCAGGTCATTTCCCTAACCACTCCATCACACTGCCCCTCCTCACTGCCCTGGAGATGACAGAACAAAAATGGCTAAAAGGAGGCTGATGCCCAGGACAAGTTAGAAGAGCCAAAGAGAGCCCCTAGTTGTCTTTGATGAATTCAGATAGATTGGGTACAGGAAGAATGGGCAGAGGGAGCTCAAACCCAGGTCTTCCTAGGTCTGAGGTCATCATTCCAAGCTCCCTATGACTTAAGTATATACAGCCGGAGTACACAGTAGGCATTATAGACCAGCTAGGTGGCACAGTGGGGTAGGGCCCTGCCTCTGGAGTCAAGAGGCCCTGAGTTCAAATACAATTCCAAACTGTGTGACCCTGGGCAAGTCACTTCACCCTAGCTAGCCTCAGTTTCCTCATCTGTAAAATGAGTTGGAGAAGGAAATGACAAACCACTCCAGTATCTTTGCCAAGAAAACAATACAGCTGAATAACAGCAATGCATTTATATGGTCACTGAATGGAGCTTTGAAATCAGAGGCCCGGTATTAGAATCCTGGCCTGGGCACTTATGTACTCGCTGTGCAACCGCGGGCAAGTCTCTGCCCCTCTCTGGGCCTTGGTTCCTCCTCTGAAGAATGAGGGGATTAGAGTAGGGGGCTCTGAAGGCCCCTTCCATTCTAACTCCCCTGATGAGAAAGGACAGGTCGGGGGTCCCCTCACCCTAATCAAAAACTCTCCCTGCTACCGGGGCTGGAGAACAGGATGTATATTAAAGTAACAACAAACAGCCAAAGAATTGTAAGTCTGCTTTGGCTACTCCTCCTCCAGACTTAAGCAAACTCAGGGCTGGAGGCAGCTGTATCTGTTTTTCAAATTAAAAAAGTAAGACAAAAGGCCTCAAGGCCAAAGATTAACGCAGGCGGAAGGAGGTTGTTAATGTGGAATCCAGGACTGGGTGTGACAGTTGGCTCTGGCTCCAGTAATGTGGGTTATTTAAGGACGTTCACACATGGAGGAAGGAGATGGCTCTTCCCATGTGCTGCTGGGGCCCCTCCCCCAGCCAGGGAGAGGCCTCACAGGGACACAAGCCAGCAGCCCCCTGCTGTCCATCCTGACCAGTGGGCACTCTGCTTCACTGAGACACACACACGCCCAAGAGAGGGCTGCCATCTTCCTACAGTCCACTGTTCAGTATTTCCCCCAAATGGGTTTCACAGAATTTCAGAGTTGAAAATGCTCTCAGAAGAGGCCATTAAGTCCCACCCCACTGGAACAAGAATCCAGCTTCCCTTGAAAACCTCCAGGGGAGGGGGAGCCAGGGAAGTCTTTCCTATTATCAAGCTGGAATCTTTCCCCCTACAGTTTTCACGTCCAGTCCCTCTTCCATAAGACTGCATCGGTGCGAATCCTACAGACTTAGAAAACTGCCCTGCGCACAGAAGGGACAGGGATCTGCCCAAGGTCACAAAGTGTCAGAGATGGGATCTGAACCCAGGTCTGCTTAAGAGCATTTTTCTATCTTTATATGACAGGGGCTCGAGGCTCTTTGTCACCGTGGTCACCTTCCTCTGGTCACTTTCTAGTTCATTAAGAAGATCCCTCCTAAAGGTGCAATTTCCACAAGTGAACCCAGTGCTCCACAGGGGACTGGACCAGGGAGGACACCACTCATTCCTTACTGTAGCAGAGGACCTGGGAACTTTCATGGATGCCCCAAATAACAACCATCCCATCTCCCTGGAGGCAGATCCCAGGAGCCCTGAGAGCTGGAAGGGACTTCAGAGCCTTCAGACCCACCCTCATCTTAGATGGGGCCCAGGGAACCAAAGGGACCTGGCCCCACCACACGCTGAAGCACTGGCCCTGGACTCCAAATCCAGTGCCCTTTCCCTCATACCCCTCTGTCTCTCTTCTTCAATTATTATTTTTATTTATATATAAATTATTCTTGAATTATAGGAGCAGGGACTGAGCCCCTTCTTGGGGTCCCCCACTGTGTAGAGGCATTGCGCATTGTGCATACAAGAGGAGCTCATTAAATGCCTGTTCACTGGCAGTATGGGGAAGTGGAGAGAACATGGGATGTGGGATCTGGAGACACAGGTTCCAGTCCTCGCCAAATTATTTTGACCAATCAATCAACAAGCACTCATTTAGCACCTACTATGTGCTTGGTGGAGGGACCAAAATGTCAGGATCCAAACAAAGCCATCTGACTCCAAGTCAAATGCTTTCCATCACACCAAACTGCCACTTACAATCTTTATGACCTTGGGCCAATCCCTTAACCTCTGAGCCTCAGTTTCCTCATCTGTAAAAGAGGCACAACAATCCTTGCCTCCCTGAAACTACAGGACTTTTGGGAGGAAAATCTGAAATAAAAATGTCAGCTAACAATAATATCAAACTAATATTTATATAGACTTTGAGGCTGGCAAAGTGCTTTGCATTTATTCATTCATTTGATCCAACAGCCCTGGGATTATTATAGTGCTATTATTAGCACCATATCATTATTACTATTAGTTGATTTATCAGGAATACTTGTCAGGAGGGCAATATTAGTAGTTTCATTTTACAGATAGGGAAACTGAAACAGGCAGATGTTAAGGGACTCACCCAGGGTCACACAACTAGTACATGGTATGAGGAAGGATTCCGGACTCCAAGCCCAGCCCTCTAGCCGCTGGGCTGCCTCTAGCTGTGAACACTTGGAAACCCTTTGCTTGTCCAAGACTTCACTGAAGGGAACCCATAAAAGATAAAATACAACACCGTCACTAAGGTGTGAGCCAGGGGTGCAAAGAGGAGGGCAATGACTTGGCCACAGCCACAACCCCCACATGGATGCCTTTTTCAGCAAATCCTTCATTCAAAAGCTACATTTTTTGAGGAAAAAGTGTGACTGTCTGGGCCCTCAGCAGGTTCAGTTTTTGGCCAGGGGCCTTCCGTTTTGCCCCCTAGCCCAGAAGGCTGGTCTCAGCTGTCCCCAAAGGAAGAAAAGGGACGAGCACCAAATGCAGACAGTCCTCCATGGGACAGACTCCTCCCATCGAGAGAACCCAGGAGTTCCCCAGAAGATGGGCAGCTGCCAGCTGAAGCCCCTTTGTGCAAAGGCCAAATGTGGTCAGCTTGGTCCATGGAATGTAGACTGCTCTGTCCTACCTAGTGATGGCCAGCTTAGCGGAGGAGTCCAAACCACGGCCCCACGGGGACTAACCCCGAGATTTCAGCCAAGACCTCTGTTTTCATACAAACCTCAAGTTGGGAAAAATGAAGAGTTTTATCCGAGTGCCTCCCAGATCTTCAGAACGTGCTCGTGTGTGCACACACACACACACACACACACACACTCACTCACACTCTCAGTTACTCTTGTTAGTAGTTGGATGACTGAATGTTTCAGCCTGGGGCCCAGCTGGCCTTGCTGGCGGATGTCCACATGAAACAATATTCTTCCAGGTAAAATTCTTCTGCACTGAAAAACCTCACAACTACTGGATATCACAGGGCTTGAAGGAATTTTAGAGGTTGTCCTGTTTAACCCCCTCGATTAATACTTGGAGCCCCTGGACGAGCTTCTAAGCTCCACAATTCATAAGTCTCCGAGGCAGGATTCAAACTCGGGATCTCTGGTCCTAAATCCAGCTTTCCCCCATATATGAAGCTAATTCCTTAAATACTTAGGGCTAGAAGGGGTCATCTGATCCAATCCCTCCCCTTTCAGAGGAAGAAACTGGAGCCCAAGGTGGTTGACCTACTCAAGGTCACACAGCTAAAAGAGAAACGGGATCTGAACTCAGGTCCTCTTGATTGTGGCTCATGGGGTGGATTTACTATGGAAGGGGTCTGATCTGAGAGGCCACCTATTCCAACTTCCAAAGGAGGAAAGAAAGTTCTAGAGAAGGAAAGTCATCTGCTCAGGGGTCAGGGAGGTCATTAGTAATGGGCATCACAGCATAGTGAATGGGGCTCTGGATCTGGCATCAGGATGGTGTAGATTCAAATCCTGTCATAGGTATCAGTGGTGGCTGGCACTCTGGAAAAGTCACTTGGCCTCAGTTTCATCTGTAAAAATGGGCATAATAATAGCACCCACCTCCTAGGGCTGTGGTGATCAAAGGAAAATACTATGCAGATCTGAAAGTGCCATGGACATTTTTAGACATTATAGCTATTATAATTAAGTTTCAGAGTTAGAATTTCCCAGGATAATATAAGATTAGACCCAGAGAATTTAAAGTGCCTTTCCAGAGTCATGGATAAGACCACAGATCTGAGATTGGGATCATGATTCCTGGATAGAAGCTGCCCTTTTAGTTCTGAGTTCAAATACTGCCTCAGGAGCTTACTAGCCATGGGATCCTGGGTCGAGTTGCTTACCCCCTCTAAGCTCTAGCTTCCTCATTTGTAAAATGGGCCAGCTGAACTGGACACCCTTCAAAGTCCCTTACAGCACTAAATCTGGGATTTATTTTTTTTTGGACGGGGGGAAGGCAAGGCAGTTGGGGTTAAGCGACTTGCCCAAGGTCACACAGCTAGTAAGTGTGTCAAGTTTTGGAGGCAGGATTTGAACTCAGGTCCTCCTGACTCCAGGGCTGATGCTCTATTCACTGCGCCACCTAGCTGCCCTACCCAGCTCTAAATCTATAGTCCTAACCTTGGAGGCCATCTGGTCTAGCTCCCTCACTTTACAAAGAAGGAAACTGAGGCCTGTGGAGGTGAAACTACTTTGCCCAGATTCACTTGGGTAGTAACTGGAAGCAAAGGGATTCGAGGTGCAATCTTTTCACTATATACTACCAATTTCTTTGGGCTGTAGCAGTCCTTGGATGCTTTGGGGAAGCCCACTCTGCCCCACCCACCCAAATCAGTCTAAATATAACACCCTACAGACCAAGCAGCATCAGATCCTTGAAATGCAATCCAGAAAGCTGGGGGAGACCAGGTGCTTTTAATATGACATATTAATTATGTATGGAAACTTAAGACCTAAAGAAGGTGGTTTCCCTGGAAAGAAAGAGCTCGACAAAGGTGATTTATTTATTTATATGGTTAAAAGTCGAGAGTCTTTTGGGAGCTGCTGGGGGGCGGGGGCAGTAGGAAGACCTAGAAAGACTGGAGTTTTTCCCAGTGGCAAAAAGTTCTTAAGGAAATGAAATCTCTCTTTAATCGCTATATTAACATCAGGAGGAAGCCCTGGTGTTGCACAAAAGCTCTCTCCCGTGTTCTCTGAAAGGCATTTGGACTGTGGTCCTGGACAGAGCCAGGGGGAGGGGAGCTGGGGCTAGGGGGCTGGCCTGGGAAGGGGGTAGTCAAGCAACCAGAAGGGACAGAAACAATCCTATTTGGGCTTTTTGTTCGCCAATGGCATACTACATAGATCAGAGGCTTCTGGTAAAATACCAACCCTGACTGTACACAAAGCACAGGAAAATGTGGGGCCAAAAAAAAAGGCAGCTTAGGATATGTTAACGCTGCTATTCTATCAGCTTAAAGAGTATTTTATGCTTGAACAACGGCTCCCTTTTATTATGGCGGCCTTTCATTCATTCAGGACTTCAAAGGGTCCAGCCACCAGAGTACCTGATCGTCCATAGGGCCCTGGAAGGGTGTTCTAAAGAAGTGAGCCACTGGGAGACCCCGACCCCCGTGGACCAGGCAGTTCAAAGAGAATATTTCAACAATGATTACATTTTGTAAATCTTTTTTTTTTTTTTTAACGAAAGACAGCTTATTTCCTGCTTTTTCATGAAAAATAGATGCTGACCGTTAAAGCCAGCCTGCCCTAGGAAAGTTGCCTGGGATCTGAGGGGGCTGGGGGGGGCAGAGGGAGGGATTAAGGCCAAGGTCAGGTAGAGTCTTTCAGGATTCCAACATGTTTCAGGGTGGCAAGGCAGAGTCCTTGGTGGCATTCCCATAAGGATGATGGGGAGGCACCAGGGATGTAGATATTTCACACGGGGGGAGGAGGGGAGGAATTGTCTTGGAAGAGATGGGTTTGTTTAATTAGGTTCATTTTTCTTTAAAGTTTTGGGTTTTTTTTTCTTATTTTTTCTTCCTGAAAAGATCAGCAAAGTACAGAGGACCTCAGGCATATAAAAATCTCTCTCACAAAAGCCAGAGTGGCCTGTTGATGATTTTTTTTTTAAATAGGCCCATTCAACTTTAAACTTGAACACCCAGAGAAGCCCGACATACATGTTATGCAGCCATAAAACCTGGTTCAGTCTCAACAGTCCAGGCTACTCTTTCTCATCATATAATCATGCCTCCCAAATGGGAGCTCCTCCTTCTCCTCCTCCCAAATGGGAGCTTCCCACTGGCCCCAACCCCTCCCCCATGTCCTACTCAAGACAGTTGACTTTCTTTTGCAGGAAGAATATTTTCTGGAGAGTTACAATAACTAAAAGTGTCCCAAAGTGGAATGAGCCATCTTGGAAGGTGGAGCAGCACCAGGGTATTCAGGGGAAAGAGGGCTGGGCCTAGACTAGGGAGACCTGGGTTAAAAATCCTGCCCCTTCTGTGACTGAAGGCCAGTCACGTGACCTTTCTGAGTTTGAGTTCCCACAGCTGTAAAATGGGGATAACTTCTACCTCCCAAGACTGTTGTAAGGATTGCTTAACAAGCCTTCAAGAGAATTCTTTATCCCCATATATATTATCCCACATATAATACATATTATTCATATATGTTCATATATGCATATGTATATATGTATGTCTATGTCAGCTATTAGTTATCTTGCCCACTTTTCAGGTGAGTTGTAAGGAAGATTCTTTTTGGAATGTGGGTTGAACTAAATGGTCTTTGAGATTCTTTAAACTTTAAAGAAATTCTAGGAAGATGAAAGAGGGACCCTTCTCAACACAACAGATTCCAGTGAAAAGCTCTGACCAAAAAATCCGGGTGGATACTTTCAGAGGGGGCCCCAGCCAGCTGATTCTACCATCACAACATCTATTCTATCTGGCCCCTTCTCTTCACTCACACAGTCACCACTCTTATCACTTTTGACCCAAGATACTGAAAAAGTCTTCTCATTGGTTTCCCCACCTCTCCCTACTGTGATCCATCCTTTAAACTGCCACCAAACTGTCCTAAAGGCACAGGTCTGACCATGTCACTCCTTTACTCTATAAACTACAGTGACTTTCTATTGGCTCTGCTTATCTTTTAAAGCCCTTCACAACCTGGCTCTTAATTATTAGACATTACTCCCCTTCCATATACTCTATGGCCCAACCAAACTGGTGTTCTTTCTGTTGTTCAAATATGGTACCCACGTAGGTGCCTTTGTACTGTTTGTATCGCGCCAGCAGTGGCGTCCCCTTGATCTCCACCTCTTAAGACTACTCCCTTCTTTCCTTCCAGATTCAGCCCTAGATAAACATGTATGTAAGTTTGTAAGATAAACCCTACCTGAGATCTTTCCTGATCTATCCTCACCCCCCAAATGATCTTGTTATCTATTATATGGATTACATAACATTATATGTTAGGCAACACAATAATAAACACACATGTATATAGTATTATATATCACACATATAATACAATATATGACTAGAATACTATATGACACACATATGTGTATATATTATATATAGACCATATAAGACATGATAGATATACATACACATGTATGTATATATTAAATGTTACATTATAATTACATTATACAACAGTTATATGTCACTATATAGACATATTTATGTTTATGTATTATGTAATATGCAACATATGCTACATCTTATACAAAATATATACTATGTATCATATATAATAACACACATATAAAATACATAATATATGCATAAACACACGTTTCCTCTGATAGTATGTGAGCGCCTTGAAGGCAGGGTTGACTCCTCTTCCCTTTTTCTTTATATCCCCAATCCCTTAAACTGTAATACTTAAGGAATGCTTGTTCATTCACTGGTTGCTGGTGATGCTGGGAGATGTACAAGGTAATCCATAAGCTTTCCCGTTAAAAAAAAAAGTCTCTGTTATTTCAGGTCGTCAAATGCTGTTTTACCATCTACCCATGATCTTGTCATTTATTTTTCTTCTTCTAAATGGAAAAGTTCTTCTCAAATCTGAAGGTTTCCCCCAGAAAGCAGCAACAGACTTTAATTGTTTTGCTTATTCCACAGGGAGAAGTCAAGGTTTCTCCAAAAATTATTTAGGTATTCCTTGGGAGGGAAGGGAGCTCAGGGAGTTGGCTGCTTGCCTGTCACCCTGTCATCCCAACCTTATCTTGGAAGGAGCAGTATGCCAGAGCAGAAAGAGGGCTAGAATTGGATCCAAGAGAGACCTGGGTCCGAATCCTGTCTCCCAGGAGAAGTTACAGAATCATCAATTTCAGAAATTATTGAGTCTAACCCCCTTGTTCCTGGGTAGGCAAGGTGACCTGTCCTAGGTCACCCCATTAGTAAAGACCAAAGGTAGGACTTCAGCCCAGGTCTTTAAACTCCAAAGCCAAGCTTTTCTACTTCCATTTCTAAGTCTATGATTTTATGATGTCTGCCCTCCCTGCGTCACAGGGTTATTGGGAGAACGAACAGGAACAGATCCCAAAAGATTTGGAAAACTTGACAGTGTTCCTAAAACATAGTCTTCCAGTCATGTCAGGTATTAATCCACTCGAGACGTATAGTCATGACATAATTAACTTCCAACCTGGGGTTAATGCTGGAGGGCTCTCTCTATTCTTGATCAGTGGTGTGGTTGTTTCCAAAAAACTCGGGCTGGGAATCACCCAGAGGATAGAGCTAGGAGGGCTCCTTTTCCTATCTGCTACTGAGCGCATAGTAGGTTTGGGGATTTTATTCCTTCCAAACTTTTCTTTGCTGAGACACGACTCACTGAGCAAACCCAAGGGGAGGTGGAGGGGGTAGGGGTGAGAAATATGTGAGGGGAGTTTGCCGTTTCAAATGACAGTATTTTTTATGCTGAAACAGCAAATGCTTTTTTTATGTACGGATTTATGCCCTTCTAAATTTGTAGATTAAATTTACAGCTAAGCAATATCCATTACCACAAACAATTAGCTTCATCCTGAATTTTTTTTTCCTATAGAGGTGAATGAAAAATCCCTTGGAGAGAAGAGAAAGAAGTGGCGTGTGTGTGTGTGTGTGTGTGTGTGTGTGTGTGTGTGTGTGACAGACAGACAGACAGAGATGTTAAGATTACACAGCACCATCTGCAAAGATATTCTGACAAAGTACTTGGCCATAAAAGAAAGCACAATGACATTCCCTACCCCTTAATTTCCCTCTCAGGATTTGCTGTTCTAGGTATGAAGTCAGACCAGACCCAGTAGAATTATGGGACAGTAGAAAGGTCATAGTTTCGAATTCTAGCTTCGCCCCTACCTACCTGTGTGACCTGAGAAAAGTCACCTCTCCTCTCTGGGGCTCAGTTTCCTCATCAGTAAAACGAGGAAGCCAAATTAAATGACCTTCAAGGTCCCTTCCAACTCTAAATCTTAGCAAGTGGTATGGTCAAGTCAATACAATAAGCTTTTATTAAGCACCTACTATGTGCCAGGCACTCTGTGCTCTTTGGGGATACAAAGACAAAAAAAAAACAATTCCTGCCCTTAGAGTGGGGGAGCTCCCACTCTAACAGAGCAAAATGCTATGTACAAACAAGACAGAAACAGCATCAACCAGAGATCATCTTAGTATGACGTAGAGAATAGTGGCACTTGGACATAAGAGGAACTGTGTTCAAATCCTGCTTCTGGTGCTTGATGTGTGGTCCTGGGAAAATCATTTCACCTTTCTAGCCTCAATTTCCTCCCGTGTAAAATCAGTCAGTTGGCCTTGAGGCACTTTCTAGCTCTCAATCTATGATTTGATGATCACTAGTCTAGCACACAGTAGGTATTTAATAAGTGCTTACTGATTTTACTTAAATATGACTCTATGATTTGGATTTGAATCCCAGATCTGCTAATTACTTTTGACTTGAACAAATTCTTTCGCTTCCATGGGCTTCAGCTTTTTCATCTGTAAGAAGAGAAGCTGGACAAAGGTTCCTTTTAATCAGGAACCCCAAGATCCCTTGGGTACTGTTTCTGAATTTCAGACAAAGAAGGGGAAGGGTCACCTTCTGGGCACTGAAGATGGTCAGAGCTGGTCCTGCTAGTTCCAAGAAACAGACAGCAGCCCCCTCAGCCTGCTTTTAGTCGCCACCTACTTCATGGGCCTTTGGACAGAATGGAGAATTAAGAATGAACCAAACTGCTCGTGAACTCTCCTGAGCTGGTTTTTCCACTTCGGAGCCATAAAGCCCGACGTACTATAACTTTATTGTATTTTCATAAAAACAATTACTGAAGGGAAGACTGTTGCATGTTTATTGGCTCTTAAATTAAAATATCCCTTTCCCTCTTAAAACCACCATATGGAAAGGAGACCCCACTGCCTCTTTGGTTGGACTGGTGGCAAATCCACCAAATGGGTGTTTTAATTTTGATTTCTGGTGCTGCAGAACCCTCCCAGACATGCTGCTCTGGGCATTAGAGAAAGATGAAGTGTGAAGGGCTGTGTACTTATATGATGATGGTAGGGAAAGGCACAGCAGATTGTCTGAGGAGCTACACAGCTTCCTGTCTGACCGCCAGCCCGCTCCAAGTTCAAGTTCAGGTTTAAATGAAATAAAAACCCTCTTCAGGAGTTTATAGGTGGGCCTCATTTCCATGTGCTCCCCTCTGAACTCAGCCTGCATGCCCAGCCTCTGTTTCCAAGGCTCAGCAAAGGAATGTGTGACAGTTTGAGTCTGGGGTGCGTTCTCAGGAGCCCAGGCTGTGCACCTTTGGAATGAAAAGTTTAACGAAATCTGCTGTAGACATTGAGAATGGGAGGGAGGCAGAGAGGATGAGGTAAAGAAGGGGGGAGGGAGGGAGGGAGAGAAAGAGAGAGAGAGAGGGAGGGAAGGAGGGAGGGAGAGAGAGTGAAGAGAGGGAAAGAGAGAGGAGAGAGAGAGAGAGAGAGAGAGAGAGAGAGAGAGAG
>NW_027185850.1:14018767-14094423 GCF_028583685.1 Petaurus breviceps papuanus
GGGGGGGGGGGGGGGAGTAGGGAAGAAGAGGAGAGGGGGAGGAAGGCAAAGGGACAGAGAGAAATGGGAAGATAGAGGTGAGAGAGAAATAGAGACAGATACACACAGATATATAGAGATAGAGACAAAAATGTAAGAAAGGAAGGAGGAAAGGAAAAGGAAGGGAAAGGGGAAGGGAAGACAAAAGAAAGGATAGAAAGAAGCCTTCCATAGCTTAAAGTTGAATTAAGACATGTGGGACACCCTGCATAAATGCTACCTATCATTATGATAGCCGAACCCCCTCATTTTGCAGATGAGGAAAATGATCCCCAGAGAGGTGAAGTGATTAATAATAGCTACCATTATCTGGATTTGCAAAACACTCTCCATATGTTGTCTCATTTAATGCTCACAACAGCCCTGAGAATGCAGGTGCCATCATTAGCTCCATTTAGCAGCTGGGGAAACTGAGGCTCAGAGAGTTTGAATGAACTCTGGCTCTCCCAACTGCCGTATGGCACCGTGGCCTCGTGACAATCTAGTCCCCGAAGGTCACATGGATAACGTTTAAAGCCAGGTTCTCTGGATCCCGGGGAAGGCATCCAGGCTCAGCCTCAGAGTCACCATTCCCTTGCTGGCTCCTTCCTTGCCAGCGCCCCGAGATCCATTCTGTGCACTCTCGCTCGATCTCCAGGGCCTCATCTCTGGCAGCCTCATCACGGCCTCCACCATCGCCCCAGCCTTCCTCTAGCATCCTGCTTCCATGACTCCCATGGTCTACTAGACACTGCCATGGAGATGTTCTCCATCACCACAAACTCAAGGTCTAAAGCTGAACACAACAGCATCCCCCCAGACTCTCTCCACATTCTCAACCCCCCAGTTTCCATGAATGATGGAAACCATCCTTTCAGTCATCCAAATGCCCAAACCCAATGGTCACTAAGTCCTACTGAGTGTCCCTTTCTAAGTTCTATTACACCTCCGCTACTATCTCCATTCTCACCGAGGAGAACACTTTATCCTCTCTCCTTCTAGAAGCAGCCAGGTGGCACAGGCAAGTCAGGAAGGTGAGTTGAGACACTACCTCCGACTCTTACTAGCTGTGTGACCCTGGGCAAATCACTTAACCATTGCGTTTGCCTCACATTCCTCATCTGTAAAGTGGAGATAATAACAGCACCTGCCTTTCAGGGTCATTGTGAAAATCAAATGAGATAATATTTCTATAGTGCTCTGAAAACTTTAAGGTAATGTGTGTGTATGTGTGTGTGTATGTATGTGTTTGTACATATATGTGTGTGCTTTCATTAATTAATACATTTTATTACTAATAACAGTATTATTCTTCTGAGTGGTATCCCTGCCCACTCTAATCCATCCTATGCCATATCAATCTTTTAAAAACAAGGTTTCCTTTTCAAACATTAATTCTTTTCAGTGCTGATTTTATACGGGTGCTGTATGGCTTATGCTGTTGTATGGCTGTAATTTGTGGGATATTATAGACCTTGAGCAATTGCATACCACATAGAGGGCAATGCAGAATCACACAGTGGCCATGAGCAGGCAATAGGGAGCCATTGAAGATGATTTTCCCTGAGCATTCTCTCTGGCTGTTCCCATGCCTGGAATGCTCTCCTTCCTCCACTCTGACTACTGACCTCACTGGCTTCTTATGTTTTAGCTTTTACTGGAAGCCTTCCCTAATTCCTCTTAACTTCCAGTGCCTTCCCTCTGTTAATTATTTCCCATTTGTACTATATATATAGCTTGGCTTGTATATACTTGTTTGCATGTTATCCCCCCCATTAGACTGTAAACTCCTTGAGGGCAGGGAGCATCTTTTGCCTCTTTTTGTGTCTCTAGCAGTTGGTATGCTGCCTGACACACGGCAGGTGCTTAATAAATGTTTGCTGTTGTTGTTATTGACTGATTGATTGAAGAGGAGGGAGGACAGCGGAGTGGAAAGAGGTGATACATTCAGATCTGTTTTATGAAAATCAAAATGGTAGCTGTATGGAGGATGATTTGGAGAGGGGAGAGAATGGAGGCGGGGAGACCCATCAGGAAGCTTGTGAAATAGTCTAGATCAGACATGATGGATGGGGTCTAAAACAGAACAGAGGCTGCATGTTAGGGAGTCAGATGGCAGCAAGACTTTGTACCCTTCTAGGGTACAATCAGCAGAACGAGGAAAGTAGAGGATGAGTTTGGGAGGCAAAGAGGTTCTGTCTTTGGCATGTTGAGTCCAAACCATAGCAGGGATCCTTATCTAGCTCCAGCTTGGACCAGAGGGTCTTTGAGGTCCCTTCTAGTAGGTCATTTCAGAAGTGATCTCGAATTTAGATCAGGAAAGGTTGTCAGAAGCCATCTACTCCAGCCTCTTAATTTTATTGATGATGAAGCTGGGACCAATAAAAGTTAGATGACTTGCCCAGGGTTGCACACCTAGCAAGCACCTCACTCCCATCTTCCTCCACCATGCCCTATCCATTCCACTGCTCAAGAACTTGTTCATTTTGTAGCTGTTTCCATTCAGGCTGACCGTAATAAGTCAGATGTTTTTCCATATACAATACAAGCTCTTTCTTTGAAGCAAATCTGGATCTGCTAGAAGCAGCCTTATCTCTTCCATGTCCCTAGAGTCTGAAAGTGACTGGAATTCCCATTTCTACTGTGACTTTGTTCCTGTGTCTGGTCTCTATATTGCACAGTTCTGCCTATGCTAAGAAAGAAGGAAGGGAGGGGGGCAGTGAGAGTCACGAGCACAATGTGAGATTATCCAGTAGTGACCCAGGGGCCAAGCAACATTAGTGCATTCCAGGAGGAGGCCCATTCAGCAGTTCTGGCTCTGCAAAGGTCGCTGTGATGCAAGACCCAAGGGAAGGAAGGGTTGAGTGATTGGCCTTCCAGGAAGATGCCTGAGGTGGGGAGGGAATAGTCCAATTAGGCCTGGGGCTTGGAGAGCCTGGGGCATGTCTCTGACCGGGGAAAATATTCAGCAAGTAGACTGCAGCCCATTTCCAGTGATGGCCTTTGTATCTGAAGTGCACTTGGGGGTAGTGGACAGGCAATGTACCGTCTGATGGGGAGAGGATGGGATAATGGCCAGCCAGTGCTGCATCGGCATCCAGGAAATGGAACAAGATGCAAAGCTCCTTAACCTTTTCTCATTCCTGGAGTCCTTTGGCAGCAGTCTGGAGAAACCTATGAAGGCCCTACTCATAAGCATGTTTTAAGGGCATAAAGTAAAATACATGGGACTGCAAAGGAAAACAAATATATGGGAACAGGTATCAAAACATATATAAAAAACACAAGTTCACACAGTCTAGCTTAGGAAGACCTGGCCTAAAAGAAAGCCTTCAGCATTCTGGATGGATTGAAGAATTGTGTAAACTGAAAGCTGGAAGGGATCCTTCTGTCCATCCTCACCCAAAATGTATCTGTAAAACCAGCTGAGCTAGAGCTATGGGATGACAAAGCGTGGCTAGGCTGCAATCTGCATAAGTGGGGAGGCTTCTCCAATTAGGGAGATCACAGATCACTCAGTCAACCATAGACAAGCATTTATTAAGCTCTTACAGAAATACTGAGGCATAAGAGATCAAACGGGAGAGACAATATAATGAATCCTGGTTCAAAGACCAGCTGGGAGGAGAAAGGATGGCTGAGGCCTGAATTCAGGAAGACCTCGGTCCAAATCCCAAAGGTTACTTAACCTTTGTCTGATCTGTAAAGCTGGGATTTTCCTGGGGTTGTTGTTAGGATACAATGAGATGATATTTGTAATTTTTGATTTGTGAATCTTAAAGCACCATATGAATACTGGTGAGGGTGATGATGATGGTGGTGATGGTCATGGAAAGAGCAAATAAAGCAATGCCCAGAGACCTGAGAAAACAGCTAACAGGTACTAAAGGCACTTTATTGTGTATGTATGAGTGTATGTGTGTAAGCGTGTGTGTATTTGTGTGTGTGTGTATGTGAGAGAGCTATGATTTCATCAATGCGGGAAACTCTCAGAGTAGAAAATTCCTCCACTGATGTGGAAAGCCACCTTGAGGAACTGAGAAATTAAGTGACTTACCTAGGGTCACACAGTCAGTATGTGTCTAAGGGGAGTGCTGAACCCTGGCCTTCCTCACTCCAAGACCAGCCCTCTCTCTACTATATCACATTGCCTTTCACTGAAATGGTATCATAGTATTACAGATTTAAAGCTGGCAGTGTTCTCAGAGATGATCTAGTCAAACCCTCATTTTACACAGCTGGAGACTGAGGCAGAGGAAGGTGAAGTCACCTGTTTAGAGCTACAGAGCTAGTAAGTGTCCCAGGCAAGATCTGAATTCAGGGCCTTCTGGTTCTAAGTCCGGTGCCCTATCCCCTCTGCCACATTGCCTCTCCAACATTAGAAACAGAGAAATGTTCTTTCTTGTTTCTTCCTTGTCCCTGCATCTCATAATATTTGTATAGAAAGGCACACAAAGACCATCAAGTTGAATTAGTTCTAATGATCAATTTTAGTTCAATTCTAATTAAACAATTTCAATTTAATTAATGCCAGCTAAGAAATCAGCCCAAATTACAAATGTAAATGTTGAACTTTAAATACAAGGTCCTCCCTGCTCATTGCACTTTAAAGAATTCGCCTGCGAAGGCAGATGGGAATTTTAACCTCTGTCTCCTCCGTGAAGGAGAAGCTGGGTGTTCTGTGGAGCAAGGAGACCAGAGAACGTTTAGTCCAAGATGCCAACCAACTCGTGCACCTGCCCACACTCCAAGACGTCAGTGGGTCTAGGATCTCACTGAAGGGATCTCAGGCTGCACCACAGAAGACCAGGTCCAGGGCTAGAAAACATCTGCTGGAGATTGATCAAGACAGCAAAGGGCTTTGAGTTCCTGTGATAGGAAAACGGGGTGAAAGAACTGGGGAAGTTTAGCCTGGAGAAATGAATACTCAGGGAATTAGGTATTTGAAGAGATGGAAAGAGGGCTTGGCTTATTCTGCCTAGCCCTGGAAAGCAGAATCACCAGGCATGGGCAGGAGGTGCCTAGAGGCAGATTTAGGTCTGGGCTCCTAAAATATGAGCCATCCCAAAGTGGAAAGGTGGTGGGCTCCTTAAGATTGGAGGTCTTCAAGCTGAGCCCAGATGACCCTTCATTGGTAATGTCATGGAGAGGAATATTGTGCAGGTATGGTGTAGACAGGAGCTACACACAGTGCCTGGTAAAGTAGGTGCTTAATGAAGAATGACTGAATGAGGGGTCCTGCTAACTCTGAATTTCTGTGGTGTTTTGTTTTTTTCTGAATAGGAAAGAAAGTTCACTTTTGGGGAATTATTCCCATAACTCTAATAATTTTTGATACTTGTCAGGAATTCTTGGCTCGTGAAGGCTGAGCTAGGCAGAGCTCAGATCCTGGAGTTTCTCTGATCACAACTACAAGCCACAGACCTAATATCTAAATGTGAGCTATTATTCATAACATTGATATGTTTTGGTTTTGTTGACCCAGAAAGGTCCAGAATTACAGCCCTATCTCAGACACTTAAGAATTGTGTGAACCAAGGGCTGCTAAGTGGCGGAATGCCCACAGAGTTTCAGTCTGACCTCAGGCACTTACTAGAGGTGTGACCCTGGGGAAGTCACTTAACCCCTGCCTACAAGTAGAGAAGGAAATGGCCAGTCACTCCAGTATCCTGGCCATGGACAAGTGGTCCGCGGAGCCACAAAGCGCTGGACATGACCAGCTATCAACAACAACCCTGGGTACATTATTTAGACCCCTCTAAACCTGAACTTCCTTAATTTGGTTTGTACATGGCAGGCTCCAAGAGCTCCTTCTGAGCTAACTAACTGTGTGAGGGGGGCAGGAGCTTTTGGCAGTTTCCTGGGACTGATCCAATAATTCTTGGTTCTTAACCTAGGGAGGGGTCCCATGGATAGATGTGTCTGTGAACTAAGATGGGAAAACAATTAAATCTTTATTTTCCTTAACACTAAATTTCAATCCTTTACATTTTATTTTATGCTTTTAAAAACACTGTTCTGAGAAGGGGTATGTAGGGCTCAGTAGACTACTAAAGGGCGTGGAGTCTGTGACACAAAAAAGGTGAAGAACCACTTAATTAAGGCACAGAAAGTGAATTGTAAAGAGCTTTGGATTTGGAGTCAGAAGTCCTGGGTTCAAACTCTACCTCTACTACTTACTACCTGCATGACCTTGGGAAAGTCAATTTAAATGGGTCTCAGTGTCCTCTATTATATACTTTCTCCCATGGGATCCCCCATTTATGATCTTTCATCCCAACCTTTTCTCAGTGAAAAAAATATGATTGGGAGAGAGTCATTTGCCATTAACGTTTCAAGATGATGTAGCAGAAGGGCGGAGTAGCAGAATACTAGAGTTAATTAATTTAATAATGCCATTAAATATTGTCGGGGCTCTCGGATCATCCTTAGCTTGGTTAATGCCCATAGTCCATTCACTTGCTGACTGCCAAGGGTGACCACAGGTTGTGAGACGTTAACTTCTGCCCCACGGGGATGACACTTAGCCCATCTCATTTAATTCCTGACCTTCACTAAGCAGTGAGGTCCTAATCCCTCGATTTTTATAATCTTTAGTGGGAAACATTAAAGTATGGAGAGACTCCAGTTGGCAGAAATCTTTATGTTCTTCTCACAGCAAAAGCCATAAATCCGAAGGTTGACCTTTCGTATGCAGGTCATATATGACACCTGGTTCACTTTTGTCCATTCGTATAGGATTTATGGGAGGGTCTAGAGATACAGGGCATGAAAGATGAACTTTAATGAAATGTCTTTCAAATATGCATACTTACTAAAAATCTCACCTACCCACTAACTGCCCCCTCTACCACAAAAAAGCTGGCCTATGTCCTTTGAAAAATTACATCCTGTCTACAATGCCGAAGCCAGTCTCAACTGAATCTACACCTTCCTTCCAGTGGATTCCCCTAAATCAGGAGTAAATTGCATCTGGAATATGTGGATGAAAATGTGTATAAGATTTACAGAAGATAATCTTGCCAAATTCCAACATTATATTTTCAAACTTGTAAAAAATTCTTAAGGTGTTCCTCCCTCTTTTTCCCCCTTGGAGTCCAAACCTGCCCTCCTCCAAACTTTTAAATTTTGGTTATGGGCACCATCCTCCCAGCCTCCCAAGTGTGCAACCTTAGAGCTGTTTTCCACTCACAGAATCAAAGCACCAAAGATTTAGAAGAGCAATGGAGGTCATGAAGGTCACCCTCCCATTGTATAAATGAGGAAAACTGAGGCACAGTTCCCTGAGGTCACTCAGATAACCCATTTCTTCCTAAGTCCAAGTCCACTGTCTCATCCCCCATGTCCCACATGTCGCCATGTCTTGTCAAGTTTATCTCCATAACATTTCCTGGGCTTCTCTGTTTCTTTTCACTCACACAGCCTCAATCCTCATTCAGGCTCTTACCACCTTTGGCCTGGATTATTTCACTAACCTCCTAAGAGGTCTCTTCCCTCTCCATTCCATTTTCCCCACATTGCATCCAAATCAATATTCCTAAACAATAGCACTGACGGCATCATTCTCTACCCTACTAACTCACCTTTACTCAAAAAATCTTCAAAGGCATCCCATCCTATCCTATTCTAGGAGAAAAGAAGAAATCTTCAGTCTAGCTCTGACAGTCATCTGCTATTTGCTCTCTCTCTCAGCTTCCCTTCTTTCTTACTTCATAATAATATTATTCTTTTTCACATACTTTATATTCTAGGCCAGATGGCTGCATCACCTTCCTCCACACATTTGCCCAAGTCTTCCCCTGTATCTGAATGTATTCCTTCCTCACTTTTATCTCATAGTTTCCTTGGAAGCCCAGTTCAGGTGGCTACATGCCTGTGCAAAGCCTTGAAGTTACTAACACTTTCTCTCTCTGGAAACGACTTGGCATTTGCTTACTTGGATTCTTACCCTCCTCCCAAAAGAATGTAAGTTCCCTGGGGGCAGGGGTTGTTTGGCTTATGCTTTTGTACCCCAAGGACCTACCATGGTAGGCACTTGATGCATACTTGTCAGAATGGATGAAGTCAGTCATCTAAGTTGGGAAGGGCCCTTTAAGGTTGTTCAGCCCGTCTTCTTCAAGGTCCCCATCAAGCCTGGGTCAAATGCTTCCAGGAAGAGTCAGCCCACTGACTCACACAATAGCCCACTTTCTCTTCAGATACCTGTGAGTCTTAGAATTGTCCTTTTCTGGAGCTGAAATCTACCCCTCTGGAACATGCACTCCCTGTCCTCAGCTCTGTCCTCTGTGTACGTACAAAACAAGTCTCTTCTCTCTTCCACATGATGGCCCTTCAGAAATTAGGAAACAGCTAGCCTACCTACTCTTGTGTAGGATAAACGTCGCCACTTCCTACAGTCAGTGGTTTTATGTCCTGTCACAAACAAGGTCCTCTGCCTCTGAACACACTCAGATGCCCCCCTCAAAAAAACCTGGGGCCCAGAAATGAGCATGCGATTCTAGCTGAGGCCTAACCATCAGGGGAGGGGGCACCATGGGACGGTCAGCTCCCTTTTTCCTGGATACTATGCCACCAATTATGCACCATCAAAGCAACAAAAGATGGCGCTAGCTTTGGGGGCACAGGGGCATAGATGGAAGGGCCCTTAAAAAATCACTGACTCCACTCCCTCATTTGCAATGAGGCTGTAAGAGGTTATAAGTGTAGGTGGATAGATGGAGGGGGGAGAAGGCATGGATGATGGAGAGATGCCTGCAGATATGGTGCACGTGTTCTCATATGCTTGTCAGGGGAGAAGGAAAAGGGCTGAAGTGTCAACAAGGCTAGAAATGGAAAACTAAAGCCTTAGCCTCCTTGTGTTTCTGGGGACAACCCTATCTGGAAGCAGACGTGGATCCTGGGTAGAGGCGTTCAGAGGGAGAGATTCTTAATAGTTAGAAGGTTAAGACAAACACCCCATACAGCTTTAGGCATCTGGGCTGTGCTTGAAGGAAGCTAGGAGTTCTACAAGGTGGGGTGAGCAAAAAAGTGCTTTCCAGACACGGGGGAACACGTGGGCAAAGGTGTGGAGGTGGGAGATGGAATGCTGAGTTTGGGGAACAATTATTAGGCTAGTTTAGCTGAAAGATAGTGTGTGTGAAGGGGAGCAGTCTGAAAGAAACTGGAAGGGCAGGTGGGAGGCAGGAGCAGCTTTGTGGGGGCCTTCAAATGGTAGGCGAAAAGCAGTAGGACTCTTGCTCCAACCCTGGCCTCCCCCCTGAGGATTATTTCCATTTTATTCTGACTAGAGCTTGACTCTACATCATTGTTGAACTCCTGGAGGGCAGAAATCTGTCTTTTGCCTTTCTTTGCACTCTTTGTGCTTAGCACAAGGGCTGGGACATAGTAGGTGCTTAATTTTCACTGCCTGAGCTGTCTCTCTCTCTCTTTTTTTTTTAACTGTACCAGGAATGCTTCCTTAGTCCCACTCCAGAAAAGCAATTGTTTTTCACAATCTCCCGCAAAAATGGGCACAAATAACAACAGGGATGCCCAACACACTCCCGGGCTATGCCACTGGAGAGAGATCCATGCCTTTAGAAAGGCCCTCGCCCCACTCCGACTGTCCCAAGGAATAAATAATGTAGAAGGCAGGGAGGAAGCTGATTAACTTAGGAAGAATGGTCTTTGCTATGTAAACACGTGAAGATTTCAGAGGCCCCCCCAAAAGGGAAGGGAGAACAGACACCTTCCTCCCTTCCTCCCTCCTCTACTGTCTCACTGGCTATTCTCTCCTTGTAACAACGATCGTTCTAGCCACTCTGGAGGAGTCGATAAATTGACTGGGGGCCCTGGTGCAGGAGCGAGGCAGGCTAATCCAATACCCCATTATCTGTGATGGAGAGAGCATACACATGTGTGCATACGCTTGTGTGTGTGTGTGTGTGTGTGTACGTGTATGTGCATGTGTGTGCGTGTGTCCAGAAGGAACGGAAGGAATGAATCAGCAGAGGCAGAGATGGGAAACTGAGGCCTTAGTTGTGCTGTATTCCTGGGAACAAGCCTACGGGAAGGGATATGTGGGTATCCAGTGTGGGAGCCCATGGGGGTGGGGTCATGGAACCCAAGGGCGGTTAGACAGAAACTTCACACTTGGAGAAAACAATGCAGGCTCGGCCACAATGTATGTATGTAGGGCTCCCTGAAGTCCCTGCAGTATTTCCGTCACTTAGGCAATCTCCAATTCAATGAGGATCACCACCCCATTAGAGCTGATTATGTCAGCTGTGTATCTGACAAAATAAACATTTAGAAACTGTGCTCCCAGATTCATAAGTGGGCTTTGCACCCGCTCTCGCTTCCCACAGCTAGCACAAATTTAATAGTTTTTAAATACAGAATTATAAGCTGCCCAGAGACTCTCCACCAGCATTTCTCTATCCATTTCCCCAAATAACGGGAGAGTGCTGCCGCTGGCAGAGCTTGGACACCCTCGCTGAGAGTGTGTTAAGCAAGTTCTTAATAAGTAATATCAGCCTACTGATTAATGAGAGAATTAATGGCACAAGTTATGGGAAACTGGAGGAGGGGAGACAATGACCACAGGCCCAGTGAGGAAAAAGGGGATGTGACTGGCATGATGGTGGCCAGACTCAGAGAAGAGGCGTTGCCCCCTAAAGAAATCTGCTCAACTACCTCAGTTACAAGGCTGCTTAGCACAAGTTGGGGGGCTGCGCCAGGTCTTCCCTGTCTGGGCTTGTCTCACCCAGAACTCAAGTCTCAGCTAAAGTCCCATCTTGTAGAAGAAATCTCTTCTGTTCCTCTTAATGCTAATGCCTTCCCCCAGAAGGGGATGACCCACCAGAGCTCACCCTCTGATAGCACCTGGGGTCCCCTCCCCTCTCCACCTTGTGTGGATTCTCTGGAAGAGGAGCATCTCCCAGACACTGCCTTGACTTGCTGGTTCCTGTCTGATACAGGCAAGTCACAATATGTAGGATCTCAGCTCAGGAGAGCCCTGGGAAGTAGGTTATTATTACCCTAATTTTGCAGTGGAGGAAACTGAGGCAGAGATTAAAATGAGTTGCCAGGGTCCCATAGCTAGGAAGTATCTGAGGCCAGATTTGAACTCGGGAAGATGTGCTCCTCTCTCCCAGCCTAGGACCCTGTGGAGTCACCCAATTGCCCACACACCAGACCCAGCTGGTGTAGGCATCAAGGCCAGAACTGACTGTCCCTAACTCAGCATCCTCTAACACAACACAGTGAAATTACAGCTTATTTGCCGACAGGTTATTCATCAGTTAATGTGCAAAGAATTTTGGAAGTGAAAAGCCAATTAAAGTGCTAAATTATTTCTGCTATGAAATGGAGAATTCTGATGCCATAGGGGAAACTGTCATGTGTGTGTTTCAGGGAACTGAGAGCTGGGGAATGACACTAAGTGGATGGAATTCATGGGAACATCCCAAACAGGTGTTCCTTGGATAAAAGTACAATAGCTAACAATAACAATAGCTTCCATTTATACCAGCTATTACATAAATATAATATGGGTAAAGAGGTCTTCCTGATTCCAAGTCCAACATTCTCTCCACTACACCAGGCTGCTTTTGCAACCTTCAAAATGCGGACTGCGAAGTCGATGCTGTCACTTAACACAACAGACATATTATGAAAAAAAAAATCCATTTAGCAAAGACTGAAGTCCTTACTGTGTGTCTGTACAAGGACAATTTCCATGTTGAGGATTAAGAGATAACAGGACGGAGAATGACAAGACACTTTTACTTGTATCAGGGAGATGTCCATGGATAGGTGGGAAAGGAGGCAGACTGTGGTGAGTGTGTCTCGGAGTTTGTAACTGAAACGATTTTAAATGGCCCTGGAGACTCTGTGGCCTCAAGGAATGTTATGCTGTAAAACAAGAACATTCCCCATGGATGGATCCCACATGTTGGTTACCAGAATCAGGCTCACAGAGATGCAGAGAGCCAGGGCTCTTAACTTAAGCTGGGATCTTTCAGATTTCAAGGCATCCATGAACTTTTTTTTTTTTAAATATCTGGATAACTGTATTTCAGTACAATTATTTTCCTCTGTTATCTGGTGTATTTTATTTTACATGTTTTAAAACATTATGCTGAGAAGGGATCCAGAACCTTCACCAGACTGGCTGAGGGGTTCAGGACATAAACAAGTAAAGAGCCCTTGGACTAGAGCAAGGGGCCAAAACACAACAAAAATTCAATTTCATAGAGATAAGTGACTTCAAACACCAGGCTGGCCACAGGGTGTGGCCACAGCAACTCAAGTCTATGCTGCTTAGGTTGACCAAACCAGCATGACAATCTTGAGGCTGGCATGCCTGGAGGAGAATGGTAGAGGGGTTGCTATTGGCATTAGTGGTGGGCATATTACCACTGACAAAACTGGAGTTCTTTGAAGTAATGAGGTAATAAAATTCTAAGAATCAGCTGAACTAGCCAGAGGACTAGATAGGTGTGGTTGGGCAATGGCTCCTGTGAAAAGGAGCTAGGTGGTTTGAAAGGCTTTCAGGCAACAGAATTCTATGGAAACTTGAATAGCTGATATTATCACAGGCAGCAGAAGAAATGTGGAGTCCAGAATCAGAGAGGTGACAGTCTTGGAGTTCTCTGCCCTGATCAGACCACATCTGGAGTCACCATATTGAAGGAAGGGCATTGATAGCTGGAGAGCCACCAGAGAAGGGCAGCCAGATGGCAAAAGACCTCACAACTGTGTTCTGTGAGAAGCTAGAGAATGGAGAAGACTTGGAAGTCTTCTAGGAAAGGCAACTAAGTGTAATGAGAGGAACAGCTAATAGTTATACATTGCTTTAAGGTTTGCTTTTATTTATGCATACTTTTTATATTTATATATTGCTTTAAACTTTTTAAGATTTTTAAATACATTATCTCATTTCTTTTTTAAGAAGATTGACTTCTAGACCATAGCAAGAGGTACATTCAACAAGGACATTAGGACATTTGGAGTTGACTCAGCTAAGAAAGCTACCTTGCCTCAGTTTGCCCATTGTGCTTTGCATGGTATATTTCCTGTCATAGTTGCAAGGGCCCTCAGAAGACACCTAGTCTGACTCCCTCATTTACAGATGAGGATACTGAGATTGAGGAAAAAGTGACTTCCCTAGGTCCCTCAGAGAGTAAAAGGCAGTGCCAGGATTAGGGTTGCCTTACATGCTGGCTGGGTGGATTTGAACTCAGGTCCTCTGACTTCTAAGTCACCGGTCTTTCCATTGCATCATGATTATAGCTCAATAAAAGGAAACATTTCCTAAGACCTTGGACAAACTGACCTGCAGTATAATAAGCTGTCTGGGAAGATGCTGAGTCTCCCTTGGAAGGCAACGTGATTGATGCCATGGTTCCTTGTGGGACTCTATCCAAGTCACTCGATGTCCCTAGGGCCTCAGTTTCCTCATCAGTAAAGTGAGGGGGCCCTTTGACATTTCCTTCAGGCCTAGAGCTATGATCCCATAGGATTCAAATCTCAGCTTTGCCACTGGCTACCTGTGTGACCCTGGGCACTTGACTCAACTTCCCTGGGGCTTTGGTTTCACACCTGGAAGTCACTGTGTGGAGAATGGATGGATGGCCCCCTGCCAGGGATGGGGAAGGGTTCCCTCTTCATTTTGAGGCTGTTCCTTGAGGGCAGCAGAGTAAGCCTGGCAAAGAATCAGCATTTACTAAATGCTTGTTGAACTGCCTTGGGTTTGGATTGCAAAAGCTTTTTTTGGGTGATCCAGTAATTTTGTTAAGGGAATCCTAAGCCCCACCTAAATCTGGACGGTTCCACCAGCAGGGCTCTTCAAGTGAAACCCTTCCTCTGGACATGCGCCCAGCATCAGGGCTGGCCTTGCCCACCCCTGCAGTTTGTCTCTCTGCCTGCCCTCAGAAGCTCTGTTTATCTGAGCGAGGTAAGTGGAGACTGCTCTTTTTTCAGAGGAAACATCTGGTTCCAAGAACATGGGAGATGTTGCCGGCTGGGTGATGAAGTCAGTAGCCCAGGAGCCAGAGGGTACTATTTCATAGGCTTTCTCTGCAGTCGGACAACAAAACAACCCAACCCAACCCAGCTCAGCTCAGGAACAGCCCTCAAATGCTGCCTTCTCCAGCTTCTGTTTACTAGAAAAAGTAGGCCCCAAGATCTGCTCCTTCTAATCACTCAAGATCTGGGATTCCTACGCCTTGAATGAGATGCTCACTCCACAAAGAATTTGTGTTCTCTCAGTGTTTCCAGGAAATTTCCCAGGGCTGTAAGTTACAGATGAGGTAATTTCCACATTGGATGTTCATCGTATTGATGAAATCACAGGTCTGGACCCTCCCCCTTCTCCCCCTCTACACTGCCTGCCCCAAATCATTAAGCTGTTTTTCCTTAAGTCTAAATCTGCCTCTCTCCCTCTTGTCCCTGATTTGGTCTTCTTGGGCCAAAGCAGAAAGAGTCTAACCATTTTTTCCATATTAGAAGATTGCTCTCTCATTCTGTCCTCTGTTCTTCCCAGTCCCCAAACAGGCAGAATACCTCTATTTCCTGTAACTGATTCTTATATGGCACAAGCTTCTGCCATCTTGCTTCCCTTCCTTTAGTTCAATGATTCTCAATCCAGAGTCCACAGATTTCAAGGGATCTATGAACTTGACAGTCAAAAGTTTTTCAAATTTTTATTAGCCTCTAAGTCTAACTGAAAGTTAGCATTCATTTACTTAATGTTTTTGTTCAATGCCAAAGGAGTCCTTGCCACAACAAACATGATGGGGCCCTGCCTTCGACATTCTCACTTACCAGGGTCCTTCCTAAAATATCCAGCCCAGATCTGAACACAATACTTGGTCCAGACTTGGTCATGATGGAGCCTGGTGAACTAGGATTTTCCTCATTCTGGACATTATTCAGTCTAATATCAGCTACTTCTCTTTTTCTGGTCCTTCTCCATTATATTAATAGTCACATTTATGGTTTTAGTGGGTGTAACTGCTTCATTCACTGGCCTCGCAGTTCACTGGATGAAGGGTGGGCTGACAGTGTGTCTCCAGGAACCCTCCTGTGGTTCAGGACAGTGATAAGTCTGGAGACTGGGCTGGACAAAGGCTAATGGAAAGAACCAGGAATGTTTATTTAGCCTGGACAAGAAAACATCTGAGGGGGACACAGTATCTATCCTTACATATTTGAAGGCCAAATTAATATTTCTTTTTCATTTTACTTTTTCAAATTCATATTTCTAAAGAACTGATCAGAGACTGAGTGATCTGAGACTACCCTGCTTAACAGTCTTCAGGGGCTCCCTGCTGGTGACGAGGAAACGAGCCTTTTCATCTTCTACTGAAAGCTCTGTATGATCTGAATCTAGATGACAAGTCCCCTTCCCATCTTCTAAACTCTGGCCAAATCGGCTTATCTGCTTTCCCCTAAGCTGATCTTTCCTCTTCTGTCTCTATGCCTTGGCAGAGGCCTAAAATGCATTCCTTCTTCATCCCCCCTTCTTGGGATCCTTAGCTTCTTCCAGCACTCAGTTCCTGTCACCTCTTATGGGGAGTCTTTCATGATTTCTCCTACTGCCGAGCGTTCCCTCTTCAAAAGATTTTATATTTCTTTGTTTTTATATGTTCTATTTTTACATTTCTTTGTTTCCTCCAATAGAATAAAAGCTCCCTGAGGGAAGGGCCTGTTCTTTTTTTGTGTGTGTATCCTAAATGCCTTGGAATCAATCAATGAAGCAACAAATATTTATTAAAGCATCTATTGTGGGCCTGCTATTGTGCTGGGGACATAGAGAAGGCATTTTGTGATTATTTATGAAATTGAGTTGAAGTTTGCTCGGTCTGCTTGGTCCCAGATGGCAGAAGTAGACACAATAAGCAGGAGGCAGAGAGAGACGGATTTGGAACCAAACTAATGACAATGAAAACTTTCTAAAAACGAAGCTGTGCCCTGGTGATGGACTGGGGATACCGAATGCAGGCAGCATACACTGCTCTGTTCTGCTTGACTATAGACGTCTGTCTTTTTTTTCAATGGGGGGAGGTGGAAGGGAAAAAAAAAACCAACCCAATTTTTCTTAAGTTGGAAAAAAATAAAATAAACTTTAAGAAAAGGAATGAGAGCTGTCCCCCATATAGTGGGCTCTTTAAAGAGCTGGTGAGCTCTCTCTCCTGGAAGGATTCAGGTTGGGGCTGTTACTTGATCAGGTACAGGCTGAGTGAGATGGTCCCGAAGGCCCCTACAGCTCAGAGAGTCTGGGATTCTTTGCAACGTTTTCTGTTTGCAAGCATTACTCAGTCCATTTGTATCATGTGCAGCTGGTGGGACCTTGCTGTAAACAAAATGGAATCCAGCTCCGAGGGCCAAGAAGACCAGAGGGTGGAGTTGAAGGGAAGCTTTTGGGTCATCCATCAGTGGCTGTGACAGAAAGGGATGAGGGAGAGCTCCCCTCCTCCCCCCCAAGGAGCTATATCTTTGTCCCTAATTCTCCTGACTGGGGAAATCTAAACCATGCTGGCAAGTTCCATTTGGAAATAAACAAAAGATTCTCTTTATTAAGAAAAATTTTTTCTTTTTTGGAGGGGGTGTTTGGAGCCTGCAAAAAGCCCTGGCAATTCAGTGTGGGAGATGCCTAAGACGGCCAAATTCATTTCTGCCTCGATTGGTAAAGAATTACGAAGACCCATACTGGAAGGAACAAGTGACCTCCCCGGGGGTCACTGTCTGTGTCACCTACGAGATGAAGTAGAGGATGGGGAGGGAGGTCCTGACAGGTCACTCCTCTGGGCTTGGGTGTTAATCTTTAAAGACCAGCATGTGAGGGCTTCTACCACCCCTTCCAGCTCCAGACCTATGATCCTGGGCCTTTGGCTTTGGGTCCCTCATCTGGAAAAAGGAGGGGCCTCCGTTTGTCCCTAAGGTTTGCTCCAGCACCGATCTCAGATCCTAAGGCACTTGTCTGGTTCTCAGCTTCCTCCTCTGGAAAGTGCACATCCCTGATCCTATTCTCTCCCACAGGGCAGCTGTTGGGAGTCAGGTGTGCTCAGGGATTCCTTTCCATGGTCAGGACTCACCTGAGCTAGAAGAGAGACCTGTCCTGGTCATATGAATAACAACAGCTCCTGTTTACACAGAGCTTAAAGTTTACATTTCATGTATTATTTCATTTCCTTCTCACAACAACCCTGGGAGGCACGCGCTATAGCCATCATATTCTTATTTAAAGGCGAGAGAAGCAAGGATCAGAAAAGTGATGTGCCTGGGGTGACAAATATCTCAAGCAGGATTTGAACTCAGGACACGGCTCCAATTTCAATCTACTACCCTTGATTGCCCGTAGGTGGTAGTGGAGGGAAGATGGACCCAACAATGAAACCATTTGATCTTTATCTTTCCCCCTTTCCCAGGACGTCTATTAGCACAGTAGTTGAAGGGGACCACCACACAGCTTGAATTTAGGTGGTTCTGCCTGCTAAGTCCTCGCTCTCCAGACTAGACACACCCAGTTATGGTACAAAGATTCCACCCCCTTCCCATGTAATGGCAGGGCATCCCAAAGCGCCCTTAAGAAAGGAGCAGGGATCACAGATCATGGATCGAGAAATGGAAAGAATTTCCCACGTCAATCAGCCCAACCTCCTCATTTTCGGCTCTAGCAGGCTAAGTGACCTGTCTGAGATCATATAACTAATAAGCAACTGCCAAGATTGGAACCTAGTTCCTTTGACACCCAAACTAGCCTCCTTCCACTTCACTGCCCTCCAGCTAAGACTAAATGCCAGCCAGGAGGCTTAATTCACAATTCTAGTATTCAGGATACTAGACATAATAGAACACCCTCTGAATTTTCATGGCTGCAAATGGCAAAAACCCTCAACTCCACCAACACCATCTCTAATAAAAATTCCACTTGCAGGAGAATCTTTTTTTCTTTTTGGAAAATGAAAAAATAATGCTTCACTCCGCACTCAGAGCTCGTCAGTCCTCTCTCTGGAGGTGGGACCTCTGGAATTGTCTTGGATCATTGTATTGATTGGCTTTCAGGGTTGCTCACCACTATGATTTTGCTGATACTGCGTACAATGATCTCCTGATCCCGTAGCAGATTCTTAAAAAGAAAATAGGTGCCCACTACTTACTGGCCAACCAGCCAAAGGAATAGGCAGTGGCGAAGACATCTGCACATTCTCTAAAAATGTGCTCTGCCCTCCACCCAAGTGCGACTGTGACAGTGCCGGGGAAGGGGCTGGGCCTTGTGTCTGGCTCTCCACAGCTGCTGCAATGAACTTCTCAGCTTATTCCTCAGGGACTTTCACAGCCCTGAAATCAGGAGGTGAGGAGGTAAGGGTCAGAGGTGAGGTGCCTGGAGGATCATTTCAGCTCATTGAAATGCAAGGTCAAATGAGGAAGATGGAGTGGGAGGAGGTGAGGGAGGCCGGGGAGGGGCAGCTGAGACCATCCACCTGCGGTCAGTAGCTTTTAATTCTAGCCCAGGAGAACCAAACTCAGCCCATTTCTCTGGTATAGATGGGCTCGGTCAGCCCATTTCCTAAATCATGGTTTGCCAGGCACAAATGAAAAAAGGGAGGAACCGAAGAAATGCCCTCTATATGCATCGAAATGACTTAATAGTAATGTAACTAACTAGTTACTAAGCATGACTTGTGGATATCCCTGCTTCATGTGGTTTCTAGCAAAACACTGAATTGTTTTTTTAAAGAGGGAGGACAAAGGCATCCAGACAGTACAAAATCTATATGCTTCAACTAAACCAGGGATGTGAAAATGGATTTTGATATGTTCTCCAAGTTATCTGCGGTTAGATCTAAGATGGTCCTCCATGACAGAGGGGAGAGATTCTCCTTTGTAACTCTGTGTTCTAGGGCCTTTCAGCTGCTAGTACCAAACCCCCAAACAACTCTGCACCTGCTTTGTGTGTGTATGTATAAGCAGGCTGTCACCAGCTGGCCAACCTGTAAGGTTCCTGAGGGCAGGGAATGGTAATTCACTTTTACCTTTGTACCCTCAGTGCCTTGGGCATATGTGTGTGTATATGTGTGTGTATGTGTGTGTGTACACACATGCATATATGTACATCTATACACATCTATATATGTAAGTATACATGTATATACACATACGTGTATATATTATATGTAGTGCCATATAGCAAGTATATAGTAGGCATTTAATCAGTCTTTGCTAATTGATCCTAGTTAGAAGGTCACAAGATAATAAGATTGCAGATTTAAAAGATGTAAGGGACCTTTCAAGGTCATCTCTAGTCTAACAGATTAATTTTACAATTGAAGAAACTGAGGCTCAGAAGGGGTAGTCACTCAAACAGTATCACAAGGTAGGAAGAGGCTTGGGCTGGGATTTAGGGGGCCCTGGGTCCAAATCCAGCAAGCTTTCCATAGCATCTTGCTGACTCCTAGTCACATGCATTCATTTTTTGCCCCACTGATGGAATTTAAGCCCCATGAGGGCAGGGACTGTGTCTTGCTGCGCTTTTCATTGCTCCCAGTACTGATCACAACACTCTGCCCACGGGAGGCAGATGGTAAGTGTTTACTGGTTTGATTGGCTATTGTATGTTGAAGTCCAGGTGCGCCTCTGGTGTCCCCCATCCCAGAATTTCCTCATTTTCCCAAAGCTCAAAGTCGGAATGGACCTCAGTAGCCACCGAATCCAACCTTGTCCAGTCTCTGCTCATCATCCCTGACAGGCGGCCATTGGTCTTTGCTTAAAGGCCTCCAGTGAATCTCAGGGGGGAAGGGCCCTTAGAAGCCAACCAACCCAACTCCAACCCCCACCACAAGCCATCCCACAACAGCCTCAAAAAGTGGCCATTCAGACTTTGCTATGAACAATGGAGAACATGTGATTTGGTTATCCCAGGACTTCTCACCATCCGCTTGTCTCCAGGAAGATGGGCTGTGTATCCCACACCGATATTTGTAAGTCTCCCAAGGTGGAAGGAAGTAAATCATATTGCTTGCAAGTCAGGCAGTGAAATCATTTAGTAAGCAAAAGTTACAGCAGCTGTGTCTTCTTTGTCAACAAATCAGGTCCTTGCCAAGCCAAGTGATTCTTGTAATCACCCAAATGCAAATGGTAATTCAGTTTTAAATGGCTTTTCAGACACTGTGATACTGGGGATCAGGAGCAGGGATTGGGGTATGGGTGGTCAGGAGGGGTGGTCTGTCTCATTTGTCATCTTAAAGACTTGTCTTTACTGTTCTGCTGGGGAAGTTTTCTCCTTTGACCAATGATTAAAAGAGGGCCCAGCCCTAGGCCCAGTCTTTGTTTGGGTCTACCTTCGGAGGATTAACTGGTACTGCCATTTGTAACCCTGGTAGGGAAATATTAACATTCTTCTCTAAATCAACAACTTTGCTTAATTGCTCACATTTCAGGGATCAAAGTAAATAATAAAAAACTGTTGAAATAACCATCGTCTTTCTGTTGTGTCTTGGTGATTATGGATATCATTCATTAGAAGTGCAAGGGCCCCCAGGATCAGTGTGAGGGCTGGATGGGGCCCTCCAAGGCCATCCAATCTGGCCCTTTCATTTTACAGAGAAGGAGCCTGTAGGCCAGAGTGACTTGTCCCAGGTTCCTCAGGTCCCAAGTCACAGGCTCACAGACTGAGCTCAGCTGGGCCTCTTACCCTCTCTGCCATGAAGCAGTGAGGAGACTCCTGCATCGAGCCCGAGGCTGGACGAGGAGACTGCCAGGGAGATCCTGGAGGGCCAAGGACTGCTTGTGTTTATTTCTGTATCACCAACACCTAGCATAGTGTCTAGCAAGAGCAGGTATTTAATAAATGCAGGCTGATTTTTTTTCCATCAAACCAACCATATTTAATTTTCTGAATGCAATTATTCAGTTCAAGCCTCTTCCTTCCTCTGTTACCCTACACAGACACTCAGCATGCCACAATGCAGAGAATGCTGACTCTGAAGATGGGCAGCCCGGGGTCGAATCCCATTTCTTTCTTATACATTTGTCACTGTGGCCAAATCACTCACTCTCCTTGGACCTTAGTTTTTTCCTCTGTATGGCAACAACCACAGCGTGCCAGGCACTGTGCTGAGTGCGCGGCCTCTAGAGCTGGGATCCTTCTATTGAATAAACACACGTTGATTGATTTATTGTCCTATTTTTAACATTTTCATGAAACATCAAAAGGTCATCTCTGCTTCTCTCATGGAATTTAATTTAACAAGCATCCATTAGGCACCTACTATATGCCAGGTGCTGGGTGAAACAATCTCCATCCTCAAGGGACTTACGATTTATTGGAGATTTGAAAGTGCGTTAGTGGCCCTAGTGTGACCTCTTACTTTCAACATTCTCCGCCAAAGATATTCCAGACTATGCTTCAGCACCTTCAGTGATGGGGGACTCACTCCCTGGAAGGCAACCCTTCTCACTGTATTAAAAAAATCCTTTCTGATCAATGGATCAGAATCTTCCTTTCTATTAACTTCTATCCATTGGCATTTGTTCTGTCCTCTGGAGAGCAACAGGCAGCATCGATTTCTTACATTTTCTATAGGAAAATGAAGATAACTTTACAAGACAGCTGGGGATGCTGGGCCTGGAGTCAGGAAAATCTGAGTTCAAATCCAGCCTGAGATACTTACTAGCTGTGTGACCCTGGGCAAGTCACTTAGCTTCTGTTTGCCTCCATTTTCTCAACTCTAAAACAGGGATAATAATAGTACCCACCTCACAGGATTATTGTGAAGACAAAATAAGATAATAATTGTAAAGCACTTTAGCACAGAGCCTGGCATGTAATAAACAATAATTGCTTCCTTCCTCCTTCCCTCTCTCCCTTCCTTCCTCTTTCCTTCTCTTCCTTCCTCCCTCCCTCCCTTCCTTCCTTCCTTCCTTCCTTCCTGCCTTCCTTCCTTCCTTCCTTCCTCTCTCCCTCCCTCCCTTCCTTCCACTAACTGGCTGCCTGAGGGGATCCCAATTTTAATGCTTGTTAAAAGTGAGGTCTTGGAAAACATACTTAACTTCTGTAAGCCTCAGGTTCCCCCTCTGTAAAGGCAGGGGGTCCTCCAAGGTCCTGTCCAGTTTTAACTGGATGATCCTGTGATCCTACTGGACCACATTTCTTTGCCTTTGTTTTCTCTTTTGGAGACCAGCTGGACAGTCCCCATGGGCCTGCTGAAAGATAAGAAGGCTATACCAGCCACTCTGGGGCTCTTGGTTTCCAGTGGGTTAATATGTATCCAGAACGTATACGTATCTGTCCTTTCAACTCAGATACCTTCAGAATCAAATGAGGGACTGCTTGTGTCAGCTCTGGGAAGACAGGTCACATGCAAAGTCACTAGTTGGCAAACTGCTTCCAGGTCTCCTTAGTGAAAAATCTCCTTTCTTTTATGAACAAAATATCCCCTCAAAAGAGAGCAGTGCATTTGGAGACGTAAGCTTGTCTAAACTCTGAAAATCCCTAAGGACCATTCTCAGACATAACGGCAATTTATCAATTTGCCTGCGATATGAAAGATGCTGAAATAATTTTGCTTTATGATGAATTTTTATGGTCAAAGCAAGGGTATATCCATAAGTACCAGTGGTATCTTGATAATACATGGAAGATTTCTTCAAGATAGAAAACACCACGGGGGCTACCAATATATATTTTTTATTTTTATTATTTATTTATTTAATGAATTTATTTATTTTTTGCTTTTTGGAGGGGCAACTGGGGTTAAGTGACCTACTCAAGGTCACGTGGCTAGTAAGTGTTAAGTGTCTGAGGCCGCATTTGAACTCAGTTCCTCCTGATTCCAGGGCTGGTGTTCTATTCACTGTGCCACCTAGCCACCCCACTACCAATATTTTTTAAAAGAAACCACTTATGGGTGTCTGTCTATGTGATGTCAGATATCAGAAACTAATATATAGTCATGCCCAGATGGCCGAATTGTACAGTATCTGTCTAATATCATATATAAGTCTATGATATCAGACATACATAGATTTAGGGAAGGGTGGCTGGGAAAGGGGGTGGCTGTCTTCAAATATTTGAAGGACTACTGCCTGCAAGAAGGATTTAATCTGTTCTGCTTGTCCCCAGCCAATAGAATAAGGAGCCATGGAAGGAAACTGGAAGGAGGAGAGTTTAGGCTAGATGTGAGGAAGGCTGTCCCCACAGGGCAATAGGTTGCCTTGGGGGTAGAGGGTTCCTCCTCAGTAGTGGCTTTAAGGAAAGGTGGCCAGACTACTTGTTAGGAATGTTACAGAAATTTCCCCAATAATAAATGTTTGTTTGATGACTGACTTCAGAATTCTGTGACTTTGCAATTTTTATATGAATACCTGTATTTCTTAATTTTTATCCCTTAGGCTTGGGATTATGATGGAAACTTCGTTAGGCAGCTGGAGGGGTGTAGTGTGTGTGACAGAGCTGGATGTAGAGAAAGGAAGATCTGAATTCAAATCTGGTCTCTGACCCTTATAGCTGTGGGACCCTGGGCAAGCCACTCTACCTCTGTCTGCCTCAGTCTCCTTGCCTATAAAATGGGGACCATGACAGTATCTAACTCCCCGGTTATAATAATAGCACAACCCCAGGTGGTTGTGAGGATTAAATGCGATATTTGCAAAGAACTGTATGACATATTACTTGCAAAGTGTTATATAAACACTATTATTATCATACACACAGAAATGTAATTATATCATCATAATTAGACCTGGAAGGGACCTCAGAGGCCAGTCAATTTAACTCTTTCATTTTACAGCTCAGGAAACTGAGACCCAGGGAGGGGTCACTGACAGGGACCAGAAAAGGTCCTCAGAAGCTCGCTAGCCCAGCTCCCTCATTTCACAGATGAGGAAACTAAGGTCCAAGGAAGGAAAGTGATTTGCTCAGGCTTATACAAGGACTATAAACAAATAAACTAGAATACAGGGTCGTAGATTTGGAGGTCGTGTCATTCAAGCCTCTCATTTCACAGATGAGGGAATGCAGTACCATGGTGGGGGTTGGGGAGGGGGGCTATGTGTCACAAAATGAAAGGGTTACAGATGTAGGGATGGAAGGGACCTTTGAGTTCATCCAATGGGGCCCCTTGATTATACAAATGGGGAAACTGAGGCTCAGAGGAAAAGCAAATGACCCCAGATCCCAATGAGAGTAAATGACAGATTCACTTGGACATGAACTCAGCTCACTACTCTTAACATGCCACCAGAGGAAGGAAGGCATCTGCTGTATGGGACTACCAGGCTGTACTATCTCTCTTATAAGGAACTATAACCTGGATGGAACTCAGGGTTGGAGTTCAACATTGTGGATTATTGCCTGTGCAAAAACCCAAAGTGATTGTTCAATATAATTGGCAAGCTGCAATTTTTTTTTTTGGGGGGGGGGAGATGGCTGGTTGGTACTTAACAGGTGCAGAAAAATACTTGAAAAAGTGTGAGAAACAGAACAAAAGAAAACCAAAAAATCCAGGAGAGCCGTTGTCTCTGCGAGGTCAGCTTTCTGGAACTATAATGGAGAAACCCGAGTGGTCGAAGACATTAACAGCACATCCCGAAAGCCTGTTTCCTCTATTTTGGTTGATTGTGGGGAGCTTAAAGACATTTTTCAAATCATAGGGAAGATTTGGGCAGTGCAAAGTCAGCACTGAACTTGGAGAGTTTTATGGGAGGCGCTGAAGAGGGAGGCTTCCATCCCAGGGCTGGGACGGGAGCTGGATTCCCACGGATGGAGGAAGAGGTTGGGAGGGGAAGAGTTAATTCTCCCTCCTCCTCCTCCTCCTCCCTCCTTACCTCTCCCTCCCCCCACTCCCACCCCAGCTGCCTGAACTGCTGGTGTACTTTCTGTGACCCTGTTTAATGCAGGGAAGGTCTCAAAAACAATGTCCTGCAACCTGTACTGTTGACATAGTCATAAAATAGAACCCTTTACACATGGAGCAAACAGTCCCGGCGCGGCAAATCCATCCTGCTTATGGGTACCTTGTCACTTCTTACAGGCAGAGATTAATAGGAAGCAATAGAGGAAGCCTCTGGAGGTGACGTGGGCATGCACTGGGAACACACAGAGAAAAGCACAGACCGTCTCTGACACAGTGGTGGTGTTTGGGTGGAAGCACATGCGGGAAAGGTGGGTCCCATGCCCACTTCAGACAAGAGAACAGATGCTTGGGTTCCCCGCCTGAACTGAGAAACTTCTTTCTCTCTCTCCCCAGTGATGGAGATCAGTTTTTGCAGAGTTCCAAATTCCTTGACTCGGTTTACCTTTTGACTGCAAATGCCTAGCATTGTCTCTTAGCTGGTAACGGCCATTTTGAAATAACTGTATTGTTTTAACTATTTTTTTCACCCTGAAAGCCAGTTGTGAAATGATGCTAACACAACAGCTCACTCTATTCTGGGACATGATACCTGACCCCATATCATGGTCTATTATAAATGTTGCCTGCCCACCCCCACCCCCCACTTAGTGCACCTTACATCTGGCTTGAATTAGTCACTAACAAAACTGCCAACAACTATTTTTTGGACCAACCCCAAGAATTCAATAGGGCTCATAAAACTTTGTCTTTTTCCCAAAGGGCCAAACAACAAACACAAAAAGGTCGGCCTGGGCTCCTGATTCCATTATGAAAACCCCAGAGCCACTGGTTTCCCAGTTCCCAGAGTCAAATCAAGCAATAAATGACTTGCTTTTGCTCAAGTGTGGCTGACTTCCTGGCTCAACTTTTTGGGGAGAACAAGGTAAGAGATTCGGAACAGCAGTTACCTGGAAGTTTTCCATACCATCCCCTGAAGCAGCCCTAGCAGGGAAGCTTTCTCCTTCTAGTCCCTAAACGTTACAGGCAACATTCTTCCTTCACAAGTTCTAAGGACACACAGGGGATTAAGGAAGCGGGACTGACTGGAGATGAGCGACTCTGCAGAAGGATGGGACAATGCGGCTGGCTGTGCGGAGAAACCAGTGGAAATGCACCAGATACAGAAAAGATGAGATCGGCCCACCTGTGTCTGTTGAGGGATATTTACAAAGCTTGGATCCCGGGGTCCAACACTGACGAATCGGTTTGCGGGGGAGGTGCTGGGTGTCGAGTAGGCTGTGAAGGGAAGGGACACATGCTTTCAGGAAGCAGCTTCAGAATGCACACAAACAACACCACAACACACATTCTCAGAGCCCAAGCAGCTGATTAACAGAGAAATGGGCACACGTTTTAGCTAGCGAGGTTTTGGGGCTAGTGAGAGCCGTCCAGAAAATAACAAAGAAGGGGTAAGTGGAGGTGGGGGGCAATCGTTCTTCAAATGACTGGTAGGTAAAGATACATTTTTTAGGGGCATCTTGGCTTCCTCCCCCTCCCCCCGACCTCTTACCACTGAACAAATTAGGAAATTACAATGCACTGGCAAAGAACTCCACCTGAATTTTACCTGAGTGCTTGCATGAAGCACCCCTGGCCTTTAGAGCACAGGGAAGAATGAAATGAAGTCAGAACAGCAAAGCTGTTCATTTAACAACCTGGCTTTTTACCCTGATGCATTTCTGAAAGTCACAAAATATTGGTGTAATGCTATAATCTGGATAAAGCCTTAAAAAAATCAGGAATTCAATAGGTCTAGGGGAAGAATAAAAAACCCACTTTAAACACCCTACCTTTCTAGGGCCCACATGGTGCCTAGCATCTTTCTGACATGTCAATTGGAGCCTCCAGAAATGGGAACCCTCACCACCTGCACGTACATCCCACTGAGTGCCAGCAAAACTACAGCTGTCCAGCTGCCATACTGAAAAACCTTCATCCTTCCTCTGCTCTCCACAGTGACCTCAACATTTTTGCCATTTTCAAGGGTTCCATACTACTTTCATTCAACTACATTAATGCAATTTAGAACTGGGGTTCATGAAATTATTTTTAATAATGTATTTTGATAACTTTATTTCTATACAATTGATTTCCTTTTACAATTCTGTGTTTTATTTTATGTGTTAAAAATACTATTCTGAGAAAGGATCCATAGGTCTCATCAGACTGACAAAAGGCATCCTTGACACAGAAGTTTCCAAACATCAGATTTAGTGGGTTCCCTTACTTTGTTCTGTTGTCACTGATTTTTACTCCTGCTGTGACAAATCAATGCAAGCTCATGGCCAGGAGTCCTATAGGATAGGGAAGTTTGGATGACTAGTGACCTTCACCTTTGGAGGAAACATCAACATTGATGAACTCACAGAAAATAGGGTCACAGAACTAGGTAGGACTGGGAGGAACCAGAGAGGTTAATAATGAAGAGATTGTACTAGAAGGCCATAGCTCTAGGGATGGGAAGGACCCAAGGGGACATCATGTCCAACTCCCTCATTTTTCAGGGGAAGAAACTGAGGCCAAGGCAGTTTAAGGTCACATAGGAAATATCTGGATAGGAGCCAGAGGAACAGTGGAGTAGCTGGTATGTGAATTCATTCACCTAATAATAACAGGCTCCCAGGATGACAGAGTTAGACCTGGAAGGGTTCCAGAGTCATCTAGGTCCAACACTCTCATGTTACAGATGAGGAAACTGAGGTCCAGTTTCCCCAAGGTCACCCAAGTAGGAAGTGGCAGAGCTGCCGTGTGAACTTGCCCCCTCTGGCTCCAAAACCCAGGGCTTTTCAATCATGAGCACAGCTTGGGGAGGGCAGGTGGCTTTTAGGAAGGCCTTCTGACTTTAGTTCAAGAGTTATAAGGGATGCCGTGTCGATATTCTAAGATTATTAACACAGTGCCTGGCACAGTAGGTTCTTAATAAAATGCTTGTTGACTTAAGGACCACAGGGGGGAAAAGGGCACTTTCTGTTAACCAGATCAAAATGAAAGCACTGTCTCAAATTGAAGCCAGCTCTCTTACAGAAAACACCAGAGAGTTAGCCTTTTATGGGAATTCTGCTGTAACAACTATGACAAAATCATTTCCAAAACACCTAAAAACAATTCAAAAGCAACATTCTTTCTTTGGATTAACTGTAAGCTATGCCTTCAAATACAAGGGTGACAGATTCAGTCATTTTTGAGAGCAAGGGTAATAGTCCACTTTGTTTTAAAGCATTTTGCCAGATTATTTCCCACAGGGAATGGAGAGTAGGCCTACCCTATTTCTATTTTTTTCTCATAGAAATACGTTCCCAGGTCTTGTTTCCTTTGTTAGATACATCCTGAGATGAGATTTTTTACCATGACTAACATAAGTGCCCTTATAGTCTTCCTTGGTAGGTTGTCATGCTTTCCAGTTGGGCACAGGGATATTTTAAAAGTTACATTAAATGGCTATTTTGTGGACAGGGCTGGAAAAACCATTCATTGTGTAAATTATTCCTAGTAATAATTTTCCATGTAATGAGAGAAACAGGGTAGCTTTAGTAGGTGCCAGTGGAATACTTTCATAATGAATGTTTTGTTGTCGTAGCATTTCTGGCAATGGGATTTGGTGTGTATCTATACCTTTCTTTTTCTTTTTTGATTTTTAAACATGGACAGTTAGTATGCTGCAGAACACCCAAAGGCCTACAGGAAGATCTGTAGCAAAATGCACAGATGGAAGGAAATGGATAAAAATGGACACAGATGAGAAGGTATGGATGGGATCTGATTGGCAGCAGTTCACATGGGGGAGGACAGGAACTAGTGGAGGGAGATGAGATGAGATCACAGATTCACGAAGCACTGAATCATTTAAAGGTAGCGTATGGGGTATTTTGGCATCTACTGGAAAGGTGTAATTTCAGAGGACCAACAGTGATAAGGTCCTAGGTCTAGAGCTAGAGGCCTATGGCCAAATACCCTTATTTTATAGATAAGGAACCTAAGGTCAAGGGTGGGGATGTAACAGGATAACTGGAACCTAAATGTGGAGCTGGGAGGGATCTTGGAGGCCTTCTGGCATAATTCTCTCATTTTTAGATGAGGAAACTGAAATTGTAGGTGAAGTGACTTAGGATAATGAGATCTTAGATGTAAGGCTAGAAGGCCCTCAGTGGTCATCTAGTCTAATTCATTTTACAAAGGGGAAAAACAGAGGCTCAGAAAGGGTGACTTGCCCAAAATCATATAAGTAGTAAATAGTTGAAGCAAAATTTGAACATAGGTCTGTCTCTGTATCCAAATCCATTATCTTTCCCCCCTTATACCAGGTTTCTCTCTTTTGCATCCCCAAGTAGAAGTTTCTGGAGAAAACTTGTAATTCTTTTAAGGGAAAAAGCAGGGATTCCCCCCCCCCATTTTTTCTGGGAAAGCAGACTGAGAAAGGGTACTCTGCTGAGTTGAGACCTTCCTGTTTTCAGCCTTCTATCTCTGGTTTCAAGTGGACAAATTTTAAGAAATTTCAGGAGCAGCACATGTCTCTGAATTGCCAGCTCCTGGCACAGTACTAGGCCCACAGTAGGTGATTAATAAATGCTTGCTGAATTAAATTTAGTGTCCTGGGTGGCCTAGGGCTGCCTTGTATGACAAAAATTCTCCTCACTATAACCTTAATTCAACTGAACAATTCATGAGGGAAAAAATGGAGATGGGAAGAGTATTAGGGAACATTGAAAGAAATACCCTTTCAGGCTGGTTAGCAGGTTAGGACATTATTCATTCTTTCACACTTGAAATGTTAGATGGGTTAAGAAAGAACATGAGGGGAATGTAAGTTAAGGTGAGAGTTTCAAACTAAAGCAAAGCAGCTGGTGATTGGGAACCCCCATCCCATTAACCTCTGGTTTTGAGACCCCAGCAAAACATTGTAGAACTCCAATTAGCCCACACAAGCTTAAATGGTGGGATTTCCATAGACAGTGTGGCACAGCAGAGATGTGGCCATCCCTGGAGTCAGAGGATCTGGATTCAAGTTTTACCCCTGAAATGTGATGGCTATAGGGTGACATCCAATGACCTATGCTCCTCGTGCCCCCACGCAGCTTATAAGGTTGTAAGCTATAGACCGGTGGACAAAATTTGTATCATTGGACAGTTTCCACACTAGGAGCTCTCCCGATTGATGAAATCACAGGTTTGGACCAAAGGAAATAAAAGAGAAAAGAAAGGAAGAGGAAATGGAAGAGAGGAGACCAAAAAGAAAAAAAGGAAAGAAAATAAATGAAAAGGAAAGATGATAAAGGGGAAAGAAAGAAGGTAAAGAAAGAAAAATCTCTATTACTGTTTTCACAAATAAGGATTTCTGATTTTTTTCTGCTTTCTTTACTGTGGCATCTCTTTCTTCAACACTAGAAATATGAATTAAATACCTAGTATATGCATGAGCACTGTGTGTGTGTGTGTGTGAGTGTGTGTGTGTGTGTGTGGGGTGAGGGAAGCTTGGATTATAAACTTGAGAGCAGGGACTCTTTCTTCTCTTTGTTTCACCAGCACCTAGCACAGTCAGTGTCTCGTATACAGTGGCACTTAATAAATACTTCTTGAATTGTGGCACACAGTAGACACTTGATAATTGCTTCTTGAATCGATGTCCTATACCAGTCTGATAACCCCACAAACTGGGCTCCACTTTCTCACTGGTTGGTAAAAACAAAACTCTCCCACGCGATTCATTTCCACGTTTAAAACAAACGACCCATCGTTCAGCTATAGGGAGCCTTGTGTGTGTTTGGTGAAGCTCCAAGAAGATAGCTCACTGAAACGGCCCCAAGTCTGGGAGGCAGGGTCTGAGCGGGGCTGTCAGCCTCAGCTGGCCATTCAGGCTGTCTGGGAAAACAAAGGGAGCTCAGGGAAATGCACTCTGTAGAATGGCTGCTTCTGGAAAAAGAGGGGACCAGGGAAGAAGTGAAGGGACTCAAGCTGACTCTCCACCATTTCTGCTGTGTGCTGCCATATTGGGCCACTCTGGCACTTACAGCTGGATGGGTTCTGTAAGCTGGGATGATGTTATGGCACTGAAACAATGGGGTGGGAGGAGAGGGGACACTCTCTTCCTGACTAAGGACTCAACTTTCTCTAGTCATGGCCACAAACACTCTGCTTAGTCCAATAACATGACCAATCGGTGCAGTACAGAGCTTATTGAAGCATCTGTGGGAACAGTGACTCCCTTCTGGGGTGTGTGTGTATGTGGGGGGGAGAGAATAAGCATTTTAACAGCCCCTACTATGCTCCAAGAACATGACAGGTGCTCTACAAATGTGTGAAACATCAGCATTCCATTTGATCTGTAGACTACTTTGAGGCTGCAAAATGATTTTTGGACATACTGATTCTCACAACTCAACTTGCTGTCCCATTTCTTCATAATTCTTCCTCTATTTTGACTGCAGGAAATCAAAATGTAAAGATGTATTATTTGAGAAACCACTCATGAAATTCAGAAGGACTAAGGATCATAAAAAATTAAGAGTTCAAAGTGATGTACATTAGAGGTCACTCTGTTCAATCATTTCATTTTCCAGATGAGGAAACCAAGGCTCAGAGAACTTAAGAGACTTGCCCAAGGTCATGATGCTAATAACTGGCTGAGATAGGATCTGAACCCAGGTCTTTTGACTTCAAATTTAGAACGTCCTTACTGTACCCTTCTCCCTTCTTGTGGAAAATGCTCAAAGTCCTTCCCTTGGAGGTCTATGCACTTAGTAAAATTATGCTGTCACTGCTCATAATACTTTGGGCCCTCTTCTTTTAGAAATGCCTTTGGGACAGGATCGAAGTAGAGAATAGAACAAGTGGGGAGCAGGATAGGATGGAGGGAAATATAGTCAGTCTTTCACAATATATCCACTATGGAAATGTTTTGCGTAGCTACATGTGTACAACCTATGAATTGCTTATCTTCCCAGTAAGGAGGGTGACAAGGGAGGTAGGGAAAGAATCTGGAATTCAGAGGTTTAAAATCAATGTTTAAAAAAAATATATATTATTATTATTTTACATGTAACTGGGAAATAAGATATACAGGCACTGGGCCATAGAGATCCACCGTGCCCTACTGAAAAGTTGGAGAGGGGATGGGGGAAGATATGGGAGAGAGCAGATTGGGGGAGGGGATGTTCAATAGGATTGCTGTTTTAGGGTGGAGGGTAGGGGAAAAATGGGGAGAACATTTGTAACTCAAAACCTTGTAGAAATGAATGATGTAAACTAAAAAATAAAAAGAGAGAGAAAAAAAGAAATGCCTTTGAATATAGTTTAGTAATCATAAGAAGCAGGTCAGAAAGTATCTTAATGCTTATTAGCAAATTAAGATACTTTTCCCTTGGTCAGCTCAAATTGGGACCATGCCATAGAAGAAATTGTTCAATCACTTGGGACATGTTTAGTCTGGAGGAGATAAGACTTGGGCAAAGGGGGGGGCAGAATTATTTAGCTATATTAAATATTTGAAGGGATGTCACATAAGAGGGATTGGAATTGCTCTTCTCGGTCTTAGAGGGAGCAAAAAACAAGGAGAAGCCGTAAAGAGGCAAAATAAAGCTTGATGTCAGGGAAAAAAATTACTAACAATTTGTTGTTGAATTGTTTCAGTTGTGGTCAACTATTCATGAAGCCATTTGGAGTTTTCTTGGTAAAGGTCCTGGAGGGGTTTGCCATTTCCTTCTCCAGCTTATTTTACAGATGAGGAAACTGAGAAAAACTGGGTAAAGTGACTTGCCCAGAGTCACGCAGCGAATATCTGAGGACAGATTTGAACTCAAGTCTTCCTAACTCCAGACCCTGAGCTAGCTGCCCTAGGTGTCCTCATGGGCTGCCTTGGGTGGTGGAGGTTCCTTGGCACTGGAGGTCTTCTCCTGGAGGCTGGATGACCAGTTCTAGAGGGGGATCTGGTAAAGCACAGGGTCAATGAGATGATATCTGAGTTCCCTTCCATCTCTTTAGACACCATGATTCTTTGAAGTAACTTTTGGAGGAGAGTGGAGTCCTTTGATGGCTTTTGCTGAACCTGATTCAGGGACATCACAGCAAGCTGCGGTCTGAAACTTCAGGCAGTTCTTTTCTCTTACCCTTCAAACAGAAAGGCTTTCCCGGCATCCCCAGCAGCTGTCTCATCAGCACTAGGAGTTTCCCCTTAGGTTCTGATTTTAAACAAGATCTACCTGTCTTCAAAAGGCATGTGCCTACCTGTTCCTTTATCTCCTCCTCTAATCCCTGACCCCACCGTGGCTTCCCAATTTGGAAAAAAAAGCTGTGGCTTCGATGGGGTGCTTGGAATACTCAGTGATCCCGAATACACTAAATCAGCATTTTCCCATCTCGGCTAGGAATCTTGCACATTGCCTTTAAATGCAATTATGCGATCCTCATCTGAGCAGGGGTTTCTCCTTAACCAGTTATTTCTGATATTTTTAAGGCTTGTGTGACTATAAATGAATGATAATTTAAAAATAAATAAGGGAGGCAGCTTGCGATAACAAAGAACAATTAAAAAGAGGCAGGAGAGCCACAGAATTATCCCCAGCTTAACCACTAACTAGGTTGGTGACATGGGGCAGGTATGAGGACTCTCCATGCTTTGATTTTCCTGATCTGTAAAATACATGGCTTGGACTCAGTGAAACTTCCAGTTCTAAATAAAAAATTCCATAATCCTAACCGCTAGAGCTCCATGTGCCAATCAATCAACTTAACCAGCATATACTGAGCTTACTTTGTGTCAGACACAATATAGGCACTTTCTAGGAATCTACATCAGAACTTACACATCCAAATGGGTACAGTCCTTCAAAGTAGTCCCCTTGGGGAGACTCTCCACTTATTCCAATGAAGCTTACCCTGTTCAAAATCTTTTAGGGACTCCCTTAGTGAATGGATCATGGATTCAGAGCTCAAAGGAATCTTAGTGTTTACTCTCATCTTACTTCACAAAGGAGGAAAGTGCAACCCAGGAAGGTTGGAGTAACTTTCTGAAATTCATACAGGTAGTATGTGACAGTCAGGATTTGAACTCAGGTCCTCCCAAATCCAGTGTTCTTTCCATTGCACCAAGACCATTATCTTTAGCTACATAGGAAAGTCTTGACAATAATAGAATGAGATACTCTCCTTTGGCCAAATGCCTTCTTATTTCTTGCTCTTGGGGGAGCTAGGGGGCACCAGAGAGCATAACGCACTGGGACTGGAGTCAGGAAGGCTCATTTTCTTGAGTTCAAATCTGGCCTCAGATACTGTGTGACCCTGGGCAAGTCACTCCACCCTGTTTGCCTCAGTTTCCTTATTTGTAAAATGAGCTGGAGAAGGAAATGGCAAACCCCTCCAGTGTCTTTGCCAAGAAAATCCCAAATGGGGACATGAAGAGTAAGATGAAGCTGGAATGACTCAACAACACCACCAACAGCTCGCCTCCTCTCCCTGCTGGTTCAGCTTCTACTCTCTAAATTCTAGGCCCATGCAAATGCTGGCCGGAGCTAAGAGGTCTGGGGAGGAGACATGGACAGTAAGGGGTGTCTGGGCTTGGCTGAGGTGGGGGACACAGGGCTTCAGAATGGCAGGAAGCAGGCAAAAAGATCACAGTCCATCTGGGTGCTGCTCCTGCACCTTGGGACGGAAGGTTGGGACTGCCTGGGCCTTGTGATTGGATCAGGACTGCCTGCCTGAGTTACTGATGGCAGGCCCCACGCTCCATTTGGGAACATCGTGCCCCAAAGCATACCTAGCTCTGGGTTCTCCAGACATGGAGAAGGAAGGTGAGCGGAACAGGAGGAAAAAAATCCACTCAAGTCCAGTGGTGATGGAAGGGGAAATCTCAGTCCAGAGAACTCCCAGGAACCCCAGAGAAAGGGACCCCGTGGAGGAACTTGGAAAAAAGAGGAAGCTCAGAGTGCTGACCATCCATGAACCGTGGCTGGCCTGCGATCACCTGGGGCGCACGGCTCTAATCCATGCTGCAGGGCAGCGGGTGAGGATGGGCCACCACCACTGCCCTTCCTGCAAGGGAGTAACAACCTAGGAAGAGGCCTCGGACCTTGATCGTCTGGCCAAGCCTGCAAGCTCCTAGAAGGTGGAAGGCCCTCCACTGTCCTGCTCTGGGTAAGCCCTTCTGGTGCTACTTCTGTGGGGAGAGGAGAAGAGGGGACAAAAGCTGCCGATGGGAGTCCACATGAAGGAAGGAAGGCTGCCGGATCCTGCACGAGGCCGGGATGCTGAACCTCTTGGGCAGTCGGGTGAGGCCAATGGATGCCTGGCCGAGAATAATGCTTTTAAGTGCTAGAAACCTTTGGGCTGGTTCATAGGAACAGATTCTGCCCTACAAGTGAACTTGGACCAGAGGAAGGTGGATTTAAACCTAGCTTTTTCCATTACATGATAAAAAGAACACAAGACCTCCTCCTTGCTGCCTCCCCCACCATACACACATGTCTACAATACACTCATGTATAAACATACACACACAATCACATGCAAACTCCCCCAAAGCCATCTGAGTTATCATGGTACCTATTAAAGGGGGACTGATGGGACTTCCCTGATGCCTGATGCTCTCCTCTCCAGTAATCTAGTAGTGCTTTTCTTTGTCCTTGTCTACACAGGGAAAGTTGTGTCTGGTGGATGTGGTGACCAAACTTCCCCAAAGCCGAAGCAGACCGTGGGACCTGACGAGCCCTGAGGGCCCTCCAGCTCTAAAGCTCTGATCTCACAGCCTATTGACTGGGCATGGTCGCCCAGAATGGCTTTCTTCCATCTGCTCTGTGTGCATCTCCTATCTACCTGTGAATGTATCTGTCTCCTATTAGAATGGAAGCTCCTTGAGGGCAGGGGCTGTTTTCACTTTTTCATCATGTCTCCAGGGTAAACGCTTATTAAATGTTTGCTGACTGACTGATTGCTAGCAAAGCAGAGTCCCGGGCTGCTGTGATACAATGACATCAAATTCTTTTTTTTTCTGAAGAACAGAAAATTCAAGCCTCACACAAACAGTCATGCTGCTTTCCAAGCAACTCAGCAGTATGAGCTGAAGGCTCTACATTCAAATGGATTAAAGAATAGAGCAGAAAGGCCAGGCCTTCTAAACAGATCTGAAAGATGATTCCTGGTGGTTCTCAAGTTAGGCAGGGAAAAATACGAATGAAGAGCCTTCCATGATGCCTCTGGCTGAGTCAGTCTTTGGGAGGAAGAACCACCCCCAGCCTGCCCCCGTACCACCCAAAGGGAGACGGGTGCTAGGCTGCCTCCGCTGTCCCAGCTTCTCAGCAGAGCATTTCCATCATGATAATGCTGCCAGCTAGAATGGAGGCATGGCCCATGCTGAGTGACAGTTGTGTTCCTCCAAGGAGGGGCAGGGAAGGGAAAAAGCCTATGCTGTGATTTCCAGGTTACCACGGTTCTGTAATGGGCACTGCCTTTAGGGTAAGCTAGCAGAGGGGCAGCAGTGTCAAGGCAAATAACAACCCACATTCATACAGTGCCGTGAAAGCTGTAGAGCGATTTTGTATCTGCTAGGTTGCCTGAGTGACTCACTGTTCCCCTTTTACAGATGGAGAAACTGAGGTTTTTTGAGGTTAAACAACTTTGGACAAAACACAGCCCCATTTTTCTCATCTGTAAAGTTAGAAGTTTGGACTAGATTTTTAAAAATTTCCAGCTTTTAACATAATGCTGAGAACACAGTAGGTGATTAATAAATGCCTACTAATTGATTTGATCCTTTGATCAAATGCAGCTAAATCACAGAATCACAGAGGGTGTAGGTGGAGGGACCCTCAGAGCGCAGTCAGGCTGGATGCCATATTTTAAAAGGAACATTAAGAAACAGGTGTAGAGAGGAGGGTAAGCTAGGTGGTAAAGGTCCTAGAACATGTAACCACAGGTGCAAGTGAGAAAGAGTCAAACTGAGGCTAGAAAGCAGGAAAAACTGAGAGCTATCCACGAGTGAAGTCCTGAATTCACCCTTACTTACACTCTTCAGGGAAAGCCTGGATGGCCCTGGAGGTCCTTTTCAACTTGGATATTCTTTTATTTGGTAAATTTCACTAATCACAGATTTAGAGCAGGGAGGGCCCTCAGAGCCTTTGAATCCAAACCAATCATTTTTCGGACAAGGAGAGGGAAAGAAGTGATTTACCCAAGGTCACATAGGAAATAAGTGGTAGAACTAGAATTTCAACTCAGGTCAATTAACAAGTATTTTTTTTTAAACAAAGAATTACATTTTCTAAAAACAGATTCTTACTGATATGTGTTCTTTTTAAATCACCTAGATTTCTCCCTGTATCTCTCTTTCCCTTCTCCAAGAGCGCTCTCTTATAACAAAGACTTTTTTTTTGATGAAAATAAATAATCTTTTCCAAGTAGAAAGGATTCTTAGAAACCACCAATTTCAACCCATTCATTTTAGAGAAGAAACTGAGGCCTGTGGCCATGAAGTAACATAGCCAAGGTTGTGAACATGAGAAAGCGGGTGAATGGCGGTGTCAGAGAAACAAAGAAAAACGGCAAAACCAGCACTAATCTCTGAGGACCAAGGTTCTGTCTGCTCTCCACCAGACTGTCAGGGTAGAGAAACTGTATAAACAGATGCAGGAATGTTTTAATAAATTGTCAGCTAAACCCCATTAATCTGGCCCCTTCCAAATGAGGCTCCTTGTATTATGTTTTATGAATGGAAGGTATTTGGGAAACGATCAATTGCCCAGTGAATGAATAGGGTGACTAATTACCAAAGAGAAATACTTTTTCTAATCTTTTGTTTAAACTATAGTGGCATTTATTATAAAAAGATGCTCCTGAGAGAACTTTCATTTTTAATACATGCAGGAGCTGTCAGAGGAAATGCTAGTTACTCTCTAAATAAAATGCATTCATTAAAGTAAATGAGCAAAACCTAACTCCTGGGCATGGTCGGAAAGGTAAGAAGACTAAGGAGTGATGCTGGCTTTCCACTTGTTCAGACATTCCTTTGGCACTGACAAACTGGCACGAAGCAGTCAGGGGTAGTCACTCTTTTCTATAGATGCACAGGTCATCTGCTTTGACTAGAGTATCAGCTTCTTGAGGGCACGGATTATTTTCACATTGTATTTCCAGGGTTTAGCACAGTGCCTCTCACACAGTAAGCCCTTAACAAATGTTTGTTGATTGTTTGATGGGCAAGGGTGCCTTCTCCATAGGATGTTAAACAGTTGTAGCTTTAACATATCCCTGGACTTGACTGAAGGTTTTAATTTTCTTCTAGACCACAGAATCAGAGATTTAGGGCTGGGAGAGACAGTAGATATTATCTAATCCAGCACTTTCCCAAGTAAGCTTCTTAGTCTCCTGGGGTTCCCTGAGGTCAAAACTATTGTAATAATAATACTAAGATAGTATTTGGTTATTAAAATACTCTTTCCTTATTCAACTCCATATCTGCGAGAGGTCAGGTTTCTTTCATTTATTTCAACTATATATATATATATTTATAGTCTAAATTTGGGAGCAGCTATGAGAATGTAGCTGTCTTCTTTCAAGCCAGACATTAAAGAACTTTGCAAAAACATGTAAGATCAAGACACTCTTTTCATGAAATTTTTGATTTGGGAAATATGGTGATTTTTTTCCATAAAATGTAATTTATATGAATGTGATGGGCTTTATTGCTATTCTAAAAGAATTAATATCCATTTAAAAATTGTTTTGATTTCTAATACAGTAAATATAGAATCCATATAACCCAAAGTTTGCTGAGTTTCTTAATAAATTTTAAGAGCAAAATGGGAGTCCTGAGTTTGAGAACTGATGTTCAAGTCCTTAAGTTTACAGATAAGGAAACTGAGTCTCAGTGAAATTAAGTGACTTTACCAAACTTAGCACAGTCTTAGAGCTGGTATTTGAACTTAGGTCCTTACGGTTAAAGCTCGATAGATGTGATGTGAACTCATTGCCATAGGGATGTGGTATGATTTTGCTTCTGTCTGGGTGGCTGGCATGGAGAGGATGTGGGACTGGGATTTATAAATGTCTCTTTCTGTTTCTGCAAACAAGGATTGAAGAAAGGATCCACGTCTTTGATGATTAGATGAAGGCATGTTGATCTCCAATAAAATATCACAGAATTCTCCCTATGGAAGAAAATGCGCCTGCGCTCCCAAGTGGGAAGCAGCATTTGGTGCCTTCCTTCTCACAAAGCTAATGCATTCCTACATCTAAGATGCAAGCCACTCCCTCGATATGTACAGTAACAATCCACCTGCCTCGTCGACAAGATCATGGAAAGAATAAATTTGCCAGATGGTGACAGCTGGTTGGAGTTTCCACTTCTATCAAGGATGATCACACGCATGTTGGTGCCCAAAGCTGAGGAGCTGGATTCGTGATTGCTAGGGGACCATGGGAGAAAGCTGGTGGTGCCTCCGTGGTGCTGGCCATTCTGTGCACAGAGCCATGCATCTCTTTCTATGTGTATGGGTGAATGTGTGATTTTGCCAGACACAGAAGATGACATTTTCATATCCTCACAGCCTGGGCAAATCCTGCCCATGGGAGCGGCCGTGTTCCCCTGTCAGCTGTCCCAGGACGAGCCCACTCAGTATTAGAGTTCTCCTTCCTATGCTTTCAATGCCTCAGGGGCACCAGCGTATGCTCACCCTGTGTCTCTCCCCTTCACTGTACCTCACTCGACCTCTAACAGGCTATGATCCATGAGAAAGTAAAGCACTTTTGATGGGTATTTGGAGCTCTTCTTCCACTAGAAAAATTATACTAACTTTCTTTCTAAAGGAACTTCTCAAAAGTTTGGGAAAAGTCCTTTCTTTCTCAGCTGGAAGCAATATTCCTTTGTCCTTCTGACTTGACACTCTAAAATGAGCCAGACGACCCAGGTTCAAGGCCTTGTGACCTTGGGCAAATGAATCAGCCTTTCTGGTCTCTTCCTCATCTAGGTGACCTCTAAGGGGCCTTCTACCAGTTCAGAAACATTTATTAAGCATCTACTGTGTACGAGGTAGGCACCTTGTGAAACATTAGGGGTACAAAGACAAAGCCCTGAAGGGGCTTTTATTCTAATGGGAGAAAGCACATACATGGGGAGAGGGGCTAGTCCTGTGAGTTCCTGGCTGGCACTCAGTATACAATGTATAATCTTGATGCGTTTCCTGAGACATTCAGTGACTGCCCAGGGTCAAGACTGACCTCCTGATTGGGCCCTCTGAGATTGGCCCCTTCACCTCCTCCCTCTCCATTCATGTTCTGTCTTCTCCCATTAGAACTGAAGCTACCAGAGGGCAAGGACTGTCTCTCTTTCTTCTTGGCTTTAAATTCCCAACACTTAGCACAGTGCCTGGAACACTGTAAGCTCTTAATAAATGTTTGTTGACTTCATTTGAACTCAGATCTTTCTGGCTTTTAGGACAACACCCTGTCCACTGTACCAGGCTGCTTCTCATGCAAACATACATATATACATAAACACGTGAGAATAGATATATAATATATACAGAATGAATAAAAGTTAACTAAGAGAGGAAGCGTACTGTCTAGAACTAAAGTTACCTGTTCAAGTCACCTCCTCAAGGATAGTAAGCATTTATATAGCACCTACTGTGTCCCAGGGCCTGTGTTAAGTGCTTTATAACTATCCTTGCAACAATCCTGGAAGGTAGGTATTATCATCATCCCAATTTTACACAGGAGGAACGGAGGCAATCAGGGTCAAATGACTTGCCCAGGGTCACACAGCTAGTAAGTGTCTGAGGCTGGATTTGAACTCAGGACCTCCTGACCCCAGACTCGTTACTCTAGCCTCTGCTTCACCGGCTGCCTCCCTGGTTCTGGATTGTACCCTCCTCGTGGTGGAGATCGATGCCTTAGTCATGTTTACATGCCCTGGCAGAGGGTCTGAACATAACAGGCCCTCCATAAATGCCGCCAGTGAATGAAAGAATGCTTTATCCTGCCGCTGAGGCATAAGCTAAATTCTATAGCTAATGGAAAGGTTTTGACTCATTCATAAAATATTTCTTTTTGGATGTTATTCAATGTCTTGCAGAGATTTTGCACTTAGTCATAGCAAGCTGCAGGATGAATGTGTTGGGAAGGATTTCAGAGATAGTTTAGACTAACTCCTCCATCTGCACAGAAGAGAAGAGATGGGGACGAGCATTTATGAAGCCCCTACTGCATGCCTGGCGCTGTGCTAAGCCCTTTCCAAAGATGATCCCATTTGACCTGGTGGATCTGGAGCTGCCGATGCCTGAGGTCATCTCGCTCATCTCCATCTCTCTGCAGACAAGGAGACTGGGGCCTGGAGAGGAGGCTGACGGGACCAGGTCACCCAGGTGACAAGGCAGGAAGCAGGGCAGGGGTACGGCTCCCAGGTGCTGTGGAGGTGTGCCACAGGCACATAAAGAGGCAACCACTTCCTCCAGGGCGCTGCCTGACCAGGAGTGCAGGCTTGTAGCACAGAGGGCAATCAGGGAGGACTTCTTGATGGTGATGGCATTTAATGGTATGGACCTAGAAGAGGCCACTAGAGGCGCCACAGGGCAAGAGCTCTGGGCCTGAGTTCAAAGTCAGCGCCAGACACTTACTAGCTGGGTGACCCTGGGCAAGTTACCTCACCTTCGTCTGCCTTGGTTTCTTCATTTGTAAAATGGGGATAGTAATGGTACCTACCCCCCAGGGTAGGTGTGAGGATAAAATGAAATAATAAAATTTATAAAGTGATTTGCAAAGCTTAAAGGAATATAAATGCTAGCCATTATTATTATTAATTGTGAAGTGGAGTTAACATAAGAACAAAATTCAAGACAAAGCACATGGCATAAGAATGAGGGGCCGAGGTGCGGGGCGACACCCCAAGGCCCCACCATGTTCCATCGCCTCCTGCTGTTTCTCCTTCCTGGGATGGCTCCTCTGCCCTTATCTTTCCTTTCCTGCCCCTCCCTGACACTGTTTATTTGCTGCATTAAGTCAGAGACAGCGCTCTCTGCCAAAACTATGTGAAAAATATTTTTACAGGTCCCTGAGGTCTTCACAGGAAGGGCTGATGGGAAAAGGGAGAACAGGGAGTCCCGTGGAAAAGGATCCACGGAGGGTCCAAGTGCCCCTTCCCTTGGAAATGTTTATAATGTGGCTGGGGGTCCGACACAGGCCACTGGGTTGGCAGCCTCAAGTCAATTCATTAAAGGTCCAGATGGTGACACAAAGCAGGGCACAGGGGGGACGGTGATGGGGTCTCGGGGCTTAGAGACGAGGGCGACCTCAGAGAGGTCATCCAGTCCAGCCTCCTCCGGACTATATTTTATAGGGTAATGCCAGCAGAGGACATCAAACCCAACCCCCTCATCTTACAGATCAGGAAACTGAAGTCCAGAGGCATTCATGGTATAAGATCATGGATTTTAACGCTCAGAGGGATTTTTGAGGTCACTGACTCCATCCTCCAAGATGAGGAAACTGAACCTCAGAGAGGTTAAGAAATTTTATCAGGGTCATTCAGGATTAGAAACTACATTTTCCAGGGCTCTATCCATGATGTCAGACTGCCATGGAAAGCAGATTCAAACTGGGGGTCTCTCACACTTGTTCGGTAACCAAGGGAAAGTTGAAAAACTTTCTTCCCCTGGGATTGGTCAACAAGCATTTATTAAGAACTTACCATGACTTGCATTTACTAAGCACTTACTATGACCTCCATTTGTTATGGACTTACTATGACCTGCATTTATAAAACACTTACTACGACCTACATTTATTATGCACTTACTATGATCTGCATTTATTAAGCACTTACTATGACTTTATTATTTTTGTCCAGGGATCCTTTTGCTCAGCATCAAATGACCACTGAAATCTCAGCACAGAGGCAGGCAGAACGACATGCCAGCCCCACCAGGCAGCTCCTATGACATTACTTAATATGGAAATGCACTTTGTTGATGGGGGGGGGTACCCCAGCTTCATCTACATTATAAACTTAGGTCTCATTAGTACCCACCTGATACTGCTTGAAGAGAAATTCTAGATCTTAAAAAATGAAAGGGATTTATAAAGAAGCCATGAATGATGCTTATGAGTCTTTTATGAATTTTTAAATCAAGTTGTTGCATATCTTAATTGATTAGAAAAGGAAGGCTAGCCAGTTTTATCTGAGTTGTATTCATCATTATTCAAAAAGGATTCCTTTCCTCCAGAATTCTAAGGCTAAATTGCTAATTTCTTTTTTTTTGGGGGGGGAGGAGGATAATATAGTATATTTCATTTTAAAGGATAAGATTACAAAAAAATTCCAAGTCCAACGGCCTGACAGCAATTCCCTCTAATTTTGTAGGTGCCATAGCAGACCCGAAGGAACACATTTCCATGGTCTTAAATGCTTGGAAAGGAGCCACTCACTAGCTGCCCTGGCCAATCCAATAGGGTCTGTTTCCTGCCCAGGTGTAAGGCTCCAAGATGGGAGCTCACTGGTGGGGGCCCAGCACGTGATGTCCCCAGGACTGATTATCATGCAAGTTAGCACTTGTGGTTGCCATGGCATCCTGGGGAGGCAGGGCTCCCACTGACTGCTCACCAAATACCATGGCCCAGAAACCTCCCCCTACATGATGGGCAGTGGTGGCCAGCCTGGGGACGGAATGCTCAAATCATGTGGAAGATTTTGGGGCATGGATATGAATTTTTAAAATTTGCTTTAAGGAATGTTTTTTGCTCTCTGTGAAGACCAGATTTCCCCTCTAGATCCCCTTTCCCCACTTTTTTTTTTTGCCACAGCTGCCAGGCTGGCTGTTGGTGCCAGAGGCAACTGATTAGTTTTAAAAAAAATGCACTCCCTGGCTTGCTGACATCCATTTGTATTTCACTATGTGATGGCAATAATAATTACACCTGGCATTGGAGCAGAGAACATTTAGAAACTTTTAGAAATGTTTCTGTGTCTGTTCTGTTCACTTGTCACAATGAGGTGGGCGGGGCAGCTGTTAGTCTCCCCTAAGGGAACAGATAAGGGACTTAGCCAAGGTCACGAAGGGCTATGACACATTTTGTGGTTTATACCTCCCTATCCCATCATCATCAGAATAATTCTCCACTTTTCTGGACCTGGAGTTTGGAAAATCTGAGTTCAAATCTATTCTAAGACACCTGAATTGCTAGTCTCTTAACCACTGCCTGCCTCAGTTTCCTCACCTGTGAAATGGGGAAATGACAGTACCTACCTCTCAGGGTTATCACGAGGGTCAAACAATATAATATTTGTAAAGTGTTTTTCAAAGCTTAAGGCTTTATACTGAGTATAATGAGAACCCCCTGAGGAAGGGAGTTCAAATGTTATCAGCCACACTTTAGGGATGAGGACACTGAATGACAGAATGGGGAATCATTAGCCTGACCAGCACATGCTGGCCACCGAAAGACCCATCGACTGTGCAAGCTAACGGGGACTTGCAGCAGTGATGCCCCCATTTTACAGAAGAGGATATGGACGCCCAAAGAGCAGAAATGACTTGGCCGAGGTCAGGTGTACTGACCTGTGGGATCTGGAGCTCAAAGATGTATCAAGGGGGTAGTAAGCAAGGCAGTTCGAGAGTGAAACTGGAACCCAGGTCTCCTGATTCTAAATCAGGGCTCTTTTCACTACACAAAGGTCCACATGTCTACTGAAATCTGCTTATTTCAGGGAAAGTTTCTTAAATAAAGGTGTACCAAAGTAGAAAGGGGGGCAGTGCATAGATTGCTGCCCCTGGAGTCAGCAAGAAGACTCTTCCTGAGTTCAAATCCAGCCTCGGACACTTACTAGCTGTGTGACCCTGGACAAGTATTTAATCCTGTTTGCCTCAGTCTCCTCATCTGTTAAATGAGCTGGAGAAGGGAATGGCAAACTGCTCTAGGATCTTTGCCAAGAAAATCCCCAAAATGGGGTGCCAAAGTCAGGCACAACAGGAAAAAGACTGACCAACACAAAGCAGCAAACAGTGGGATCCCGGATCCTCACTGGTTCTCCTGAGTCAGAGGCTAGAAGAGCCCTTCTGGGGAATGATTTGAAGGGCATTCTTGTTCAATTCTAGGTTTGGCTGGATCAGGGGTCCATGACTCGTGTGTGTGTGTGTGTGTGTGTGTGCATACAAACACATGCATAGATTCTGATAACTGTATGTCACTATAATTAGTGTTTTTTTTTAATCTTACTATCTTCTGCATTTAAAAAGATGCTTCTATAGGCTTCCCCAGAATGCCAAGGGGGTCTGTAACTCACACAGAAAGTTAAGAACCCAACTTGTGCCATATAAATGGCAAAAATAATACTGATGATGGTGACACACGGAGTACTGTGTTCAGTCCCACATTCTGTGGGGGTCATCGACAAGGCAGACAATGCCAAGAAGCTGGCCGCCACAGTGGCAAAGGGGACAGAAACTGATGACTCATGGAACGAGGGAAAGGACTGCTTAGGATATTTGGGGTTGGGCTAAGGTGGGATAATTACCTTCAGCTATCGGAAACAACTTCTTTTGACTAGGGCTACCCCAGAGAACAGAATTAGGACCAGCTGGCAGGTGGAAGTCTCAGGGAAGTTTTTGTTGTATCAGAAATAACTTTTTAATAATTAGAGCCAAATAATGTGGGAAGCCTTGTGAAGTCATCAAACTAACATTTTTTAACTAGCATTTTTGAGTTTACAGAGTATTTTCTTTGAAAAAAAAATCCCATAAGCCAGAGAGATTATTCCCTGTCTTACAGGTTCAATTGAGAAAGCACTTTCTAACAGCCTCCTGTGTGTATGTGAGGCAAAAGGCAGCATGGTTTTGTAGCCTAGGACATTTGGTTCAGAGCTGGAAGGGAACCTATATGTCGGTGGGTCCAATCCTCTCATTTTACAGATGAGGAAACCCAGAGAGATTACATAATTTGTCTGGTGACTTATGTTAGTGTCTGAGGATGGAATCTGAACTTGGGTTTTCTTGATTCCAAGGCAATAGAGGGAAGAAAGAGCTGACCTTGGAATCAGGAAGATCTGGGTTCAGGACCCCTCTCTGAGACACCCCGGGATACTGGGTAAGTCATGGTATGTCTCAATGGACACCTGGAAACTTTTTGACCCCAGAATCTGTCAAGTAGGTGTCAACCTGCACTGGTAGATGGAGTTTTCTAATTGAGAATTCCCTTTCCCATGGGTCTACTTAAAAAAATAAGTGTGTTAGGTATGGCCCTGGCCTCTGAGGATAGAAATGTAAACAAGCTTCCTGTCTTCAGTCAGCTTACATTCTGGTGGGGGGGGGAGGTGTGGCATTGTGGAGGTCTTGGATGACCTGGCCTGGCTCCCCCATCTAGCCAAGGTCCAATCTCTCCCATTTCTGCCCAGCTCCCATGAAGTTCTTTCTACAACAAGGAAAGAATGGATCATGTGGAAGGTGTATCAAGGGCTTAGGGGGCTTCAGGCAGAAGCTGGACAATGGTCAGCAAGGGACATCTGAGGAGGGCTTCTGGCCACGAGGAGGAACTGGGGCTAAATCGCTCCCCAGTCTCCTCGAACCCCTGACTTGAAGAGGAGAGAAGCCTTGACACCGGATGGAAGGTACTGGTATTTCTAACGCTCTTGCCAAGTGATGGTTAGGGAGGGGGTGGAGCCAACATCACAAAGGAGAAGAGTGGGTTTGGAGTTTTTAATTATAGTGACACAGGATTGGGGCAGTAAATGATGACTCTCACCTTATGTCGCTGTCTGATTAATGAAGTAGAAAATGCGGAGATGACAGATAAGACGTTACCATGGCAAAGACCACAGTCTAAACCTGCCTAACGTGGGGGGATAGCATCGGTGGGGCTTCCTTTTTGCTTACATATTGGTCGCCCCTCTGGGAGCGTTAGGCCCCAGAGCCCAGGGCCATACCCCCAGTGGTCCCGATCCCTGCCTTCCCCTTGTCTGCTGCACTGAGGGGCACACAAATGACCGGGGCCCTTCCCTACCCCTGACCCTAGGACCCTAACCCCATGCCAGAGCCAGAGCATGGAAATAACAGTCACTGTGGTTTCTGTTTACACCCTTTTGGGTAGATGTGTGGGACAATGGGAAAAGAGCCGAATTTGGAGACAGGAAACCTGTGTTCAAATCCCAGCCCTGTCACTTACTACTGACAGAGATTTGGGGCAGGTCAAATAATAATGGCTGGCATTTATAAAGCACTCTAAGGTCTCAAAAGTGCTTTACAAAAATTATCTCATTTGATCCTCACAATAAGTGCTATTTTTATCACCATTTTACAGACAAGGAAACTGAGGCAGAGAGAGGTTAAGTGACTCGTCCAAGGTCACACATCTAGGAAGGGTCTAGCAGGACTTGAATTCAGGTCTTCTTCACCTTATGTCCAACACTACCTATACCAGTACCCCTCTCTGGGCCTTGGTCTCTTCATTTGTGAAATGAGTGTTGGGCTATCTGACTCTGCTGTGCATTCCAGTTCCAAGTTCTCTGACTTTTCTCTCTGAATTACCCTCTTCTGAGTTTATGGACATAGGATGCCTGGGCTGGACTCCACTGAGCTCTCTATGAGAATCCAAAGGGCTGCTTGGCCTTGCCTCCCACCATGCTGATGGCTGTCCTCATCCCTCTTTGAACCTTTAGCTCTTAGCATGACGCTTGGCATATGGGAAGCACTGTGTCACAGGTCCTACTGTGGATGGTCTGATTTCTCTCCTCCTGCCCATGCTGAGGAAGGTATTTTTCTCTATGTTTCAGACAAACCAGGACTCTTTGGAAGGAGTAGCCCTCAGAGCTCTGATCTTGGGCCTACATCTCGTTAGACACGGTAAAGCTGTGGCCAAAGTCGCTCAATGACCATCGATATTTGGACAAGTTCTCCCTCTGTGGCCCCCCCCCCCCCCAGAGCATGAGTGTTCCATCTGCAAGACAACATGTCTTGGAGGTCAGTTTAGGGGAATTGGAAGAGAGAAGAAAGTGTTCACTTTTATTCTTCGGCCTTCTTCTGAACCAAATGCAGAGGCTGGTCTGTCACCGACAGATGAGGGCCTTGGGATCACTTTCAGCTGAGGGCTTTCCTTCATAAGATCACAGACAGGATTGGAAGGGAGCCCTGGGATCAATGTGTCCAATGCCCTCACTTCACAGAGAAATCAAGAGACTTGTCCAAGGTCACAGAACTGGCAAGTTTTAGAGGTGAGAGTTGAATCCAGAGCCAATGACTCCAGGCTTATCTCTGCTCCGTCAGTGAACATACACTGATGCTTACACAACATCTGGCTCATCGGGGTGTGGAAGGCACTCTGAGCTCAAAGTATCCCAAGGACTCTTAGTTAGAAGGGACCCCAAGGGCAGGGGAGTCTAACTCTTATGTGAATAGGGTCCTGTCTCAATATTCCTGACAAATGGTCTTCCAGCTTCCGCCTGGGTCCCTCCCGTGGGGAGGGACCTACCACCAGGCCACCTTTGGAGAGCTCTCACTGGTTAGCATTTTCTTTTTTCATGGAGGTTCGATCTCAGGTTACACCCAGAGAGGACCAGCCTTGGCACATTCTCCCAGGCTGAGAAGGTAGTAAGTGCTGTCCCAAGGACAGATGGGCTTTGCTGTCTAAGTGCTGTCCTAGAGAGGCGGAGTCCAACCCCCTTATTTCACAGCTGAGCAAAATGAGCCACCGAGAACTTTCCCAAGGTGTCCCAGGTGGTAAGCAGGTGAAGTCTTTCACCACGAACATACAAACCCTCCCCTCATAATGGCCTCCTGGGTCTAAATGCTTCCCCAGCTGAGTAGCTTTTTCCATCCATTTTTCAGATCTGTCTTCTTCCTATCATTCTCACCAAAATGGCCAGAGCGGTCTCAGAATCCATTCCCAGAGAGGGTGAGGGATGTCCCTTCCTTCGCCTGCACTTTTGGCATTCTCTGACATATCCAGCTAGATTTACCTTGCCATGTTCATCTCATCTCTACCTCCTGACTCTCTTCAAAAAAGCACCACTTCCCTCACTCCCCCATCATTTCTAAAGCAGCCCACATCAGTCAGAGACAAGCAGGTGACTCTTCTCTCTTCCCTTTCCGTCCCCTCCTCCCCCAAATCTAGATAGGAAACTGCCTCTGTTTCTCTCTCCGAGCCTTGCTTAGTAATGGATTTCCTCCTCTGCCGTCATTGTTTAAATGCAATACTGTTGGCCCACATAGAGGATGTCCCTTGTCTACTCATGTATTGGGTTAACAGTGATATCCACTGTCTCTGCTGCCCTGTGCCTAGGCATCCGTATCAGGGTGTCTGTCTAGGAGTGTGAGTTTTCAGAAAGCAGGAGCTAACTTTCTCTGTCCTCTGACCACAACATGGGCACCTGGGTATGTCTTAGATGGATCCTACCAATGCTGAAGAAGACCTGTACTCAGCCATTTCTGCCATTACTCCTCAACACTACAGTTCACTCATTCACCTGTCCCTTTCAACTACAAATTCAGATTTAATTATGTGGTTATATAAAAACGCCTGATTAGTCAGCCACAGAGAGGCATGGGCATGTCTAGACTATCTGAAAGGTCACTGGGGCTGGGAACAGTGGATCCAGGGTCTAGGCTAAGATACTCATTGGCACATCCTTGGGTCCATGATGCCCCCTGTCTGCTGTGGTATACCAGCCAGGAAGAGTCAGTTTCTGGGGTTGGTCAGGGTTAACAGACTGGTCATAGGGGAGGTGGGGAGTGGGGTAGGCTGGCCTAAGCCATACTTACTCGGTGAGGTGGGCGAGGTGGCACCTCCTTCTGTCGATGTGGTTGGAGGCTTTGTGTCTGGCACGGGCAGAGGCACAGGCCTGGCCATTGGTGGCGGAGGTGGCGGTGGCAACATTGGGGTGGGAAGGAACGGATTGTGCACCTTGCCTTGGCTGCTACCATTGGGCTGTGAGGGTGAAAGAGGCAGACATCAGCCATCTGCAGCTTCTGATCACAAGAGAATTATCACTTGCCTCCAATATAAATTATTAAGTGCTCTATGCTTGGGGAGCAGCCGAAGCCTTCCATAAGACCATATACACATGCAGGATTATTCTGGTTTGGACTTCAAGGCACTCGACAAATGTATACTCTTAGCAGCGCAGATAAAATGTATTCTAGAACCTTATTTTTGCATCAGTTTACATAAAAAGGATATTTGGGGGGTCATTCTGAATTTTTCATGGGGCACTTTGGCTGGGGATACAGCTACTCTGAATAAGTGATTGCCATCACCATTATGAAGATATTTCTGATGAGCTAAGCTCAGCAAAGTGCCTGCTTAGTGATTGCATCTTCCCATGACTAACTACAGCGGTACTCCTTAGGCCCTGGAACTGGAGAAGCGCATGCTAGACTTTGCCTTAGAAATCCAACATGACATTACATTGAACAAATATGTTAACCATTTGAAAAATCCTTTCCTCCTACAGTCTCTCACATCAGAAATTATGTGAGATGTCAAAGCTGCTGAAAAATAGAAAGAAAGGAAGGAAGAAAGAAGGAAATGAAAAAAGGGAAAAAAGAAAAAGGACAAAAAGAAAGAGATAGAGGAAAAAAGACAGGAAGAAAAGGGAAGGAAAAAGGGAGAAAGAGTAAAAAAGGAAAAAGAGAAAAGAAAGAAGGAAAGAAAGGAAATAAGGAAGAAAGGGGATTAGATTAGAAGGAAAGAAAGAAGAGGAAAAAAAGGAAAAAAGAAAGGAAGAGAAAAAAAGAGTAAAGAAAGGAAATAAGGAAAAAAGATCAGAAGGAAAGAAAAAACAGAAGAAAAGGAAGGAGGAAAGGAAGAAAGAAAGAAGAAAAGGGAAATAATAAAGGAAAGGAAAAGAAAGGAAATAAAAAGAAAGGAAAACAAAGAAAGATGGAAAAAAGGACACAAAGAAGGAAAGAGCTAGCTAGAAAGACAGAAAGAAAAAAGAAAGAGGAAGGAAGGAAGGAAAGAAAAAGGAAAGAAGAAAAAAGATCAGAAAGCTAGCTAGAGAAAAGAAAGGAAGGAAAGAAAAAAAATTAAAAAGGACAGAAAGAAAGATAAAAAGAAAGGAAGAAAGAAGGAAGAAAAGAAAGAAAGGAGAAAGATCATTTACTAGTCAGATAGGGTGCTGGGGACCAGATGAGTTTTGACATCACTTCCCAACAAGGCCTTGTTGCTTGCCTAGGTATCAGATGGCTGGTATTCCACTGAGGATAGCTCCCTGTCTTGAAGCCATAGCATCAAATCAAAATGGGGCTGGAGAAAATCCCATTATCCCAGGGTTTCATTTTTTAAGTTTAAGTAATTGGGCAGAAGCATTCTCCCTCCTCTCGCTTCCTCTCCTCCCCCATCCCCACCCCAATTCACTTAGGTATTTAGTTGTTTCTGGAAGACCATGGTGTCTGACACACAGAGCCTTGAATTGCTCTGCCAGCAAACCCGGATGGCAAGTGCTATTTCAGAGAAGGCTAAAAGTCCGTAAGTGAACGCTTTAGGAGAAGCAAGGCACATGAATACATAAGCAAAAGAAAAAAAAGACATTCTATTGATTTGTTGTCTAGACAGAAATGTATCTGCTAACATATCGCTAGACATTAGTCAAAGCTGTCAGTCCTGGCTCAGATGTGCAGAATCAGGTATTTCTGTAGGGGGTGGAGGGGGAGAAAAAGCCAGTGGTGAGGACAGAGTGACTAATTACAGAAATATCCTTAACCGGGCAGTGAGAATTAGGGCTAATCTGTGGGTATGTCAGCAATATGGACATTAGGATAAGGGGAAGAACCCAATTCTTGCTTCCATCATAGCGGTTTTCATCTAGTGATGCAGCGATCGTCTCCTCTTCCCCCTCCCCTCAAACCACCGAGACCTCGATTTGAAATTCCACTTATCGTCACCTTATCATTTCTGGATTCCAGCAGAATGTTATTTCAATCATGCGATTATTCAGTTTATTTGAGGGGGGAGAGAATGAAAACACTCATTCAGAGCTATCAAATCCTGTTCAACTTTATACCAAGATAAGTGAGAAAGATAACTGCTTACAGAAATAACAAACTGTAATAAACTTTGCTTTTGGCATCTGGGGTTCATGCAGTGGTCAACTTGATTTAAAGTTCTATAAAGCCGTATTTTTTTCCCCCAAATCAACTAGGTTGATTCAAAACATCTGTCCCCCTGGCTTCTCCCCACCCCTTCCACTCACTCCCCCAAATAATTTTGAATAAATGATTTGCATTTTTTCTATTTTGTTAACCCTTGCAGGAACCAAGGTTAGAATGCACGAGGTTGACTCATCAGCCCCCAGACCTTGGAAGGTTAGGGAGTTCATCCTTGGTATGATTTATCTCCCCAAGCCCGACAATTGCAGACTTAACACAAATATTGCTGTGACCAGTTAACTTTCCCACCATCTCGAGTAAACCTGACATCTGACTGGAGTCAGTCAACATGTCCTTAGAGCACAACCTCACCTCAGGAGAATCCCCCACCCCCATTGCTGCTAGTTTTACATGAAATTAACATTTCCCAAGAAATTTACCAAAAAAAGGGTCCTTACATTGAGGAACCCCACCTGTCCGGCCTGCTGACCAGCATCGGGACAGACAAGTTGGACAAACTCTTTCAGCGTCTCCTGAGGATGGTAGCGAATTGCCGGATGTGAGAAGTAGGGCCCAGGCTGCTGGATAATGGGAGATGTCGGGAAATGTAGAGTTGATGGGGTCGCATGTGGACTTGCTGTGGGAAAAATAAGGAAAAAAAACCCAACAGTTATAACAAGATAGACTTTTTTCTTGTCCCCGACATCCAGACCCCACTTCTCCACTGCACAGGGCTCACAGAATTCCTTGTGTGACCGATCTGAAAATAAGTCAGTTCTGATGGGTCTTGATCCTATGGGCTCTTTAAGACAACATGGAGTCTGGATTAAGCAAGAATTTCAAGCTGCCTTTGTATTTTCAGTGGACATGAGTTATAAAGGCATTAATAATCCTGGGTGAAACGGAAGATTATTCATTACCTTAAGAGCTTTTTTAATGAAGCAAGCAATAAAAAATGTATCTAGTAGATTAGGTTTGATTTAACTGACACTCCAAATGACAAATTCCAGTTTTCACATATGGATCCCCTTTCGTTCTGAATGACCCATAGACGATAATTCATTCTTAGAGCTCTTGTCCCCCTTTCAGTGAAATTTCGAGGGACTAATTCAGGATGAACTTTTTGGGAAGGATGTAGTACATGATCACATATTAAAACTGAGCCATTAGTGGGGGGCATTAGATAGGAAGGGAGAGGAAGACGAAGGGGCGGGGGTGGGGGATACACTCTCTTTGCACTCGAGGCTTTGTCCTCCTTACAATTCTAAAGTTAAACTCTGAAATGCTCTATGTTCCAGTGTGGGAACCCACATGCCAAGGGAAGGAGTGACCCCTACTGAAATGCTGGCTCGATGCCCATGCAAACTGAGAAGAGGCAGACGGTGAGATCTCCCTTATATACAAACCCTGTTGAATTTCATTTGCACAAGAAGGAGATTACATTAGTTGTCTGTTTGTTTTTAAAAGAAACCTATCCAAAGTATGTAATAACTTTTGCCCTTGGCTTAGGTAGAGGATTGATAAAACCCACTATGAGGCCAAAGCACTCTATATACAGCAAGTGCTTAATAGATGCTTCGTTGAAGAGAATCAAGCCATCTGAACATGGCCTTTAGTCCTCCTGGACAGTCACTCATCTTTATAATTTAGGGTACTTTATGGCTAAGAAAACCTTTCTCCCAACCCATTTCAGGCAGGTTATCTGAGCATTGCTGGACTTTTTCACTAATTTGCTGCTGGGGAAATTAAAAAGGAAACTGCTTCTTGAAGTCATCACGTAACTTGCAAGTAAGTATCAGAGCTAGGACACAAACTTCTGATTCTGAGATTTTTTACTACGCCATGTTCTTTTCAACCAACCAACCAACCAACCAACCAATCAAATGGGCACTGGACTGGAGTCAGGAAAACTTGGGTTCAAATCCACTTTGGAAACCAACTAGCTGTGTGACCCTGGGCAAGTCACTTAAATTCTGTGTCTGAGTTTCCTCACCTGTAAAATAAGAGAGTTGGATTCTGATCTTGAAGTTGTCTTCCAGTTCTAAATCCATGATTCTATGAACAATCATTTTTTTTTTGGAGGGAAATTGGGGTTGTGACTTGCGCAAAGGTAAGAAAACAGGTTTTTTGTTGATTTGTCTATTTTCGATGGCTGGCCCTGATGCCTCCACTTCTCTCCCTCCTCCCCTCTCTCTCCAGGTTTCCTTCAGGTCTCAGCACAGATCCCACCTTCTACAAGAAGTCTTTCCCAGTCTAGTTTTCCTTAGTGTCAAGGAGAACCTTTCCTCTGAAACTATTTCCAATTAATCACAGAGACAGAAATATAGCTATTTCTGCATATTGTTTGTACATAATTGTTTGGCTATTCCTACTCCCCGCCATCATCAGACTGTGAGCTCCTTGAGGGCAGGGGCTGTCTTTTGCCTCTTTGTGTAACCCCAGAATTTAGCACTGTACCTGGAACATAGGAGGTGTTTAATAGATGCTTTTTGATTGAGAGTGGCTATTCTGCCCTGGTAGAGGATATTTCCTCTCTAAGTGTGCTCTCCACCAATGGAATGGCAGTCTGTCCCCCTCCCCAATTCTACCTCACAGGGTCATGATGAGGAGCCAACAGAATGTAAGCTTCCTGAGGGCAGGGATAGTCTTGCTTGGTATCTCTCATACCTAATGGGCCTTTGTGCTGTTTCTCCCACATCGCCATTCGCACCCTTGTGCTGGCTGCCCTCCATGCCTCGATGGCCCTCCCTCCTCACCTCTGCCTCATGTAATGAGGTTTTCCTACAACTGTGCTCAGGAAGTGTCGTCTCCAAGAGGCCTTACTGGGCGTCCTCAGCTGCTCCAGCCTTCCCCTCAAGGCTTCCCCTGAATCTGCTTCATATACACTGACCAGACAATAGGCATGCACGTTGTCTCCAGCATTTGAAGGCACCCCACTGCAGACCTATTTTATCACTCAGCACAGTGGCCAGCACACAGTAGGAGCCTAATAAATGCTTACTGATTGCCACCTTTCAGTGGCAGCATCTGGCCTGCCACTCCACTCCTGATGGAAGATCTTCACTGGTCAAACTGGGTTGACAGGAGCCCCTTTCACTGGGCCCTGAAGAAGTCATCCTAAAATGTGCTTGGAGATCCTTGGATACACCAGCAGAAAGCCGGAGCCCCCTCATCAGAAGCTGGCACGCTGCTGCTGAAATCCATCAGGATGAGCACAATTCCAAATTTTCAACTGGGGAAAACAGCGCTTAGTGTGGTGTGCGCCCAGAGCCGACACAATAAAAAAATTAGAGAGCATTATGTAAATGCATATTTAGACCCTTTAAAAATGTGCATTATTTACTTGAGAGTCAATAAAGGCTTTTCTCAAGTGTTTCCAGTTTATCGTGGCGCATCCATCTGCATCCATGTTGACGTTAATACAATTTGGTGTATTAAAAGGCCCTACAAAATTGGCTGCGGCAGCGGCTGCACAAGGGGGCTCTCGTCAGCCCGAGGCCAGGCCCAGCTGGGCCTGACAGCATCGTGCAGCTCGGGAAGGCTCTCCCAGAATCACAGGGCTTTCAACTTGTCTCGAAAACAACATTTCAGACTTCTTAAAAGTCCTATTGATGGGCCGGGCAGTTTCATGAGGTTCTACCTGCCCAAAAGAAAACAGAGGGGCACTGTGCCTGGCAGAGAGTAAGTGTGCTTTTTCATTCGCCCTCCATCAGTGTAAATCAGCAACATGTTGGTAACTTGTGGCCTTAAAACGGTTTGTTGGAACACTGAGGGAAGGGTGAAGCAACCTGCCCTTGATCTCACAGCCCACAGGTGTCAAAGGCAGGACTTGAACCCAGGTCTCCAAAGTTGGTCCTGTGTTCATACAGCTGATGTTTAAAGCTTGTGGGGTCAGCTTGTCTTGGTTCCATCCACAGGAGTCTCATGATTACTTTTTCCTTTTAGGTATGAGTTCAGTGGTTTATTTCTCTCATCTCAGAGGCCATCAGAGCCAACCCATAACTGAACAAGAATCCTGTCTACTCCATCTCTGACAACTGGTCCTCCGTCCAGCCTCTGCCCAAAGACCTTCCTTCAGAGAGGGGTGCCCCGTGATTCCCATTACTGCTCAGGAGCTGCAGGGCAGCTGGTGCAATGGATGGAACAGATGCAAGGACACCCCCCCACTTCTGAACACAAGGACTCTTGGAGATCGTCTGTCAAAACTATCTAGGGGGCCTCAGTTCAAATTCTGCTTTAGAAACTCACTAGCCATGTGGCTCTGGACAAGTCAACTAACTCTCAGGTTTAGCTTTCTCGTCTGTAAAATGGGAACAGTAACAGCAGAACAGTAACAGAGTTACCGCCAGGATCAAAGGAGATGGAGTACTTTAGTGCCTTATACATTTTAGCAATCATCATCATCATTACCATCACCCTCCTCTCTCCTTCTAGTGAAAGTCATCATCCTATAATTCTCCATATCAAACTCCCTTCTCTGGCTAACCATGTGAATGGAAGCTCCTTGAGGACAGGGTCTATCTCACATTTTCATCTGTTCCTCCAGCATTTAGTACAAGTTTATTAAGCTCCCAGAAGGAGCTTAATAAACAAATGTCTTTCCATCCATTCATATAGGAGTTGCAATCCACATTGGTGGAGGGAGAATCCCCACTAATTAATTTATATTCCTGAAATATTGAAATGAAAACCTAAGAGAGAGAGAGACAGACAGAGAGACAGACAGAGAAACAGAGAGAGACACACAGAGAGAGCAAGAGAGGAAAAGAAAGAGACAGAGATAGAGAGAGAAAGAGAAGAGAGAAAAAGGGGACAAAGATAAGAGAAAGAGGAGAGAGACAAAAAAGGAGAGAAAAGGGAGAGAGAGAGAGGAGAGAGCGAGCAAATCCCCAGCTCCCCAGCTTCTTATCATTCTCACTATTGCCAGCTTTGTTTCCCAAACTCTTTTCCCATGCATCCTCAGAACGCTCTTACCTCCTTCCTCTTACAAAAATGAAGTATATTCATCTAGGTCACCCTGACGTGGCTCTAATTGCCTCTTCCTTCTTCCCTCTTCCCTGAGCTGCTGTGGATTCGCATGCATTGGGCAGCGGCTGGGATTCTTTTCACTTTAGCTGTTACTTTCTGGCATCGGCCAGCAGACCTTTACCAGGAGGATCAGGAGAAATGCTGTCAGCAGAACGATAAAGGATGCAGCTGAATCCTTCTTCCGGTGTGGGGTGCTCTTAGGATGGCATTTCATGATAAGGATCATGGAGAATGTTGGACGTGGAATTAAGAGGATGTGGTTTCAAATTCCATCTCAAACACTTCTTAGCTATGTGACCCTGGGCAGGGGGCTTAACCTCTCTGTGCTCCAGCATTTGCAAAATGAAGGGACTGGACTGAGGGTTGAACTAGCAAATATTTAATAACTAATTCTTCAGAAAGACATATACATGTGACACACTTTTGTTCAATCTGAATCCCTAATATTTTCTCCATCTGAAGTCTAGACAGTCAACAAAGCTATAATCTAAGACTTAATTTGGGGCATTTGCCAATTTCCAAAATGCAAAAGTCCTCATTGGAAATTTAACAACTGGCTCTTGCAAGCTGGTCTGAGCTGGCTTCAGCACACCCATAGATTGGACTCAATGTGGCTTTCAAAGCTCCTTCTAGTTCTAAACCTATGATCCTTCCCTTTGCAAACCTGGCCTCCAATTCTTCATTTTATGAAACTTCATAGAATTTCTTATCTCTTCTGTGCTGTCACAACTCCATTCCATAAACATTTATTCAGTAGATACAAGAACAATACTGTGCTCCCACTGGTGGGGGCTCGTCACCTTCAGTAACCTCTGGAGTAAAATACCAAGGTCTAACATTTGTGTTTAAAGCTCTTCACAGTCTGGCCTTAGTGTGCTTTTCTTGGTTTTGCTGCACCTTACTCACCCTTCACATAAACATTCATATCAAACTGGCTTATTTGCTTGATCTTCCCTAAGTCTGACATCCCATCTCCAGCCTCTATGCCTTTGTACAAGCTGTTCCCCATGCCTACAATACCCTCCCTTTTCCCCTTTGAGAATCTTCAGCTTCCTTTAAGACAAATCTTCCTTATCAGCTAAGCTACAATGCTTCTAATTCTAAATTATGTATTTTAAAAATAAATAAAATTAAAAAATAAAAATAATAAATAAATAAATAACTTCCAAAAATAAATAATAAATTTCAAAATAAAAAATAAACAAGCAGTGATCTTTAAGCTCCTACTTTGTGTCAGGCACTGTGTTAGGTACTGGGGATATGAAGACAAAATGAAATCATCCCTGTACCCTATCTACACAAGGTGATTCCAGGGAGGAGACATTAAGAAGGCTGGAGAATGAGTCCTCACATAAGGCTGAGCTTTCAAAGATGCTAGGGATTTGAAGGGGTGAAGGAGAGAAGAGAATGCCTTCCAGGCATAGACATTTCTGTCTAAGCAGAGACACAGAAATGAAAAAGAGAGAATATATTTTATTTAAAATAAAAACACAACAAACCAATGCCTGGGAGAAAACTAGGTTAGGACAATAAACCCGAGTGAGATCTCAGTGGCTCATCTCTGCAAGTCCCTTATTTTATAAATAAGGAAACTGAGGCCTATGTAACTTGCCTTAGGTCACAGAGATTTCCAAAAGGAAACAGTCCATTCCACCTCTCACTGGTCACCTAGGTTCACAGGTGAGATTTCAACCCAATTTGAATCCTCTCAACATTGAGCTATATATAATTCTTTCTACTCTATCATGCTATCTTGGGGGCGTGTGTTTCTCTTCTAGAAAAGATAATGACTGGGTGGGTGCAATGAATTATTTTATAAAATCACAAACATCTGAATACGATGTTGCCATTGACTTGCCTGACAAAGTCCCCAAGGGGCTCGAATTTCCGATAGCATGAAATGTGGTGGGTGGACCACTGCTCTTCGGGCGCTCTCTACCCCGGCATCCCCCTGAAGGTACCTATTTTCAAAATTGACCATATTATCGCACTAATTGGCTGAGCCTCCATGCTGGCTGATGGGAAATGCTTTCAAACACCACGCAACAGCTGTGTTTATTGGGAATATGAAGAGTGACTTTTTAATAAGCAAAGTTGGCCAGGATCCAGGTTCCTGGAAGGGAAGTTGAACTTGTATGTAATATGCCAGTGATGATAGGAGACAAGAGATAAGGCAGAGAAAAATAAAACAATATTTCAGCCACCCCCAGCCTCCACCCCCACCTCCTCCCAATCAGCCATCTTGCAATGAATGAGCAGTTATCTCAAACAGACTGGATTCTCTTAACTACCTGCTGGGAATACACAAAGGGTACTAAAAGAAAGCCCTGGGAATTTATGTTGGAAGCAAGGTCCATTGGCAGTAAAAGGGTCCAAGATGGTGGATGTGTTGGGAGACTGGCAAGGACACTTACTATGTTACATCTAAGGTCACTTCCAGCTTAAAATCTACTAACCTGTGAATCTCTAAGGGAGGAGATGGGGAAAGGGAATAAGTGTTTACATAGCACCTACGATGTACCAGGAACTGTACTAAATATTTACGAATATTATCTCAATTGATGTTCACAACAACCCTGGGAAGTAGATGCTATTCTTATCCCCATTTTACAGTTCAGGAATATGAGGCAAACACAGGTTAAGTGACTTGCCCAGGGTCACACAGCTAGTGAGTGTCTGAAGTCAGGTCCTCCTGACTTCCAGACCCACTGGCGCAACCTAGCTGCCAAAGGGTTGGTTTAAGTGGCCCTTTCAGCTCTAAATGGATGATTTGAGAATATCTTCTAAGGCTCTCTAAGGTCTGAAGGTGAAAGGTTACCCTTAAATCTATGATCTGATGATCTCTGAGGGCCCTTCCAACACAAAATACGTGACTTTATCATCTGTGCCCTCTGATTCAGTCTGTAATCTTCTCTACTCCCATAACACAGGCCGACAACCTTTGACTGTCTCATACTCAAGGTTTTGGACACTGGAAAAAAAAACTGTTTTAAAAAAAAGCAACAACAAAAAAAAATCCACAAGAAGGTAACGAGTAAGCCAGCATGGAAATGGGCATCCTGAGAACACAGACAGGCCCTCCTCTATAATGCCACCGTCTGGCTCTGAGCACACAGAGCTCACGCCACAGGAAGCAGAACTCATGGGGATGCTGCCCTTCTCATCTGGCTCCCCATTCTCATTTCCAATATCTGCGGCTCCCTTGCCCGCCTGCTCTGCCAGAGATGGTAAGCTGATACTACAGAAATGCTGTCCCAGCGACACTAATTCACTCAACTTGGGCCATGATTTATGGCTCTGTCAATAAGAGAGGCTGGAAATCCTGGGTCGACACTTCAACGTGGATCCCATTGCCAAAGCCGCACATGCCCATGAACCCAGAGTTCAGTCCCTCACTCCTTCTTTGTATCAAAGTCAATCAAGAACTTGGTCTCATCATTGGCTGGAGATAACAAGCATGGCATGATAGTGGCCATCCCTCCCCTGAACCATCCAATCACTGAAGACTACGGATCCACAGTCTACTGTAGGCTCTCTGCCTGGGGGCCATGAATGTATTTTTCAAATATTTTTATAACTGTATTTCAATATATTTGTAATCCCGTGTGTTTAATGTATTTAAAAATGTGATTCTAAGAAGGGATCCTCAGACGTGCCCAGTCTGTCTAATGGCTCCTGAATCCCCAAATCCCTGGTCTCTAGTATGAGGAGGAAAGCATGTTTTGGAGACCAATGACTGATGTTTATTCTCAGGCCCTATTCCCTCACTGTCAGCCCTCTTCTGATACCCCAGCCTCGCAGGGGTACACAGGAGGGCTGAGGGAGTTCAGCCCTTTTTTGCCCAGAGAGGATGGGATCCCAGTCCATGTGTCCGAGGTGGCCAGTCATCCCATTGATCTCCTTGGCGTGCCCCCCTGCCCCGCCCCCACTGCCAGGGCATCTTTCTTCTTTGAGAGATTAAGCACCTCCACCCTCTTGGGGCTCCAGCGAGTCCTCCTCATTGAATGGAGATAGCCACACAATTCCCCAGCAAAGGAGGCCTCTTTAGAAGTTGGCTGTGGGGATGACAAATGAACCCAGTGGGGGGTCCTACCCATCTATCTCAAGACAAATTATTAGTGTAATCGAGCTTTTACTTATGCATTTATCTGGTAATTATTGAACAGTTACACGCAACAAAGCTAAGCCATTGGGGCACTTTTATGAGCCCCTGCCCAGTCGGGGGGCCCCGCGGTTAATTTAGGAGGCTTCCCAGGCAAGTGGGGCGCTTGAGGACAGGCAGGCAAATTCTGAGCCTGGCGCCGTTAAGTATTCCCCATGTCATGGAGAAACCCTTCACAACCTGGTAAAGGGTGACTTTAATTATATTCATGTTTAGGCGATGAGGTTTTGGAAATATTTTCCTAGTGATTATTCCTGTCCCTCCTTCACTCCCACCTCCATTCTACTTCTGGTCCAGGGTCATCTTGTAGGAAGGAATTTCACAATTTTAGGTCCCTGTCTCCACTGGGATTACAGATTTCGAGGTGAGACAGACCTCAGAGACCATTGACTCCAAGCCCCTCATTTAATGAAGGAGGAAACAGGCTCAGAGAGGGCAGGGACTGAAGGATCAAAGCCTCACAGATTCAGAGCTGGAAGGCACCTCATGGGCTCTCCAGACCAAGTCCCCTCGTTTTGAAATTCGCAGGCAGGACCTTACTTTTTGGAAGTGACTTGCCCCAGAGGTCCCACAGCTAAGACAGGATTTGAACCCAGATCATCTGACTACAAATTCCTAGACCTTCCCACTGCACCCAAACTGCCTTCACTATCTTTCTATTTTCACTATTTTATTACTACTTTTTTTTGCAGGTATTCTTTACTATTCAAGTGACTCCACTTCTGCAGCCAAAGCTGAACCTCCTTGACCTTGCACGAAGGTCAGATCGTCTCTGAGCATTCCAGGTGACTCTGAAGTGTCACTCAGAGATCCCAGCCCCTTGCTGACATTTAGCTGGTGCTGTCTTCACAAATTTTCAGTGAGGGAGCTGTCACTTTCCTATCATAGGTGAGACACTTGGACCCCTGTACTTGCCCACAGTCACCCAGAGAGGAGGTGGGAGAAGTGGGGCTCACACGGGAGTGTGGTCAGTCCACACCTGCCTCTAAATCATCCCTGTTTCTTCAAAACATTATAGAATTTTATAGCTCAGGAAAGAGAAGGTTGGGGGGAGGGAGGGAGGAAGAAAAGCAAGAATAATCTCCAATTACCACAAATAAAGAATTGTCATAATTAAATACTTGACTGTGACCGAAATTTTCAACATCAGTCAAGTCCAGTGTTTGGAAGCTCAGCCCACCATTAGCTTATAGTGCATGGTAATTGTCTGTAATGTAAGAGACTTGCATGCCTGGATGGGGGAGGCTTATTTCTCCTTTCAATCCCTTTCAAGTTGGAAGTGCTTCACCGACATGAACTAATCTAAGACACACAGAGAATGACGTGGCACAATCTTATCCTGAGAATGCAGATGGGGAAACTGAGGCCACGAGGTTAAGTGATTTTTCCAAGCTATGGGAGTCAGAAGCTGAGGAGCCCCTGGGACTGTCAGACCATCCCTCCTTCCCTCTAGGGTACAAGGAGGGAAGTGGTTAGGCAGCATGGGCTCCGAAAAAACCCAGTGCTGAATGTCTGGAACTGGTAAAGGCACTCAAGATCTCCCCCAAGATGGCACAATCATTGGGTGTGGTCTTGACAGACCATGGATTTTGTTTCCAAAGAATGGACCCAGTATGGCCACAAGCAAAATGATCTGTGTATTATTATAAAGAGGTGACTGTGGCATAGTAGGGTGAACTCCAAGTAAGGAAAAGCTGGGTTCAAATCCTGCCTACAGCGCTGACTAATTAAACCAACAACCAACATCGAATGGAAACTCTCTCGCTGGGCATGTGGAGGCCAGTCTGGCTCCATGCTCACTGGGCATGTGGAGGCCAGTCTGGCTCCGTGCTCACTGGGCACTGATGATGTACCACTCTTTAGCCTCTGCTGTGTGTTTCCTGTTTCTGAGATTCCATTTCCCATCTCTGTGCCACCCTGGATGCCTCCCACTCCTGTCTCCCCCTACAACAATCCCCACCTCCCACCTCCCTTCCACTCTCATCAAAGGCATCACTTCCTAAGCAAACCATTTCCCCATCACTCCAATTGTCATTCCTTTCCTTTTGATTACTCCGAAGGTATATTTGGCACTTAATTATCTAGGTATATACCCACCCCCCACCCCCATCCTAGCACAGAATGGAAGGTCCTTAAGCTTGGGCAAGGCCTTGCTGGTTTCATCACTGTGGCCCAGCATGGGGCCTGGCACACACACTAGCTTAATTAACTTAGGTGAATTGTTGAGCTGAATTCAAATCCTCCTGATCCTTCAAGGCCACACTCAAGTACCTCCCCCTTTCTTTTCACTTAGACTATTAGGTGGCATCTAAGCAGCACGGAATTTACTGGAACTGGGAGAAACATATGGTTAACTTAAACAGGGAGATCGGGCGCTAAAACTGGGTCCGTTTTTGGTTGATTTGTTCACCGGGCAATCGTAGTAGTGATGGCGTAGCATTTAAAGGGATGTCAAAATACAAGAGGGATGAGCCCCATTCTGCCTGATCCCAGAAGGCAGAGCCAGTGGTAGAAGTTGTGAGGAGGCCGACTGAGGCTTAATTTCAGGAAAATGATCAAACAACACTCTAACCAAACTATCTGAACAGGGCATGGGCTGCTTTAGAAGTGCACACAGGTAGTATGAAGCAAAGGCAGGGCCCCTGACTCCAAACACAGTACATTTTCCATCATTACTACACTGCTTTGTACCCTAAACTGTCTTCTGTTTTTTTCCTTGGAGGAACGAATTTGTGGCTCAGTTCACCTTTTTGTTAAATTTTACCCACAACAAGGCCTATTCTATAGTGTGAGAAGTTTTGGATGAGAAGAATCCTTAAAGACCATTTAGTCCAATGTCCTAATCTCAGAGATGAAGAAAGATGAATGAGTTTCCCAAAGTCACACAATGAGGTAGCAAATTCTGGATTGGAGTTCAAATCTCTCAGCTCTCAGTCCAGGGCTCCATCTAGTATATCTCACTGTCCCATGAAAAGCCCTATTCAGAGCCATTGTTTAACAAATTTAAGGGAAAATAATTAAAACAAACCCTAGTTAATACTTTGAACATCTCTGACTGTACTGGAAAACAACATATAGAACAATGGTGATTTTTCCATTGGTCAGTAGATTCTTGGAAGAAGAGAATGAAAAGCAATCAATCAATTGATCAATCAGTTATATTAAAGGTAACGTTTCTCACAACAGTCAAATGGCTAATTGATCTTTTTCTTAAGGAAATCAGATGTGATTTCTTTCCCCAGCTTGACTTGATTAAACCTGTTACAGAGGCAGAATTTTGGTTGGATGAAATGAAAACTTCCTAACAATTACAGCCATCCAGAAGTGCATTAATAGGCTGCCTGTGGAGGTGGGGGTTTCCTCCCACTGGATGTCTTCAAGGAAAGGCTGAATGACCACTTGTTGGGTAGATTCTTGTTTGGGTCTGGGTTGGACTAGAGCACTCTTGAGGACCCTTCAGCTCTCAGGGGCTGTGGTTCTATGAATGTCCCTGCTTTTCAATTTGAGATAAATTATTCCTATTCTCCCAATGGCCCCAATAATTTTTCTTTAAGCAATGATATCCTACTTCCCTAGAAACTGTCCTAGACTTCCTAGGCATGCTGATCTCTGGCTGGGTATGCCATAGAAGGGGTGCTCAGATTCCAAGAGTCCTGGGCTTTGTCTAACTCTTGAGTTTCACTGACTTTTTATGGCACCATTTTGCTGATCCGTTTCCTCTAGAACAGATCAAAGGTAGCCTTGGGTCTACTATGGACAAATTTCAAGAAATCTATGAACTTGAAGAAGAAAAAATGATATCTCTGTTTTCACTAAACTCTAACTGAAATTGAGCATTTCCTCCAATAATTTAAAAACGTGATTCAGAGAAAGGGACCCATGATACAAAAAAGGTTAAGAATCCCTAATCTAGAAAGATATTCAGTTTTAGAAAAGGGATATGGATTGTGGAAATAAGATCCATGAGAAACCAAGAAAAGGAAAGGCCAACTTCCCAACTTCCCAAGACAAAACTCTAAGATGAGAATATAATATTTCCACTTGTGTTTTGTGATGCCAGTTGAGTCCAAAGACACATGTACACTTAAAGAAAACCATCATCCCCCCTCTTAAACAAACCAAGAGTCTCTTTTCCTCTTATGCTATGTTTAAATTAAGTGACTTGCTGACATTTGCTGGAGGCTAGGAGTGGGACCTTAGAGCAAAATACAAATCATGCTTGCCATGAACACATTTTAATAATCAACTCTCAAAGTGCATAAGACCCAAATGATGGAAATTCTACAATGGGAACCAGACAAGCCATCTACCATTTCAGAAGGAAGCAAGGAGCAAGAAAAGCTTTGTGCTGCTCATACAAAATAATTAATGATGAGATGAGGATTTGGGGGAAAGAGGACTGGAAAGCATTTGGGGGCAAAAGAGTGGCACCCATCAGGAAGAAGGCAAGTAAAAGCCATTACCTCCCATGAGGATGCCTACCATTTAACTGTGGGCACCAAGGAATCCTTTCCTTCATTTTCTGTCCAACATGTAATCTACTACCCCCTTCTCACTCTCGTTCTCTTCCCATGATGCATTTCTCTGCAAAAGCCCCACCACCAACAGCCTGGATCCCATTTTCTAAAACACATTCTTACCTTGGGATGACCCAAAGCATGGGAAAGCAATCCTATCTTTGTGTTGCTGAAATGACCCAGTGATCCCTAGGGACTAAGGCATCAGAGTATTGTTTAATAAGACCTCTGCTGATGGCTTTCCATCTACCCTCATGCTGATCCCTGGGTGCCTAGGCACGGGTGTCTGCCTCCACACAAGTGAGGGTGGGTCCCCCGGGGAAAGCCTCACCTCTGGGTCCTGTAATGACAGGCCGATGATGCTGTGTGAATGCCGTTCCCAGGGAGGAGGTCTGCGACGGTGAGGGGCTGCTGAAACCAGACTTCTCTGACTTCTTTAGTGTGGTTGGCGATGGCATCCCTGGCAAGAATGATCGATAAGTTCGATTTAATAAGGCAAAGTCATAGACTGATGGACTAATGCAGTGGGGAAGAGGCTGAAGGAGAAGCCCAAGAAAAATAGTGGACAAATAAAATTGAACATGGCAGCAAATGGAAGTTTGGTGCTTAGTCATGGACTTTTGGGTTTAGAATCATATATTCACAGGTGGAAGGGACCCTGAGGGTCATCTGTTCCAAATTCTTCATTTTACAGAGAAGGAAACTGAAGCCCAGAGAGCCCGTGGGGTTTTAAGTTCGGAGCTGGAAGGGATTGGGCAGATTTCAGCTAGCTCAACTGCATGATTTTACAAAGGAGAAAATGGAGACCTAGGGAGTCCCAAATCACACACATAGCGTCAATGTGCCTTGTTTCTAGACCTGACCACTACCTCTCCCCCCAAACCACCATATGCTTTCCACTGTACCTGTCTGAGCTTTCTAGGACCAACTTGCTGGTCATTGTTAATCAAAACTACTCCAATGAAAATTAATATTCTATTGTTTTTCTCTTTTCCAAGATTTCCCCAGGTTCCACAGAAGCCATCAGGGTGAGCTCTGTACGTCCATGCTAGGGGTACATGGTGAAATGGAAGAGCTCTGGATTTGGAAGTTGGGGACTTGGGTGCAAATCCTGGCTCTGAGCCTTACTAACAACAGTGTGACTCTTGTGCAAGGCAATGAATGTCTCTGAGACTCTGCTGCCTTATATCCAGAGAGCGAGGTGGTGGGACTAGGAAAGAGTAGTAGTTGGCATCTGTAGAGTGTTTGAAGGCTTTCAAAGAACTTTCTATGTATTAATTCATTACACACATTAGCTGTATAACCTTGGAAAGTCACTTTATCTTTGGGGGACTCAGGCTGTGGCTCCAGCCCAGTGGCAGCCCTCTACCTCAAAGTCAACATGCTGGGGGAACCCCATCTCCATTGAGGGGTCACTTCTGAGTAGATTAGATGTGAGAGGTACAAAGGTAGAGACAGAAGGCACAGCTCTCCTCAAATTCTCTGCCCACAGGTTTTCTCAGAAATGAGCAACCAAGTAACTAACCTCTGCCAACGTTTTAAGGTGCAGAATTTCACCCTTACTCACTCTTTGGGTTCCCTCTGGATGCCTTTAAGTAACAACCTAGCAGAATAAGACTCCAAAGGAGACCTCCAATATTGCAAGAGAACACACATGTTCATCTACAAGAAAGAATGTGGGATAATATAGAGAGCTGGCCACAAAGAAAGAAAGTCCTTGTTCGAATTCTACTTTTGGGTGCTTGACTCTGGGCAAATCATTAGTCTCAGGTGATTCTAGAAGACTAAAAGTGACGAATGAAGGCAGAGCAGTATTGGGAGAATGAAACCTTTTTGTTCAGCTGTGTCAGATTCTTCATGACCCCATTTGGGATTCTCTCGGCAAAGATAATGGAGGAGTCTGCCATTTCCTTCTTCGGCTCATTTTACAGATGCAGAAACTGAGGCAAACAGGGTAAAGTGACTTGCCCAGGGTCACACAGCTATTAAGTGTCTGGAGTCAGATTTGAACTCAGGAAGAGGAGTCTTCCTGACTTCAGCCCCCAGGTTCTATCTCCTGTGTCACCTAGCTGCCCTTTGTTAGGAGTGAGTAATAGAAATCACATATATGCACTAAGAAATGGAATATGAATTCACATTGGGATTCTGAGGCACAAATTTATAGTGAAAGTTAAAGAAACACTTGTCTTAAAGTCCAGCCAGTCAGATGTAGCGTCTAGAAAGTGAGGTCACTCCGCCACCACCGCGTTGTGAAAAAGCGATGCTGCTTCCCGGTTTGACTCAGCACCGCCAACACGGAATGCTTATGTCTAAAAGAAAGCCAGTACCTGCAGAAGTGTGGCATATGCTTGGCGACAGAACTGTAAGTGTGATAATCTCCTATCCCGAGGCATTTTTGTTGGAATGTATTAGGGAAATGATTTTAAATATTCCTCAAAACATGCAGGACAAAACATCATCTAAGATGTAAATGAGCCACTCAATTCATTAGAACCTGCCTTGGGCCCATCATTCCTGGTTAATTTGTTTGATATATTCTCATTTTACGGGCTCAAAATGAAAAAGGCTGGTCTACTTTAGATCATGTGTTGACAGCAAGAGAACATGAAACTTAAGTATAATTTTTAATCACAACTGGGCTTCCTTTCATTATTTTGCCCATTAAAAATCAGTTCCATCTTGCAAAAATTTCCTAGACTAATCGTGCAAACAAAGAAGTTTCATGAAGCATGTCTGGATAATTGAAGGGATGGTCTTATGATATTTCAATAATTAAAAATGACCACATTAATTATTTTGTTGTCTATACTTGTGATTTCATTGATGTGGAAAACACTCAGGTGATGCAGTGGATAGAGCCCTGGGCTTGGAACCAGGAAGCCTTATCTTCCTGAGTTCAAATCCTGCCTCAGACACTTACTAGTTGTGTGACCCTGGGCAAGTCACTTCACCCTGTTGGCTTCAGTTTCCTCCTTCGTAAAATGAGGTGGAGAAGGAAATGGCAAACCACTCCAGTATCTTTGCCAAGAAAACCCCAAATGGGATCACAAAAAGTTAGACATGACTGAAATGAGTCAACAACAAAAAGCTTCCTACAATGGTGCTAATTGGCAAGTGCTCATAATTTATAGTCTTTGAGAATTGGGCAGTAGAAGGTGAAGGGTTACTGACCCAGGGTCACACAGTCAGTATGTGAGAAATTCTCCACTTACACCCTTATCTTCATGACTTCAAGGTTGGCCTCATCCTCATCACCATGCTGTCTTAAAAATGCCAAGTTTTATAAAAGGATAAGGATTAATTAGCAGAGAAAATTCACTTTATCAATTTATTTATAACTTAAAGTCTAGAGAGTTTCTTAGAGCCCTGAAAGAGTCCAAGGTCACACACATAAGTAGTAGAACCATGAGCTGAACCCAGGCACTTTGACTTCAAAAACAGTATTATTCCCCCGTTACTGTTTAGTTGTGTCCGACTTTTTGTGACCCCCATTTGGGGTTTTCTTGGCAAAGATACTGGACTGGTTTGCCAATTCCTTTTTCAGCTCATTTTACAGAGGAGAAAACTGAGGCAAACAGGGTGAAGTGACTTGCCCAGGGTCACACAGCTATTAAGTATGTAAGGCTAGATGAACTCAGATCTTTCTGACTCCAGACATAGGGTTCTATTCACCTAGTTGCCCTATTCTTCTTCCCCTACACCACCATCATCTGACTGGTGTAGTTCTGTAGAATAAATCAAATGACGTCCTTCTTTCAAATCTCATGACTTTTCCTCGATGTGCGCCAGCCTGGACCTTCATATGTGGCTGCCGAGGCCACTTGTTCCTCCTGGAAATTCTTTCCCGCCTTAGCTCAAATTCCAGGGACTTTAAATTTTACAAACCATCTTCCTTCAAACAGGCTTGGGAAGCAGGTGGTGTAACGGTCACTGTCCCTACTTTATAGCAGAGGAGACTGAGCCTCAGAGATGCAAAGTGATTTGTAGGTGGCAGCGTCTAGATCTGAACTCACATCCAGGACCTTGGCATAGTATGAGAAGCAATTTCATGAATGGGAAGAATTCTGGTTTGGGAGTCAGGCCTTAGAAAGCTGGATGACCATTCATATTCTTGGTGTCCTTACTTGGAAAATGGCAAGAGTTATGCACCGTCTACCCAAACGGATGATGATGAGGGCTGGACCAGAGATTTCACTGAGCCAGGGAAAGTCCCTTTCCCAATGCAGGCTGATTACCTTCTCTGAAACTCAGAGCTTCACCTAGACCCTTGGGAAGTTAAGGGACTTTCCCAGGGTCACATAGTCAATATATGTCAGGGACTGGTCTTCCTGACTCCAAGGCCACACCTCTCTGTCCATGTCACCATGCTGTCATTCAAAGTTTTACAAAAATCCCAATCAAACTCATGAACCTTTTCTTACTGAGTCAATGAAGGCATAATTACTAAGTTAAACATAAAAAAATCAGAGCATTTTATAGGAGTAGAAATGCAAATATAGGGTCAAAGCTTTCCTTAGGTTTTGTGTTTTTGTCCCCTGATCAACCATCAAATTGACATCCCCGTGCTTTAAGAGGTAATCAAAGTTACTTGTCAATGTCCAAGGCAGGATTTGAACCCAGGTATCTGCTTTTCCTAGGTCAAGCTCACTTTCCCTTAAACCATATTTGTCTGTCTCTTAAGGACACAAAAGGAAAAATGATCCCAATGCCCTTCCTTGAGCCCTCCCTCTACCGCTACCTAACAACTCTGAATCCCTTTCTTTTCAGCTCACAGTTGGCATTTCTTTTCAACCAATCCCCCTACCACTGATTTAAAGCTGTCTTTAGTTAACAACTTCCCACAGCCCCACGCGGAACTGAAGTGAGTCACAGCTGTGAATAAGAAATAAAAAAGAAATAAAAAAAAAACCAACCCACACCAATAATTAATTTCAGTCCCCAAATGAAGAAAACTTCCATATTTTTATAACAACAATTCCACAGCTAAGACTTGAAGAAAGTTCCCTGGGGATGACAAGAATGGGGAGCCCGTTGCTTTGTTGGAGAGTGAAAGGGACCTATTTTTAGAGTCAGAGGAGCTAAAATATTAATGGGCAGAGGGGACTTCCCTTAAACCGATCACAGTAAAATACAATTATTTCCCACAGGCAGTGGCAAGGGAAAGGAATGCTGGATGGTGAATAAAAATGGGGAAAAAATCCTGTTAGTACCGAAGATGTTGAAGGAATCCTTCAAAAACTCATTCTTCTGTGAAAATTACCCCAGGAAATGCTGCTAAGGTCAGCAAGACCTTGTCTTATCCGCTGTCTAAGTGCTGCTCACGTAATTCAAGTCGCCACCAAGAAGATTTAACTAGCACGCCCAACTTCCTTCAAAGTTCCTGAGCCATGCACCATAACTCCAGTTACTATAATTTTCACTCCCGTGTCATACCAGGCTCAGGAAAGGACCCTGGGCAAAAACAGCAATGCTCGCGTTTTTGTCTGACTTTGAAGCTTGAAGCTGAGGTGGCTGGAGGGGCTCACAATGATGCTGCTGAGGGTTTGGGGCCTGAGCTTAGCACTGCTTTGGAATCCAAGGAAGATGACAATCGCTCACCTCTTCTGGGCACTTTACAGTTTACAAGCCAGATGAAAGGGTGGGACAGAGGAGGAAGAGAGACACAGGAGTGGGGGAAAGGGTGTGATGCCACAGGGGAAAGGGAGAGGAGGGGGTTGTCAAGAGGATGGGGATGGGAAAGATGATAGCCAGGCCTCTGAGATCTCTCCAATCGGTGAAAGTGGAAACCAGGGCAAGGACAAGGACAGTGACAAGGTGATTCAGTCTGCAAAGGCCTCCTTCTCTCCCCCCCCCCCCCCCCCCTCTGGCCCCTCGGCACCGGTTCATTTCTTGTGTTTACATCCCCAGGCCCTAGAACATGGTAGATGCTGAGTAAATGCTTGTTCAATGATAAGTTGGTTTCTTGATCTCTGTAGGGCTATTTATTATTATTACAATTACTATTGCTATTCCTGTTAATTACTATCATTATTATTCCCATTCCTCTGATGAGGAAACAGCATGTCCCAGAAACTGAGGATAACAGCATTGGACACAATAAGTGGTCTTGGAGATTTTGTACATTTTTACTTAGGTTGATTTCGTTCAACTCCCTGTCTTTGAGGCCCACAGAGCTCAAGGGCCTTGGGTCACTAAACAAGGTGAACTGTAAAAATAACAATAATAGTAGCAACGATCTCAAGAGTTCCCACGTCTGTGTCACTTTTAAGTTTACAAAGCTCCTGAGGAAGCGGACAGTGTAAGAAGTGGCCTGATTTTACCAGTGAGAAAAGTGCTGATGGGAGCGTTTCAATGATTTATTCAGGGGCCTCTAACAAGAAGCCACTTCTGTGCCCCGGGCCTTGGTTTCCTCATCTGTAAAATGAGGGGGCTGGCTGTCTCAGGAGCAAAGGGGCCAGGAGATGCCTTTAGCTCTAGCTGATGATTCTGGGAGTCCTGAGGGTTGAAGCAGGACTGGAAGTTTCTGAGGGCCAAGGGGATGGAGTCCAGAGAGCTTGGGTGGCCGTACCATGTTACAATGTTAGCTTGGGTCAGAGTCAGGGACTGAACCGAGGTCTTCCTGAAAGCAAGGTTGGCCCTCTCCAGCCTATTCATGCCCCCTTACCTGGGAAAGATGATTATGTGGTACCATATCCTAAGGGCATTCAAATGTAAGATCACTGTAAAACCCAGCAAGTCAGCAGGGCACAGTGACTAGAGGAGGGGACAGATGCTCTGGGTGCCTGTCGAGCTTCTCTAAGGATTGAGGTCATAGCAACCACCGTGTTGAAGAATGGGTATAGTTAGCAGGAGCTACAGATGGAAGAGAGGAGAATCTGATAGTCCCTATTGGTGAAGGTCCCTAAGAAGGCTAGATGGCCAAACATTCTCCCTGGGAGGGAAAGAGAAGCAAAGAATTTAGTGGAAGAGACTTGGCTAACCACCAGCTGCTCCCTTTGAATAATGGGCCCAGCTTACTGAAGCTGTTTGGGGTTAGCAACAGGCAAGAGGAGGACCTGAATTCAGGTCTGATTTCAAGCCTAGATGGCTTGCCAGGGTACCACAATGCCCCTCTCCAAGCATGACTGAGGGTTCTACGCTCAGGGGGAGACCCAAGTAAGCATCATGGAGGGAGCCTGAAAGATGGCACCAGAAGAGGGAGCCAGACACACAGGCCAGGCGAGAGCACCTCCTGGGCCTGGTGGCATTAATGGGAAGGGTGCTAAATTTAGATGTGGAGGACTGGGTTCAAGTTCTGGCTCTCTGACTTTGTAGGAGAGTGACTTGAGGATAAACGCTTGCTGACTGGAACTGGCAATCCCATGAGTTGGGTTATCTGAGTGTGACTATTCCTATTTTACAGATGAGGAAACTGAGGCTAAAAGAATTTAGCCAACTTGTCAAAGGTCACGGCTATTAAGTCTCAGAGGCAGGATTCCTCTACATAGTAATTAAAGAATTACAGACTTTCAGGGTTGGACAAAAACAGAGAAACCACACAATCCAAGCTAGAATTGAATAATTATATTGCTTTACGTGAAGAGTGGTCAGCCACCCTTTGCTTGAAGACCTGCAGGGCAGGGAAGGCCGTGTTCTCCTAAGGCGGACGGGTCCACTTTGGGCCAGCCCTAATCTATGCTCTTCCTGATTTCAAGCCTAACTCTGTCCTTCTGCAATAGCTTCATGTTACTCCTGGTTCTGACTTCGGGGGTCAAATGGGGCGGGTCAAATCCCTTCTCCACAGCACGCTCTTTCACCTGATACTTGAGGGCATCGCTCATGTTCCCCACGAGCCCTCTCCTTTCCACATTAACAACCTCAGCTCCTTCCATCAATCTTTGTATTGACGCAAGGCCTTTTACCAAGCAGGTTGCTCTCCTCCTCTGGAGAGTCTGTAGTCTATCAAAGGCCTCTATAAGCTCTGTGGTCTAGAACTGAATACAACACAACAGATATTTCTGACCAGGGCAGAAAACAGAAGAACCACCCCTTCTTTAGTTAGTCCTGGCCTCTAGACCTTCCCCAACATAGGCCACGATCGCATTAGCTTATTTTATTGGCTGTCCTTTAACATCGTCAGCAGACCCCTTGAAAGACCACAGCCAATGGTCTTAGGCAAGGTGATGATGGTGACCATTCTGGAACAATTCTGCAATTATCTGTGTATAGAAACTTATAAGAGAAGGAGACTCTGGAAAGATGCAAATGGTCTTATTCATCAGCCACACGCATTGGGGTTTCTTAGTCCCAATGATGCAAAAACACCATCTATCCTGATATAATTTATTCTAACCTCAGTGACAGCCTCAAGTGCTATAGACCTTGGCTACAGGATGAAAATGTTTTAAAATCATTTTGAGGATGGCAAGAAGAAAAAGAGACTTAATCTGGGTTCCAAGGTTTATGTGTCCACTAATACTACTTAATGCATGTCTGAAGGGCTCCCCCTACCCCTCCAACATCAAGGTCCTATAAATGAGCTCTGAGTGACTGAAAGGGCCTTATGACATCTATGGCTCCTTTAAGTTCTAAAAGGATGATTTGGAAATGAGAAGGGTGTAGATTACTCAGAAAAGTGAAATGAAAAGTTTTCCAATGGGGTCCATCTTTTTTCCTGGCAAAAACTGGGTATCTGTGCTAGTGGGGAAAGTCTTCTGCCTCTTGGGAGTTTCTTCTGATCTCAGGGAATACACAGAAATCCCAGTGGCGTGGCAAGAATGAATATACCTGCATTTTCATTACAGATAACCCTGTGATGGTCTGAGGAAACCCAAGACCCTAAATTTGTTTCTATGGATTTAGATACAATTAAGGAAGGGTAAATTCACAGAAAGTCCCTGAGGGTAAAATTATTGGGAAACCATGTATGGAACCCAACACCTAACTTTTACAGTGACTAGAGGCCTGCAGGTGCCCAGTAAATATTTTGTTGATTGGATTCTGATGGCAATTTCATGTGGGGACAATGGCAGGAGACCTAACTGTGGAGGCAGACGCTCTGGGTTCACATTCTAGCTCTGTTACCTAAGCTTGGATATATCACCAATACGGGCTTCCAAGATTGGACTGGATGACTGTGAAAGTTCCTTCTCAATCTCAATCTACGACCAAAGATCCATTTGAACCCGATACAGCCTCATGTTGCTCAGGACCAGGAATGAGTCCAAGGAAATGAAACTGGGGATTACCCAGAGATGAGTTTCAGAACTTTCTCAGACACAGAGCAAACAGAGGCTAGAGAAGGAGGCGCCATTTTGATGAGCAGTCAGACCACACCAGCAGGCAATAGCTCGTGTTGGGGAGGATCTCTCAGGTAAACTGGCTTTTATACCATATGCCTCAGGGAAACCAGAAACTATAATGAGACTCAGTTTCCTCCTCTACAAACTGAGGGAGGCGGATCAGATAATATGAAAGGTTTCCTTCCATCTCTAAATCCTAAGGCCACACCTGCTATCTTAAGAGCAAAACACCAAGGGGTGGGGGGGGTGTGGAGGCAAGGAGATAAGGCCCCAACAGGATGGTGAAAGCAGTGCTGAGGACAGCAGTCTCACTTCATTCTGGAAGCTTACATGACTTTTGTTTTTCTCTTTTAAAATATACTGATTGAACAAACCAAAGGGTTCTGTGCAAAAGAAACTTGGGAAACAATTTGGTGTGAACTCCACTGGATTTGGGACTCAAAGCAGTTTCAGTCCCTATGCAAAATGGAGGTTTTAAATAATACTTTGGTGCCGAGATGTCCAATGTCTCTGTCACTGACTACAAAGATAAGCTCTTTGGGGGCTTGGAGTTAGTTTTTTGAATTAGGATTGGTAAAACAAATCCCAGTTCTGATGCTAAAAAGCTAATTGTCTCCCAAACCTACAACTGAAGAAGAGAGGCTTATTCCTAAAATAATGGGGATGACATCCACTACTACTACTACTACTACTACTACTACTACTACTACTACTACTAC
>NW_027185850.1:14094433-14104729 GCF_028583685.1 Petaurus breviceps papuanus
ACTACTACTACTACTACTACTACTACTACTACTACTACTACTACTACTATCTGGGATAGGTCATGAAATCTGTAATTTCCTTGATACAGGGAACTTCTGGAAAAGGAAGTTCTCCCTATCAACTCAGGTTGGTTCATTCTCTGGAATTTATCATCTTAGCCTAGAGCACTAAGGAGTTAAGTCACTTGTCTACAATCACAAAATCGGCACGTGTCAAAGGCAGGCTTTCCTGGCTCCATGGCTGGCTCTCTACCTATCATATTATGGCGGCCTCTAATTGACCATCATAGTTATTCTACCACCATTATTACCACTACATTTGTGAATGGTTAGTTTCTGCCTTTGGAGGTAATATAGATATATTTACTAATATTTCAGGCAAAACATGGAAAATCAAATTTGTAAGTAGCTTGTTTATCTAGGTGATGAAACTTGAAGACTATGTATATTTAGCATGAAGGTGAGAGAGAAGATGACCAAACATCTGGAGAGATAAATCATGGATGGTCCTTGTCCTGCACTGCTATCCATTCAGTGCCAGGAAATATATAGGAAGATTCCTAGAACACTGGGTGCACCCTTGTAGAGTGCTTATGGGAAGACAGGGAGGAGAGTCCCTCAGATGAGAAAATGAGATGGATGGGTTGAGATCTGTTTCAACAGAGGGATCATGGGCCCCATTGAGGAAAATGAATCCAAGTGAGTTTGCATTGACTGAATATTAATAACACAGGATTCAAAGCAAGGAGGTTATCATATCCACTGGGATACTGAAGTGAGAAGAGAAGAGGTCTCAGGCAAAGCTGTAAAAGGTCCCTGGGTGGACCTGAATCATACCAGGCTCTATCGAGGAGGCCAGGAAGGCCTTCGACACTTCAAGAGTGCCCTAACTTTATTTCAAGTAAAAATTAGAAACTGATTGAAACATTGCAGAGAGGAGAGAAATAGAATTTTAAGCCTCTTAAAATTGCTTGAACTGTGAAATCAAGTAATGATCACTAGAAAAGGTTCTGTCAGCTGGAATTGACACTGGGCCCTGTCAGCATTTTCCTCCCAAACCTTATTACGGTGGAGCTTTTGATTTCTCATCTCTGTACGATGTTCTTCCCCACAAATAAACCACCATGACCTCCACCTGTTACCTCGTGAAGCCTGCCCGGCATCCCTCAATAAACTCCATTCTTTTCCTTCAAAGGCCTTTGAGTCGCAGGGAAAGGAGGAAGATGCAGTTGTGCAGTGATCCACACTGAAGGCACTTTATAACGACATGGCAGGTCAGAGCCCCTGCCACAAGCAAATTAATTTCAGAAGGAGCAGTGCCTGTGAAAGCTGGAAGGGGGCAACATATTTCATCGTTTCAATGTGAGATGTTTCACAGAAATAGGTCTCTCTTCCTTCTTTCCTCCCTCCCTTCCTCTTTCCCACCCTCGAGCCCTACCTCTCTCTCTTTCCCTTTGTGTCTCTCTCTTTCTCTCCTCCCTCCTCTTTCTTCTTCCCTCTAAGTTTCTCTTGTCTATTTCTGTCTCTCCCTCCCTCTGTCTGTCTCTCCCACCTTCCATATCTCTCCTCCTCTCTCTCATTTCCTCTATAGCAGTTTCGCTGTCTGTCTTTATATTTCTGTGTCTGTCCATTTCTCTCTCTTCCATCCCTCTCCCTCTTTCCCCTTCCATCCCTCTCCTCCCTCTCTCACATTCCTTCTCTCACTTTCTAACTCTGTGCCTGTCTGTCCATCTCTCCCCTTCCATCTCTCTCCTCCCTCTTTTCCTCTGACTCTGTCACTTCCTCCCTTTGTCCTCTGTTTCTGTCTCTTGCTCTCTCCCTCTCTCTGTCTTGCTCTCTCTATCCCCTTCCCTCCTCCTTCTGATTTAATGAAGGAACTCTGGGAACGATCCAGAGTCATGAAATCTCTTGAAAACTGCACCCTGAGAGGCAAAGAGGAAGACCTTTATTTTACAAAGAGACAGAATTTGAACCCAAGGCAACACACAGCGCCTGTTTGGTATGGAAAGTCTTTCATAAACCAGCCAGCCGGCCAGATTTTTCCAGCTTATTGCACGTTACTTCCCTTGCAACATTCTATACTCCCAAAGTAACTAAATTACTTGTTTGTTACCCATATACAACATTCTCTCCACCACCTCCATGCTGTTGCTTCTTGGAATCTCTAGTTCACCATTCAGGGCTCATTTCAAGCGTTATTCAATCAGGACACATTTCCTAATTCCCCTTACTGTGAGTGCCTCCCCTCAGTCAATAAACATTTATTAAGCACTTACTATGTGCCCAGACTGTGCTGGGGATACACAGAAAGGAAAAGGACAGCCCTGCCCTCAATTAGTTTCCAGTTTAATGTATTAAATGTAAACAAATGTATAAAAACAAGATACAGGATGAATAGGAGATAATCAACAGAGGAACACTGTGGGGGGTGCAGAGGGAGAGGAAAGGCTTCCTGCAGAAGGTGGGATTTTGGCTGGGGCTTGAAGGAAGCCAGGAGGCAGGATGAGGAGGGAGAGCATTCCAGGCAGGGGCTGGGGTGGGGGGTGAGGGGGTGGTCAATGAAGATGCACTGGTGTTGCTGTGTTCCTGCGGATAGATCCAGTTTGGACACATCAGTGACCCTGATGCAGCCCCCTGGTAGGATGGAAGTCCCTTGAAGGGAGGGTCGGCTTCACTCTGGTAACTGCATCTCCACGGTCTAGCCCGGTATTTGGCACATAGTAGGTATTTAATGAATGCCTGCCTGTCTCTAGATTGTCAAAAGCCTGCTAACGCAGCCCTCCCAGCTGCCTGTCTGGAAATCAAGCTGAGAAGGATCTTATTACATCTCATAGCTACATTTGTCATTTTCCCAAGTACAATATCTTGACAAAAATAAGTGGTTTTCTCACAACAATGACATATCAAAAAGAAGGAAAAAACCCATCTCGGGGAAAGTTGGACTTTTCCTGGTGATTAATGTGCCAAGCAACAAAGAGACAGTGTCTGTCTAATTACGTTAAATACTTATCTGCTCAGGATTAGCGGGGTGTCTCTGCTCAGCGTCACTCTGTGTGACAATGTAATGATAGGTCAGTTTACTTATGAGTGCAATTAGTAAAAACCATGCTGTTTTCCTACCCGCCTTCATATGTGGAAGTATTTTATTAAAGATAACTTCTCTGACCCCAAGGGTAAGTTCCTGGCAACATTTCTTCTCTCAATGAAGCTAACATGGTCTATACGGTTTTGCTTTGGGGGACGGGCTGATCCCCAAGATGCCAAACCCCCTACATGGTGCCCGGGGCTTGGAATATCTTCCCTCTTCACCTCCACTTTTTGGAATTCCTAATGCCATTTCTGATTTGGCTCCAATGATATCTCCTAGATTTTTTCCACTAAAATCACTTTTTATTCAGGCAGCTAGACCTGAAATCAGGAAAATCTGAGTTCAAATCTGGCCTCAGACACTTACTAGTTGTGTCACGTTAGGTAAGTCACTTAACCCCTGCCTCAATTTCCTTTTTTGTAAAAAATTGATAATAGAACCTATTGCTCGGCATTGTTGTAAGGATCAAATGAGAGTATCTGTAAAGTGTTTTGCAAACTTTAAGGCACTTATTAAATGGTAATCATCATCTTCATCGTCATTTTTATTAATAGCACCCATCTCCCAGGGTTTTGTGAGGATCAGATGAGGTAGCCCTGGTAAAGAGCTTTGTAAACTTTTAAGCAAAACCTAAATACTGGTTACTACTGTTGTTAACAACAGTAACAACTATTATTTTTACTTTTTATATGTTTTAGATTCAGTTATCTGTAATTGTATCTCTTGAGGGCAGGGCTGGTTTGCTTTTTCTTTTGTTTTTTTTCTATCCTCAATGCCCAGCACAGCACCCGGCACATAGTAGGTACATAAGAAATGCTCCCTGAATCTCAGCTTCTGGGTTCCTAGGACTCTACAGCTGGGAAACACTCAGATGTCAACTAGTGACATGGGAAAAGGAATTCCCTTTATCCCACTCCCCACAAGCTCCTGCTTGAAGACTTCCAGAGAAGGAGAAGTCACTCCTTTCCAAGGTAACCCCATGCCCCTTTCAGCAGCTCTAGGAAATTTTTCCCTTCTCTCCAGAGATCTGCCTCTCAGCCCCTCACACTCATCGTTCTTTATTCTGAGCTTAGGGATCCTCTCCTCTCCCTCCTTCCAGAGGAGCCCTAGAGGAGATGAGCAGATGAACCAGGACAATAATCCAGTTTTCTTCACTCCTTGTGGAGTTCTCTTTCTCTATTGCTTTTCAGGATTTAGTCTGATACAATGGACCTAAGGCCGGGGATGGAAGTCACAGGAACCGAGTTCAGTTCCTACCCTACTTCTTCTCAACTGTCCAGATCTTTGTCTCCTCATCTGTAAAATGAGGAGGGTTGAACCAGATGCTCTTCAGGGCCTCTCCTAGTTATAAACCTATGATTCAGTGAGTTCCCAATTCACACAAAGGCATTTTTTGGCTACTTCGCCCAAACCATAAAGTTTAGGAATGGTTTAAACTAAAAATTGCTCCTCGCTGACATTTTCCTCGCAGACATGAGTTAGCACTTCAGTCTCACTTTCACACATCTTCTGGAACGAAATGAGGGTTCCAATCATTTTAGAGAAACTTCCCAACTGGCTAATCCAGTTACTGGTGAGATGGGGCCCCGTCTTGTCTCCTGACAGTCATGTCATAAACCTGAGGAGAGGGACTGCTGCAAAGCCACAGGATGGGCAATAGAGTCACATAAATGGAGATGGGCTCAGTGTTTCTCAGGAGGGAAAATGGGCAGTGGCTAAAATCCAAAGATAGACTTTGGGAGTTTAACATGATACAACAGAAAACCTGGGTCTGAATCTTTATGAGATTCATGACCTTGGTCAAGTTTACAACCCTCCCTGACCTCAGTTTCCTTATCTATAAAATGAGGGGGTTGGGCTAAATGACTTTCATCTTTAGAACTATGATCCTGCCTGTCTTACGGAGAAAAAACTAAAGGTCAGAAAGAAAGATGGTGTCCTGACCACCTGGAATGCATCTAGACCACACACTCTAATAATCAGAGTTATTAATGATGGACTGGGCTGCCTCGGGAAGTGGAGGGGGATCTTTGAACAGAGCCTGAATGGACCACTACTTGTTTCCTATGGAATAGTTGGCATTCCTTTCATTAAGTTAGTCAGTTAACAAGCATTTATTAGGTGCCTACTCTGTGTGATAGACATATGTTGAGTTAGTTGGCTGAGGAGGTCCTTTCCACTTTAAAATTCCTTGATTTGGTGATAGTGCTGAGGATAATGGAGACATCAAGCACCCATTTGATTAAGATCAATAATAGAATGGAAGATCCTTGAGGTAAGGGGTTGTATCCCTAACACTTAGTACTATGCCTGGTATACAGTAGGTGCTTAATAAATGTTTGTTGCTTGCCTCAATTAGAAGAGCTCGGAGATGTGGAGAAGAGAGGACTCAGGGCACCATGATGCCTGTCTTCAAGTATCTGAAAGGCTATTATGCACAAAGAAAAGATAACATATGCTATGTGATTCTCTTCTCTTGAGAGAAAACTGGGACCAATGGACAGAAAGGAAAGGGAGGCAGGTTTCACATAAATACAAAGAGAAGCCTCCAAGACAGCCAGAGCTGTCTGAAAAGGGAATGAACTGTCCCGGGTGACAGTGAGCTCCAGACTGCTGAGGGCATTCTAAGAGGCGCTAAACAACAGCTTTCCCATAGGAGAGTAGATTAGCTTGTGAGGTAGTGAGTTCACTCTCACTAGAAGCCTGGAAAGTGAAGCTGGATGATCACCTGTAGAGAATATAGTGAAGGGGACTCTGGTGCAGAATGCACTGGACTACATTAGAAGCTTCCTGAGATTCTATAATCCTGCTCTCACTAAGGTGAATGATTTCCAAAGGACAACCAGGTACAAATATTAACTACAAAATGGAACTGTTTTGAAAAAAAAATCTGTCTCCCTTTTAGTCTATTTTTGGACAACTAACTACTGTGCAGTCTAAGAAGACAGATGCTAATATTCATTAGTCAGTTAATATCTACTAAAACAGCCTCAAATATGTTATTGGTTTTTTTTTCTTTTTGGAGGGCAATTGGGGTTAAGTGACTTGCCCAAGGTCACATGGCTATTTTTTGTGTTAAGTGTCTGAGGACAGATTTGAACTCAGGTCCTCCTGACTCCAGGGCTGGTGCTCTATTCACTGTGCCACCTAGCAGCCTCAAATATGGAGACAGTTTCCTGGAGTCTGGTTAAAGTATCTCAGTGTAAGTGGTTCTCCACATCTGTAATGATCTCCTTCCTCACCCTTGCCTTGGTGACTCTCAGTGCTTTCAGCACCCAGCTTAGGTGCCAACTCCTACACGAGATGCCCCTAGAAATGAGAGCTTTCTTCCTTGAAATGACTTTGTATTGGCTGACAAATACTACGTATCTACTTACAAATGTACATGTCAGATTTCCCCCAGCAGCATGTAAGCTCCTTGAGTCTAGGTACTGTTTGCTTTTGTCTTCACATACCTAGAACTTAGCACAGTGCCTTACCCAAAGCAGTTGCTAAAAAGTGTTTGGATTGAGCTGTTACACTGACTTTTCAAAAAGTTAACGTCTCAAAGTCTCAATGCTGATGGAAACAGCATGCAAGGAAAGAAAGAACGAACACATTAAAAGAAGTAAAATGGCTACTTTTAGCATTTTGATGATATGTTTTTCATTTCTAAACAAAATCATTTCTTTGGAGGCAAAAATAAAACAACCCCAATCAAAGTGAAACAAAAGTCCGATTCTCTGGAGGAGATAAGACCTCAAAGAACAAAAGTTAAAGGAACCAATTTAGAGCAAAGGACTGTGCATCCCAGTCACTTCTTAATGATTAGATGCATCCACCCCCATCTAGAGATATGTATAAGCTGCCTGCATAGACTCTAGACTCTGGTGGGGCACGAGACATCCACTGCAGCCATTTTGTTCAAACTCCTTTCTCTCCTTCATAAAATGGCAGAAAAGCAGATGGTGAATACTGACTTGTGTGAGCCATAACTCAGTATAATATCCTAGAATTCATCAACCCTGAGTTCTAATCAATGCTAAGTAATTACGGATTGGCTTGGCTTGGCTAGAAGGGCAGTATGATTTGGTTCTACACAGGACACACGAGATTCAAGAGGGATTTCAGATTCTCTGTCTGGGTGATTTTCTAACAGTCTGAAAGAAAGGATTGACTTCTTTACATTAGGGTTACTTGCCATACAAACAAGCCAAGTCAAATGAAGAAGTTAGGAATATTCCATCCAGAGTAGCAAACAACAAAATAAACTGATATGAAAATCCAGGAGCAAAGCCGGGGGGAGGGGGGGAGCGGTAAATAGAAATGAATACTGGGCTTGGGTAGCTGGCTGAACTGTAAGGGCACACAGCAGGTCGGGATGATCACTGAATGTCAGATGCCTTGTGCCAAAGATGACCTCAGAGGCTAGCCAGGGACACCCAAGGATCCCTTCTCTAATATCCTCAATCCAATTTACGCTCCAGCCATCCAATCGCTCACTCCCCAAATCAGGCAACAGATCAGATCAATAAATATTTACTAGCTGCCTACCACATGGTAGACACTTTGCGAGGCACTGGGGATACAGAGACACAGAATGGAACAATCCTTACTGGCAAGAAGCTTACCTTCTGATGGAGGGAATCCCAATGACAAAGATCAGCATACACGGCAAAAATGGAAAGGGAATACATAGAAATCAATACAAGGCAGCCAAATACAAGGTGGCTGGGGACGAGGGGGTCAGAAAAGACTCCATGTAGGAGATGGGGCCTGAGTTTAAAAGAAGAAGGGAATTCTGAGCCTGGGAAAACTGGGAAAGGAGCCACCCAATGTTAAGGGATCCAAAAAAGGGTGAGGAAAGGTTTCCCAAGTTCCCCAGTTCGGGAGGGAGGCTGTCATGTCAACAAGTATCTCATTCTGAGGAGACAAGTCAATTACTGTGTTTAAATGAGTTCAGTCATTTTACTCCAATTTAATTTTTCATTATGTTTCAGAGACGGCTGGCTATAAAGCAACCATTTTCCCCTGGAATCTGCGCCCCTCCCCCACTTGAGAAATCCATTCTCAGCAATCTTCAGCGCCCAGCACCTAGGTTTTTGCTTTTTCCGTTTCAGTTCTTGGTGCTTCACTTAGGGATCTTGTCAGAAAGGTCTCTGAGTTACTCTGTTGATGGGAATACTCGGAATCTCCCAGGATGTAATTCACCCATCGTCTCCAAATGGGTGCCATGCCTTTGATTAATTGATGAGTTGATGATGTGTTTGAAATCTTTGGATGAGAGGGGCTGGAGCAAGAGGCCTTATTGCAATGCTCTGTGCAAGGCAATATCAGAGCTAGGCACGGCTTCCCAAGCTCATTGCTAGATGGTTCAAAGTACAGCTCAGCAGGAGCAAGTATCTGGTGGCTCAGGGGTGTCCAAGGGAACTGGCTGGACACTCTGCTGCCTCCTTGGGCTAGATCGTCTTATTTGGGGGGTGGGGGTGCTTTGAAAATGGATGTTTGCAACCAAGTGAACTCCTTATCACTTTATTCAAAACTTCAAGGAGTTGGAGAACTGTGGACCCAAATATGACAATAAAATTTTCCCTTTGGTTTAGTGATTAAAAGGCAGTGTGGTACTATGGTTATAGCCTTGGCTTGAATGTCCAAGCCCTTGATTCAAATCCCAAATCTGACACTTACTACTGGTGTGACCTTGGGAAGTCATCCCAACCTCTCTGGGTCTCAATTTTCTTAGATTAAAACTGACGGGATTGGACTAAATGAAGATGACATTTCTTTCCTGGTCTAAATCTATGGTTCTGGGACATCACTTTCTCTAACAACGTGGAACAACGGAAAAGGAAGGAGAGTGAGTAGATCCTGGATCTGCGACCTGCCATCTGTGACCACAAGCAATTCAGCTCAACAGGCATTCATTATGTGGCTACCAAATGCCCAGCCGTGGGCGAGGTGTTGAGGATACACAGGAAAAATGCCAAGAGGCTCTACTTCCAAGGGGCTCAGTCTGCTCGGCAGAAAGAAAATGGGCATATGTGAGGAGATATGAAGGGAAGCAGTCATGAATAATGGGGTGAAATGAAGGAAGGCTTCACAGAGGAGGCAGCAATTGACCTGAGCCTCACACAGTGCTATTAACCTTTCCAAGAAATAGAAATGAGGAGGGAGAACCTTTTAGGAAGGAAAGAAAGCTCTTTCAAAGGCACGGAGGAGGGAGATGGGGTGTGGTGTACAGTAAGCAACAAGTGGGACAGTTGGGCTGCAGCCTACAGGGAGTGCCGTGAAATTGGTCTGGAACAGGAAGCGAGAGACGGATTGGGAAGACCTTCACATGCTAAAATACACTTCCTCTATCTGGGCCTCAGTTTCCCCATCTGTAAAAGAAGGCAGTTGGACTAGATACACACCAAGGCATCACCCTGCTCTGTGCTGGCAATTTTGTCCCTACACAGGAAAAGCCCAAGATGATTTTTTTTTTTTACCTCCGATGTATTTTACCTTGAAGGATGGGGCGATGGATCATGAAATATTCATCATAGTGAACCTTACCATTTATTTATAAAACATATATGTTTTAAAAAGACACAACAGCATGGCAGGGACAAAAGACAAGCCGGTTTCTCTTTCAGTTCAAACCAAATGGTATTTTTCAAGTTTATGAAAACATGTACCGTATGTTGCCGGAATTAATTTGCATAGCATCAAAAGGCAAAAGGAGGAGAGGATATTGTTTGAAGCAGGGTGGATCGGAGAGTTCAACACCACCTGCTGTTTAGGTTCTACAAATATTAAATAATATTCCAAAGTTTCGGAATAGGATGGATACATTTTTTTTAAACAACACAAGAAGCTAAACTATTGAAATCATGGGTTCTAGAGGAAACAGACCAAATCCTAAACTGCATCTGATTTAGATTTAAACTGGCTTTCCTCTTATTCCTTCTCCTTCCAACAGCCTTTTCTCTTCTTTGGGGGCCTTTATCAGCACCCTTAACCACTGTGGATTTTCTACTGTCAATTCTTTGTTCACTTTCTAATTTGACTAACCACAGGTCAAAAGGTACATGGTTGCACATCTACCCAGGGTTGGGTTCCTGTGCTATCTATCTATCTATCTATCTATCTATCTATCTATCTATCTATCTATCTGTCTATCCATCTATCCATCCATCCATCATCTATCTATCCATCCATCATCTATCTATCTATCTATCTATCTATCT
>NW_027185850.1:14104739-14135244 GCF_028583685.1 Petaurus breviceps papuanus
ATCCATCCATCATCTATCTATCTATCTATCTATCTATCTATCTATCTATCTATCTGTCTGTCTGTCTGTCATCTTCGTCATCATCAATAATTACTACTATCTGTTGTATTCCCCCATATTTCAGAGAGCCAATCAGCAAGCATTTATTAAATGCTATATGTTTTGGAGATAAAAGGAAATGCAAAAACATGGTCCTGGCCTTCAAGTGGCTCACCTGGATTCACTGGTCTCTTTGGGCTTTTGCAATCTATGGATTAGAGATGCCCCCAATAGCATCTCCTTTAGCAATGGCATCTTTAGGCAAAGGATGGGTGGCCGTCTGCTGGGTGTGTAGCATGCAGCTTGGCTTTCTTATATGAACAGAGGTTCAACTAGAAGGTTTCAGAGGTTTCTTGCCACTTTTAGTCATGACAATCCTGATTCTATGATATCAGGGCCTCTTAGTGCCTTTCTGAGCATGGAAAAAATGTTTTTGGAAATAAATCATGGACTTTTTGGAAAAGCAGGCAGAATGCTCCTTTCAGCACCCACAGGTTTTTTCATTCTGAATTAAAGAAAGGCCCCAGGCCCCTTGCTCATCTCGACATGCTCCCTGGTGCCCCCACCTCTAATGAGAAGATGCCAATATGAAGGCGATAATGGAAGAGGATGTGGTCCTGGCATAGAGGCTTCCCATTGTTCCCTAAGCAAAGAAGCAAAGCCAAGACATTGATCCTATAGCAATGCTCTGAAACAGTGAGTGTTCCCATTACAACCAACGACGAGGAGATCTAATCATTTCCCCCTAATATATGCTAGTGCAGCAGAGTGTCCATGATCAATGCACCATTGTTACCAGTCTGCTGCATTTTTATTGGCAAGGATAATGCTCCTCCCGCGGACTGTGAGCTAGCCAAGTGAAAGGTGGTAAACACAGCCTTCTATAGTGTTTGGGATGGGAAACAATCAGTGAAAAGCAAGCCAATCATCCTTTGGGCATGCAAAGGGCTATGAGAGCTGATCTGTATACATCCAAATGGATTAACCTAATTCTCAATCATGGGATTGCAGGCCTGGAAGGGACAGAAGCTGAAAGGAGAGGCCAGGGGGTACCACTCCTTCATTTGGGAGCTGGAGGGACAGAGGCAGGGAGGGACTCGTGATTCCTTGCCCCAGCACCATACAATGCAAGGGCTATCAAAATGTGAAACAGGGCAACTGCCACAGTCAAGCAACCACCTTTTTAGCTTCTGGTCCATCCAAGAGTATGCACAATGCCAGGCCAGCTTTCTTAAGCAGGTAGTGGGGGAGAAGAGGTTTCCAGCCACAGGAGAGGAAGGCCTGGTGTTTAAACCACCCCCAAACATACTGGGTCTGGGGTCTTCACTGATCTCAGTATGCCCCCATTGACGCAGACTGCCATCAACTCATTCCTTTTCATCATCTCAACTATCATCCGTTATTTGCCCAGTACATCTAGGATCAAACAGAAACTCCTACGTCTGACATTTCAGGCTCCTTACAACCCGGCCCCTTGTTGGCTTTTAAATCTTTGAGTACATGACTCTCCTTCCCCCCTCCCTCCATATACTCTACGGGTTCCACCACAGGAGTCCGGTTACTGGTCCTCCCACATGATGCTTCATCCGCCATCTCTGGGCCTCCCAAGTGACCGTTCCCTACCCTTGGAAGTCATCCCCTCCTGAACTATGATATTGAGAATCCTCGGTCACCTTCTTCAGGAGACCTTTCCTGGTGCCATCCCCTCTGAGGTCCCCTTGTATCAAATTTATATGGGTAACAAATGCATTGACTTAGGCACACACTGTCTCTTCCATTAGAATGTAAGTTCTTGGAGGGTAGGGGGCTGGTGCTGCTTGGTTTTCATCTCCAGCACTTAGCATGGCGCCCAGTACTGCTAAACAAAAGTCCACTGATGGGTCGCTATCGTCCACTAGGCTCACCTTAGGCACTGGGGGTTGGGGCTGGAGGGTGGGTGCTTCCTCCATTTTTCTTGACATTGAGAAGACCACAATGACTTTCTCACCCATCTCTTTCGCTCCCACACTCCTTTGGTGACGTTCTCTACTCCACTTATCCATCCCATTTCCCCATTGGCCACTGCTCACTTTCATCACATGCTTTCCCACTGCCCTCTGGATGGTCCTCATTTTTCATCCTCCAGAAACTGAAGCATCCTTGGCAAGTGACTTGAAGATTAATTGGTATCTTCTCACTAACGCTCAGTGTCCTACGGATCACCCACAACTTGGATTCTTTGGAGATTGTGATTAGCCAAGATTCACAATTTGACAGCACTGCTGGAAGGACATTAACGCTTAAAAGACAGGTTTTGGCGCTAGGGAAAAATGAGGGATCGTTACAGAAGCTGCCAGGGGCTGAAGTGGATAGACTGCAGGACCTGGACTCTGGAGCACCCGAGTTCAAATCCTGCCTCAACAGCTTACTACCCATGTGACCCTGATCAAGTCCCTTAACCTCCGTCTATCTCAGTTTCTTCAACTGATAAATGGGGACAATAATGGTATCTCTTTCCCAGAGTTGCCATGAGAATCAAATGAGATAATTATATCATGCTTTGCAAATCTCAAAGTGCTATATAAATGCTAGCTGCTGCCAGTGTTGATGATGAAGATGATGACAGCACTGTGTAGAATGTTCAGGGGAATCGAGTCCACTCTCTTCCTCCCAATCAACTGTGTATCCATCTGCACTGACTGTTCCAGACTTGCACATTTCTGTGCTAATTCAATGTACCCTCCTCCCATCTCTGGAATGGACAAGATGTACACATGTCTCTAGCTATAGCTATATATGTATATCTAATCTATCAAGAGATAAAGATACGGATATAGATGTTTATATCTTTCAAGAGATAAATATATTTGTGTATATATGTATATTAGTAGATAGATATATATGTGTGTATATACACATATAGCTATTGAAAGGTAGATATCCATTTATATATATTGACATATATATATATATATAATATATAGAGAGATATTTGTAACTCTGTGTGTGTGTGTGTGTGTGTGTGTAAAAGTGTGAAAATTTATTTATTTGTCCATTTAGTTTTTCCTATGTGGATGGTGAGGCCGTAGCCCATCCCTTTGAGTGACTGTGGATCTCACCTGAAGGCTCCCTGTGCTGTTCTGGGGCTTGGAGAAACCCGTTACAAAGTTATCCCCAGATGGGGGGCACCTGGAGGCCTCCTCCATAGCTAAGCCCCCCAAAGCATTCAGAGCAGGGCTCAGATGCCACTTTTGGCTAATACCCTAATTGTATCAAATAATAAATCATGCCTTAGAGTTATGTTTCCTTTGGGGAACTGTGAAGAACTCTGAATGGCCCCAGCATTCTTCCTGAAACAAAGACCCATTGTTTTAACAGCCCTGTTGAGGGGGCCACCCAAACTACCTGGCTCTTGAATCCAGGCCTCTGGGTTAAAGCAAGCCTAGCCTTTCATTTTCACAATGTTTGCGACTCTGAGCAAGCTACTTTACTTCCCTGGGCCTCAGTTTCCTTCTCTGTAAAAAGAGTGAGTTGATTGGAGGGCTCCCAAGATACCCTCCAACTCAAAACTCTAAGATTTTATGATCCTGTGATGAAACAACAAGGAAGTGGGCAGGGCAAGAATTAATAGCCCTATTTTACAGGTGTATCAACTGAGGCCCAGAGAAGCCATGGCTTGCCCAGGGCACATGATCTACTAAAATGTGGCTTCTGATCCTGACGACTGGAGCTCCAGTGTTCTGCTTAGATCATCCTCTGTCTTTGCTGATAGCACCTTATCATGGACATGACAAGGCAATATAATAAGCCAAGTGACTTGGATGCAGTCGGCTTGCAACAAATATTTGTCAAGCTGAATTGCACCTAATCTTATACTCTGTTGGCTATAACTTTCCCTTTGAGATACAAATTGTGACCTCAATCTTACTAGAGGAGAAGTTTGAGAGCAAGCAATCATGCTTAACTGGTGTTAAGGATCCTTTCTATCCTCCAGATCAGAGATGAGGACAGGCAGACAGAGGGAATGGGAAATGGCTTCCCCACTTTCCCTCCTGAGACTGTCCTGAATTTTGTTTTGAAAGGAATGACCAAAACATCCACCATAACCAACTGTAGAAATGCATGGAGAAGCCAAAGAAAATAAGTGAGGAATGGAATCTGCTTATTGGGATTCTCCACGCCTCCTCTCCACCCTCCTAATCCCCAATTAGTGCAGACCATCCCGAGTTGACTGTGAGTGCATGAGATGATTTTGCCCCATAGAGCTCTGCAGAAATCATTTCATTATAATGAGTTCTAAAGCCATAAAACTCAACTGGCAACCTTGGGTTTTAAGATAACTGGAAAACGTAACTCCACAGGGGTGAACAAAGGCTGTTTATTAGCAAAGTGGCCACAGTCAGTTGGAAGGCTGTCTGGATTTTTTTTAACCTCACATTTTTAATCTTTTCTGCCTTTCTTCCCTGTTTGTAAGAGTTATGCACTAAAAGTGCTGAGATAAAGTAATGGAAAGAAGTGTGCCACCGTAGGTATGAGAGAGAGCAGAAGTAATTTACAACTTGTCTGGTTGTTTTACTTTCAAAGCCTTCCGGTCGCTCCAGGAAATTTGTCTCTTCTGGCAGCCTTCCTCCTGACTTTGGCCTGGAGAGCTCCCCCATAATCCCACGGGCCCAGGTGAAGGTGGGAGGGAAACAGGACTTAGTCTACGCGTCCCAGTGGGTCTAGATGCAAAGGGAGACCTCAGTCCTTACTTAGGAGAATCACTCTGCCCTAAGGAAACTAAAAAAAAAGTGCCGATACTCCTCTCCCAAGACTACTTCTAGGGGTAATTTACACAAGTGAACTGCTGAAAGCCTCCTACTCAATTAACTGTCCTCCTGGGAACAGATTCAGAGAAGTGTGGGTACAACAGAAAGGTGTTCCCGGTGCCAAGGAGGGGATATGGCCTGATGGAAAATGCCCAGGCCGGACCATCTGGCAGCATAAATTACCCATCTCAAAGAGCTGGTGAAAGTTAATGACACCAAATTCACCATTACCATGTGTGACATCCTTGGGTTAGGTTTTAAAGGCCCCTCAGGCATTGTTTCAATTATGACTTTCCATTCGGAAAATGGCTGGATGGAAATCTCTCCTCCTCCCTCCCCCAATCCTGATTTCCATACCTGAAATTAAAATGAAAAGATGAGATTGGAAAGGTAGGGACTGGGCCCACAGGACTGCAAGACCACAGATTTAGACCTGGCAGGGACCTCCTCCTCATACAGAGGATTTACTCTTTGGGCATCTCTCCTGGAACAGAATGTCCATCTACACAGGGTCACACTAAGCTAGTAAGTGTCTAAGGCCAGAAGGGAAGTCAGATCTTCTCGACTCCAGGCCTGGCACTCTATCCATGGTACACCTAGCTGCACAGGACATATTAGGAACTTAAAGATAAATGACTGGTCAGTGGGGCAACACCAAAGAAGGCTCCTCTCCATCACCCCCATTACCATAAATAAGAATAGCTAACAGTAATTGCAATTGCTAGCATTTATGTAGTGGTTTAGGGTCTACAGAGAACTTTACACAAGTTATTTCATTTGATCACAACAACCCTGGGAGATAGGTACCATAATTATTCCCATTTTACAGATGGGGAAATGAAGGCACAGAGAGATGAAGTGACTGGTTAGATTTGAACCCAGGTCTGCCTGACTCCATGAACAGCACCATTTCCACTGAACCCCCCCCCCCCAGCTGCCTGATTATCACAATTACGGCAATGTAGATGTATTTATCACCCTCAAGAAGAAGTATGCCTATACCTGTGAAAGGGCAAATCCATATCTTTATTTCACCGAAAGGAGGAATGGACACAATTACCTGTCAGGCTCGCCAAAGAGATCCAAAGTCATCCTTTGGCCTATGACAGTTTTTCAGCAGCCTATAAAATTTTCATTAGCACTTAGCAAAGGTCATAGAGAACACAGAGTCAATGTCATTGGTAGTCTGAAGGAGGAAAGTACTAATGCCGCAGTTCTCCTCATATTTCCAAGCTCATAGATCACAGCTTCTTTCAGATAAGGCTAAGTTGGTTTCAGCTAGAGACCTGTGGTCCAATGCTAACGTGCATGGTGGCCATCTACTATGGACTGGTCTGGTCAAATGTATGACCTTGGTGAAGTGGGGAGAGCTGGAGAGTGGAGATGAATTAAGACCCTATACCCTCAGCTATGGTTAAGCATTTTTGCAAATGCCACAAAAATGAACAGAAAGGAATAAGGCTAGATAAGGCACAAGGTCTCCCATTTGACTGACTGCCAGCTAAGTTAAGTTTCATAGATGATCTGAAAAGTTTGGGCTGCCCGCCTTCCTATCACCATGACTGCAGAAGCAAAACGGGGACTCCTAGGAAGGGAAATCATCTGATTCTGGTCTTGCTTTTATTCACCACCCTGGCTACAGAGTTCATTACTGAACTACCAACCTCTCCACACACAGGCTGGTGCCTGGAAAACAAACTCAGCCTCTTGCTGGGATCACTCTTGAATTCCTTCCCAGAGTAACATGTAAGCTCCCTAAGGGCAGGCACTGCTGTCTTTACGTCCTCAGTAGGCAGAGTAGAGCCTGACATATTATACGCACTTCATAAATGCCTGAGGAATTGAATTAAATTAGATTACAGTGCGGTGGAAGGTATGTGTACAGCAGGCACCCTAGCACAGTCAAGAAAGAGTTGGCTTCAATGTCAGAGAGACGGGTTCAAATCCCACCTTGACATGTAGTGGATGTGTGACCTTGGGCCAGTCACTCACACTTCAGCACCTCAGCCAATCCTACCCTTAGAAGCTACAGGGCAATCATCACTCAGCAATGGCGGAGGGAGTTTCCTCACTGAGAGTTCCAAACTACGATAAACCCACAGGTTCAGACCCAAGACACACACAGAAAACCATGATTTCGTCAGCACTTAGGTCAAAGATTTTAAAGATCATAATGTCCAAGAAATGGTTTAAGAAGGGGGCAGGGTGGGGCAGCTAGGTGGTGCTGAATAGAGTATCGGGAGGACCTGAGTTCAAATTCAGACTCAGTCACTGGACACTAGATGTGTGACCTTGGGCAAGTCACTTAACACCAATTGCCTTGCCTTCTCTCCTCCAAAAAAGGCGGTGGGGTGAGGGTTGTCCTATTTTCCAAGAATCCAAGCTATGCCTTCAAGCCTAAAGGCATCATTCTTCCTTCCAACCTCTGATGGAAAATTAGATCACTTTTTAACCAAGATTTCTAACATACCATCAAGAAACCACATTGGTTACACCTTAAGGATCTAGTAGGCAGAACATTAGGTCACTGGGCAGTGATGACAGGTAAGCCTCTAACGCCACACCATGAACTCTGTTGGGCCCTAGGCCTTCAGCCCAGCCAAGGTATCCCACAACTGGGCTGCCATGTTTTTAAAGGAGAGGTTTGCTCTCAAAGCATCGTCTAAGAGAGCCCAGATGGATGATGACTGCCATGGGAGAGGAAGTGACTGCAGGACCATTTCTCTGCCTTGCTGCTCTCCCTCGGGTCCTCCTCCCAAGTACAGCCCATACTCAAGCCCGCAGTGCCAGCTTCTGGCCACCTTTACCTGGCTCTACTTCGTGCCATCCGCTTGACTGGCTGCCACTGCCCGGGGAGCGTCCTTGGCTTGTGTAAAAGGGCTCTTCACCAGGACTGTCCATCTCATCCTCCACAGATTTGAGGCGCTTCGTTGAGCTAGAAGAGTGAAGGGAGACGTTTCAGAAGGTAAAGCGATCATCTCTCCCTGCTGAAAACCTCATTCCAGGCTTAGCAAGGAGGGATGGGAAGAAATAATTCCCGATTCACTCATTTAGTCATGCATCCAACATTTTCAAAATAGTTACTATGATAGAAAGGTAAAGCCTTGTGCAAGGCACTAGGGGTAGGCAGTATATTGACACAATCCTCCACTAGTCAGAGGGCTGATAGGGGAATACCAGTAAGGGGAGGTGGGAGAGGGTCCTGGACCTCCTGGAGCTTCCCATTAGGGGACAAAAGACAGGCATTCAATATGCATTTATCAAGCACCTGTTATCCCAAGAAAAGAGGTGGGGGGAATATGAGAAAACAATCCCTGCCCTAAATGAACTTCTTCTGAGGGAAGAGGGTGCTGACAACAAATACTCAGATAGATAAAGAAATACAAAAGCAGCTTTGGGTGGACAGAGAACTAAAATCAGGCAGCTCTCTGGAGCCCTGAAGGCAGCTATGGTTTCTAACTAGTGCTGAGAATCAACTGGGGTATAGTGCATGCAAAGGCACAGAGGTGGGAGATGGGAGCGTCACATATGAGGAACAGCAAAAATAGTATTTTAGCTAGACTATAGAGTGCATGAAGGGGGTATAGCAAGCAGGCTAGCATGACTGAAATGGAGAAAGCATGAGGGGGAAGAATGTGAAATCTTCCAATAAAGATAGATGGGAACCAGACTCTTGTGGGCTTTAAATGCAGACTAAGAAGTTCCTATAAATATCATTAGTCAATCAACAACCAACAAGCACTTATTAAATGCCTACTGTTTGGAAGACACTGTTCTAGATGACAGGAATATAAAGACAAAAGTGGAAGTCCCTGCCTTCATGGACGTTATATGATGTGTCATAAGAGATAGGAACCAAATAAGATACTCATTAAATGCCAGCTGTATGCAGAGGCAATGGAAGAAACACAAAGTTTAGATTAACATGGGCCCTTTAGGTAGATAAGATGACACCATCAATTACACACAATATTACATGATATGTCAATCAGGGAACTGTCCAAACCAAGCCCACAGGTGTATTTGTAAAAGCCCTTCGCGTAGTCCCTGGCACAGAATAGACACTCAAACATGACTTATTTCCTTTTCTTTCCTTCCTATATGAAGTCTGAAGGGGAAGAGAAGGTCAGGGACATTTCCATGTTGGGGAGTATCATTGAGGGAAGACAATCAGAGGGTTCTTAGTTCATATTAAATCTCAGTGATTCACTGTATCTGTAGAAACACAGATGTTTCATAGATTACGGCAAGGGGTTGGCTAAAATGCCAGTGAAAGGTAAAAAATTCTGACAAGGGGACGTGGGAGAGAGAGCAAGATAGGTTTTGCCTAAGTCACAAATGGCACAATTCAAATCAACTCGGCCAACACTTCATCAGGAGCAGTGCTGATTGTGACTGTCTTTTTTCTGCATTTTAAATGAGAGGCAACATGGCGTGTGCCCCATTGAAGGCCATACCCAAGGCCCTAAATGACTAAAATACCCGTTAAAATAATGGTAATGGCATAGAGTAGAGCTGCCATCTCCAGAGAAATGGTTCCATGTCGTATATACAAAGCACAGCATCAAAGACTTCAGGCTGAAGGCAGCCATGGGGCCCTAAAGACAATGTCAGGGCAACGTGAGCTTTGGAAGGCTTGGCTCCATTGGAAAGGCTGTAAGGATGGGCCTGGTGACATTTAATCTCCTTTCCAACTAGGTTCCAGTCTATCTGGCTTCACATTAACTCCCCTTCAGGAACTCTACATTCCAGCCCAAAAGCCCCACACTCCATCTACCGCCCCCGTGCATTCGCCTTGGCTGTCTGGTAGCCCTTCCTCATTGTTACTTCTTCCAAGGGCTGCCTGCTCCAGGACACCCTTTCTAATCTCACACCCTCTGTCATGGTCTATGATCCAGCAACACCGCCTTGTTCTTCATGCCATGACGGTCCATCTCCTGACTCGGCATTATCCCTGTCTCTCCGTCCTCTGTGCCGGGTCCTCTCTTATCTTCAGAGCCCTAGCTAGAGTCCTACCTTCTGCAGGAGGCCTTTCCCCCCATCCCCCTGATCGCTAGCACCTTCCCTCTGAGATATCTCCAGTTTATCTTGTATAAACTGTATGCATGTAGTTGTTTCATGTGTCACCTCCCCTGTTATATTCTGAACACCTCGGGGCAGGGGCAGTTTTCGCCTTTCTTGTCTGTGCAGGGCTTAGTGCGGAGCCTGGCACACAGTAGGGGTTCAGCGTGTATTGTGTTTACTTATGAGTACATGGCACTTCCCTCAACAGAATGTGAATTATCTGAATGCAAATATTTTCATCTTTGCATCCCCAGTACCTATCATGATGCCTGACACATAGTAGGTCCCAAATGTATGTTTGTGGATGAGGATATATGTCAGGAAAGCACCTTTTCTCTCAAATACACAGCAAAGTCTAAGGCCAATTAAATCCAACAGGTTCCCAACTACTGTCCTTGATGCTACTGACATCTAAATAGTGCTTTAAGGGTCTTCAAAGTGCTTTCCAGACATTATCTCCTTGGAGTGTCCCCACAACCTTGTGAGGTATGCTAATAGAATGGTTATCTCTAATTTACAGACAAGGAAACAGCAACTGAGGGACCTCAGGTGATTTGTCCAGCCTCACACATCTGGCAGGGGATCTGAACCTGTCTTCCTGACTTCAAGTCCAACATTCAAAGGGTTATGGAATCAAAGGCTTAGAGGTCACTTAGAGGCCATCCAGTCCAAGGCCCTTTATTAACAGTTGAGGAAACTTGGGCCTGGAGAATTTAAGTAACTTCAACAAGATGACACAGTCAGTAAGTGACAGAGACAGGATTTGAACCCAGGTCGTCTGGGTACAAATTCCACACACTTTCCGTGCTGACTCTCTTTTGTATTACTCTGTGTAGTGACTTTTGTTTGGGGCTGGGGAGACAAAGGTAAACAATGTTTCAGTTCCTGTCTTCAAAAAGCTTACAGTCAACTCCAGGGCAGGGGCTGTATTTCATCATTTCCCTCTGTTCCACAGCAATGTGGACAATGTCTCATACGCATCAGATACGTGTATTAAGCCACTGATGGATGGCCCTTTCTCTGTAAAGCTCGGCTATTCTGGGCACTGACAATGCTGCTGACTTTATGCATTTAAAGACTTTTTTTTTTCAGAGCCCAGCTAGGAAGAAGATAATGAGAGCAGAGCAAACATATTACTGAGTTATTAACTAAGGAGGCTGTTTATAATTAGCCTCTTATCAGGGTTAGCTATTTACAGAAGAACACAAGGACCGTGATCGGGCCTCTAAGTGACATTAATAACCTGCCTTTCTGCTCCTTAAGCCAAAAGAGAAGATGACGGGGCAGAGTCAGGCCTCGTCCTCGGGATGTGAGAGCCACACATGCCGAACACACATGGAAAACAAACAGCATGCTAACTTTCAGCTGACGACTGTCCACATCCAACAAGCTGAGCCTGACGAAAGGACCTTCCCTCCCATCAGAGAGCGCTCACCCTCCTCAACCTCGCGGCCAAATGAATGCATTCACCATCTCGCTGCTGTGATAGGGACAACAAAGATACCACAGACCCTCCCCCCGACCCCCAAAACATTGAATTTGACCTGTGCTTTCGGGCAGTTTGTTTGTTCTGGATAACTGGCATTTTCAACAGCTGAGAATGCGAAGCATCAGCTGGGGAGGCAGGATTCACCACGCTCAACCTTCCCTCTTCCCTTCTCCAGTAAGATGGAAATCTACAAGGGCGGCAGAACGGAGGGGACGCTCGGCTGTCAATCTCACTTCGGACATTGGCCCCAGAGGTGATTAGGCGAAATAAAGAAAATATGGGCTCGTGAATGGCAAAAAATATGCAAAGACAAGGTAAGGAAAAGGATTCACCTCATATGCGGGAAACAGTCCTGTGAGTCGCTATTGCCCTCCAAATCAGGCTTTTCAGAATTGAAAATTTTAGCCCCTCATCTTGGAAGGAGGCAACTTCTGCCCCGATTTTATAGGATTTATACAATATAACCATACAGGCATATATGGTTTTAAAGGAAAACCTGTTTAAAGGCAGGAACTGTTTGTCCTTTCGTTTTTGTATCCCCAGTGCCAAAAGAGCAGATATTTAATAAATGCTTGTTGAATTGAAACATAGGGATGTCAAATTTCTTTCTGGGTTGTCACCTCCTCCACACATTGTCATAGTCAAAGCTCAAGTTTATTTAGAAAATAATATTATTGTTGGTTTATTCTAGAGATAGAGTTGCCTAGAGTGGATAGAGGGCCTGGCTTGGATCAGGACGACCTGTGTTCAAGCCCTTTCCCTGAGCTGACCTGCTATTTGACCTTGGGCTAGGAATTGAATCTCTCTGTGCCTCACACAATCAATATATCTGGGAATGGGATGCTATCAAAGATTCTGATTTATTTTCCTGCAAAAAATCCCCACTGTTTCCTTTTTAATTTTAGCTGCATTGGTTTTGTTTGTGCAAAAAATGATCCACTTTTATGTAATCAGAGGAAACGGGTTCAAATTCTACCTCTGATGCTTATAGCTTGTGTGATTATCAGCAAATTACTTAACCTTTCTGAGCCTCAGTTTCCTCATCTGCAAACTTAAAAGGTTAGACTACAGAGTTTCTAAGGTCCCTTCCAGTTTTAGAACTATGAATGACTCACAGCTGAGTGATGGAAGGGATTCTCATACTAAAATTTCCCCATTTCCATGAGGATTAAATCCCAGATGTTTTATTGGTTTGCTCTATTTCATTTCTTTGCGTCTGATGCAGACTACCTAGAGGCAACACACTGACCTCAATGCTCCTAGGAACAATGATTTTATCAGTGGTGGCCATTCCCACACCAATGCAGACTGATAAAAACTCTACAACTTGATTGAGGGTCTTTGAAGTCTAACTTTTTTCTGCTTTATCATACCTTTCCTGGTTTTGGCCATCACAAATTGAGTTTGGAAACATATTTCCTTTTTCCATATTTGAGAATAATTTGTGTAGTATTGTTATTTATTATTCTTTAAAAGTTTGATAGAATTCTATAAATCTGTCTGAAACAAGATCACTTCGACCTCTCATTTTGTAATTCTTATATAGAGAATTCAATTTCTATTTTTGTATTTGGATGAAGTTCTCTATTAGTTTGCTTATTTGGTTATTTTTGTAGATGATCCTTTATTTTTTTTTAAATTCCTTTTTTTCCTGACATATAACTACATTTGGTAGGTTCTGATAGTTTCTTTTATTTCTCCACTGTGATTTTACCATGTTCATATGAATTTTTTTAAAATATGATTTTACTCAATCTTCTTTTTACTCAGGTTGGATAAAGGCTTATTGACCTTGTTAATCTTTTCAAGAAACCCCAGATTTTAGTGTTGTTTATCACTTCTTTGTCTTTTCTGTTTTCAACTTATTTATTTCTCCTCTAGTTTTCAAGATTTCTTCTGCATGGAACTTAGGTTTATTTGTTGGCTTTTAATGTTCTAATTACATATTCAGTTCATTAGACCCCATTTTCTATTTTGTTAATGTATGTTGTAAGGGCTATATTTTTTCCTTTCAAGACTGTTTTACATGTATTCCAGAAATTCTATTTTTTTTGGTCTCATCATAGAGTTACTAATGTCTCTATGCTTTATTCTTTATCCCATTCATTGTTCGAAATGTTTTTATCAGGTTTCCACATGGGACAAAAATATTTTATTTATGTTCTCTATATGAATTGCTACTTTTACTGCATTATGGTCTGCATAAGACATTTTAATATTTCATTTTAATATTTATTTATAATTCATGCATTCACACATGGTCTCTTTTTAGAAAAGTATCATGTACTGTTGAGAAGTATGTATATTACTTAATGTTACCCTTCAAAAGACACCTTAGGTCTTTGGGGTCCAAATCCTCCAACAGTTAATTTAGTTCTTTATTTTCCCTATTGTTTAGCTATGGAAAAATGTGTCTAGATGTCTATGGATACATGTGTCTAGATCTAAGGAAGAAATCTTATCACTTTTGCAAATAAGTTAACTTTTCCTTTATGAATTTAGATGTTATGATGCTTGGTGAGTATATATTTAGTAATAAATGTCTATCTTCCTTTAAATATATACAGCTTCATTATCTCTACTGATATTGTAACTTTTTGTTTTGCTTTTTCAGATTCACCTGATGCCTAATTTTTGTTCTGACTTCTCATTTTGATTCTGTGTATGTCTGCTTTTTCAATGTTTCTTGTATGCAGCAGGCAGCTGGGTTGGGTTTGGTTATCCATTCTGCCTTCTGTCTACTCTTTCCTTCTACTGGATGATCGTGGCTGAAGAACTGCATTACCCAGAAGTCCACCTGGTAATGAACCCTGCCTGAACATAGACTGGTCTAGCAAAGACAGACAACAGTAGTCCACCACTGGGCTTATCCTGGAAGCCTTTTAGCTTTGTAGGACCAGTTGGAACAGATGAACCCCCTGTACAGATTTTGAGAATTCTGGGCTCCTTCCAGGCCATGATGATGATGCATTCTAGGAGGTCCATGCTAAAGGCCATCTTTCTTTGCAAAACACTTAAGTTTAATTGTGTCCTGGTGACCCTCACTAATATACTGATTAGTACTGCTTCTTTAATTAAGGCCTCGGATGCTGTGGTTCACTATTTGACCCCTTGTTGCTAAACTCTTCTCAATTTCCAATACCATCCTATTTATTCATTCTGTGCTCATTTCCACTTCCTTGCTTTGGTTTAAACCATTCTCCTTCTCTCGCCTTTCCAAACCCTGCCCGTCTTCTGGGGCCATATGGAGCCTCTCTGCTTTCATGACCCCCTCCCTGAGTAGCCCAAGTTCAAGTGAGTCCCCTCCTCATCTGTGCGCTCTGGCAGCATTTCTATCCCGAAGCCTGTGATTTTACCCTCATTAATATGCTTTCTCAGAACTCGCCTCTGGTATTATTTGGGTACCTTTGGGCAGGGTTTTGGGCTCTCTGTTTCTCCGTTTCCTGATGTGTCCAATGGGATAATGACTTCCATAGCACCTACCTCACAGGGCTGTTGTCAGGCTAGAATGAGATTATGTTTGTCAAGCATTCACCACATCTCAAAGCACTAACAGGAAGATGTCAGTGATTACTGTGGCTCTCTCCTTTTTTGGGGTGGGGGATAATGGCTCCCATTTCCTTTGAATCCCCCCACCCTCGGTGCTTGGCACAGTCCTGAGCACACAGTAAGCACTAGAGACACACTGATGGTTCCTGAACAAGAGGGGCACAGAATGGGCAGGCAGGGATGGGCTGTGATCTGCACTGTGGAAGGGCTGCCCACAACAGTGAGGTCACAGAACTATTGGAGGAGGTGTAAAATCAAGCTATTTAAATATGACACAATGCTCTCTCTACTCCTCGATGCAACAGGAAGTAGCTGACATGCAAGCGAACACAATGCAATGATAAAGACGATGCTGGTGATGATGCTGGTGAAGGGCAGCGTGGGGGAGTGGACCGAATCAGCCTTAGAGTCAGGTGCAAGTCCAGCCTCTGCCCTTTACTGGGTGCACGACTCTGAACAAGGCTCTCAGACCACAACATGCAGGTGACGGGCTGTACTGGGGAGGGAGCTTCCCCACTGGGAGTCCTTGATGCTGATGAAATCATAAGCCTGGCCCAACATCACAAGCAAGATCAACAACACACAACCCCCCAGCCCAAGTACCTACCTGGTCGAGGATGTGCTAGGTAAAGACCTCCTCATTGCTCCTGGGCTCATGCTGTAGTAGGAAGAACTTTCCAAATCGGAGAGAGAGAAATTGGGGCCAGTTCCTGCAGCTATCGGTGCTAGAAAAACAAAGGAAAAATCCAGTTAAGTCCTGGGAAGAAATAGTCAATAGAGAGGGCTCAATTTAGCATGGGTTCTCCTGTAATAGAACCAAAACAATCAGTCATGGGCACTTGAGCCTTGGAAGGAGATCTTTCTTTAGGGCACCATCTTTTTTCCTCATGTACTTTTCCATTCCCACTATTGTCCCCAGCATTCCTGGAACGACTTTCAGAGAACCACAGCTTTCTTGGGTCGGGTCTCCAACTCTCCTGGAATGAACCTAAAATGTCACCCTCCTTTCCCCCCCTATTGTTACCCAGTTACTTATAAAATTCTGAATTCAATTCAGTCCTACAAGCATCTGTTAAACACCTACCCCAACACACAGGTGTAATCTGCATTTACAAAGACAAAAACAGAATCATTCCTGCCCTCAAGGGGCTTCCACGTCCACATGTCAACACATGCACAATTGAGGAGAAGTGAAGAGAGTCACAGATGACTGGGTGGAGGAAGAGGCTCTGAAAACTACAGCAAATAGAACATTCAGGAAAAGAGTGAGAGAGGCTGAGAAAAGGGAATATAAAATCTGTGTAAAAGAAACAGAAAGGGTTGCTTTGTTCTGTTTCTGTTTCTGCAAGGAAGACAGCAATGATAATCGGGGAAACAGCAAAGGTCTTTTGCAGGAAGAGGTGCCTGAGCTGAGCTTTGAAGAGAGATGAGGGTTTCAAGGGGAAGCAACAAGGTGGGAGGGCACTCTTGGCATCAGGGATAGCCCTGTGCAAAGGTGGGGGGGAAGGAGATGGAATGTCATCTATACCAGCAGCAAGTAGGACAGTTTGGCTGGAAAACAGAGCGTGCAACCCCTGGCCCTTCCACTCCTCTGGTCTCTGGAAGAATCAGGGAATCTCCCACTTGGAAAGAAGTCCTGTTATAATCTCATTGACTCTCTTCCTCTACTTGAACAAGAAAGCCCTGAAGTCAGGAAACTTTCCTCTTCCCCTCAGCTTTGGAATCCTTATCTTCCTTCAAGGTGAATCTTCCCTTGGCAGAATAATAATCCTGACACATTGCCGGATTGCCCCGGTAGGGATGGCTCATTCCCTCCACCGACATCCTTGCACCAAGAAGTAATGATTAGGATTAGCTAACATTTACATAACATAACATTTATGCTTTAAGGTTTGCAAAGAATTTGTCAGATGTTCTATCATTTGATCCTCACAACAACCCTGGGAGATGAAATAATAATAATTATCATTCCCATTTTACAGATGAGGAAACTGAGGTCCAGAGAAGGCCCCAGGACTTCTAAGCCCAATTAAGCAGCAGGGCCTGGAGTCACAAGCTAGGCAACTCCAAGATTAGCATTCTTTCCATTGCACCAAGGATGATGTTCCTGGGTAAAAAGCTCTAACAGAAACTCACAGGGAAGAATAACGGGGGCAAGTAGGTGATTTAGTGGGTCGGAGTCAGGAAGACCTGAGTTCGAATTTGTCCTCAGACACTCACCAGCGCATGACCCTGGACACACCACTTCATCTCTGTTTTCCTCAGTTTCCTTAACTGTAAAATGAGGATGATTGCTGCATCTACCTCAGTGTTTTGGGAGAATAAAACGGGATTGTTTTGGGGAAGTGCTTAGCTCAGGTAGGAGCTTAATAAATGCTCGCTCCCTTCTTGCCACCTCCCAGGGCTACTGTGATGATCAGATGGGATAATATCTGCAGAGTGCTTTGCAAACCTGAAAGCGCCACGCGAATGCCAGAGCTCATTGTTTATTATTATTATTATTATCATTAAGCCAATCCATAAACCAAGACCCTGCTTACACAAAAATAAAGGTAATCACTTTTTGTAATTCATGTTCTCATCGCTCTTTGGTAAGACCACCCTGTCTCACTGTAGCCCAGATATCATAACGAGATGAGAACAGCCACAATCAATTAATCAATGAATCTGACACCTTGGACTTAAGTGTGAAAAGCCCACTGCACCAACTGCAGTAACGCTGGACGGGAAGTCTATTCTAAGCAACAAGCTAGCTGGAGTCAGAGAGATTAAGGGAACACGGGAGTGACGGAAGTGTTCTAGCCAAAAACTCCTGAGAGGAAGAAGGGGGTCTGTATATATATACATATCTACTGCATACGTGTGTACACATTCACTTATCCATGTACATGCATATGCAAAATATATATGCATGTGTACGCATGAAGGCAACTAGGAGGCACAGTAGATGGAGTGTAGGGTGTGGAGTCCAAAAAGTCCTGAGTTCAAATGAATACTCACATATGTACTAGCTATGTGACCCTGGGCAAGTCACTTCACCATGTCTGCCTCAGTTTCCTTATCCGTCAAATGAGCTGGAGAAGGAAATAACAAACCACTCCAGTATCTCTGCCAAGAAAACCCCCAAATGGGGTCACCAAGAGTCGGACATGACTGAAAAACCACAAAATGTATGCATATACACATATATCCACTATGTGTATATATATATTTACCTATTATATAGAGTATGCCTATATATTTTATGCATACATGTGTGTATATTCACATATATGTTCAGTCTTAAATTCATTTTTGTGGGGAGGATTATTCAAGTCTCTGGGTCCCAAACAACTGGCAACCCTAAGAGTCGTGAGTAATAATCTCTGTGATTCTTAACTCCCATTGACCAAGCAGCAAGAACACTAATTATCACCAAAGAGAGAGTTAACTCTTCTACCTTTTCAAAGCCCTGGACAGAGTTGGACACCTAGAACCTCTGGTTCTAGAGGAAGACAAGTCAGGCATCCATTTGGGCCAAGGTCACAAGTCCCATGTCCCACCACAGACATGGTGGTGTTTGTTTTGTTTTTTTGTGGGGAGGACAGAACCTTATAATAATGTTGTTGATGTTCAGTCATTTTTTAGTCATGTTCAACTCTCTGCAAAAACCCATTCAGGGTTTTCTTGGCAAAGATATGATTCACCATTTCCTTCTCCAGCTCGTTTTACAGATGAGGAAACTGAGGCAAGCAGGGCTCAGTGACTTGCCCAGGGTCACACAGCTGGATTTGGATTCATGAAGATGAGTCTTCCTGACTACACTCATAATAGTAATTGCACTCATTCAAGTCTATACAGTCCTCAGTGGTTTTCAAAGCACTCTTTCACATTCTGCTCCAGGGGAATTAGGAATGAGACCAAGATAAGGAAGAATAGTGGGGGAGGGATATGGAAGAAAGAGTTCTCATGGAACTTGGAGCACTGGCCCCTTTCCACACCTTTCCCCCCACCCCACTCTTGCCATAGCTAGCAGCCAGATGCACCTTTACTTTGACCCCTTGTCTCTGTAGGGAGGACAAAAAATGCTTTAGAAAACCTCGCCTTGGCCTTGTCAGCTTTGCAAAGTGGAGGGAGGTGGGAAGGATGGGGAAAGTGGATTGTGTAGGGAAAATATTTTCCTTGATGAGATCACAGATAACATCAAAGTTCCAAAGTGTCTCCTTAAAAATGTCAGAGAAGAAGGGAGCGTGTGCAGGGGGAAATTACACGCATGGATGTGGCAGGCCCGAATTTAAAGAGATTAGAAAAGAGAAATCCCACAGAAGTCGAGCTAAAAATACACCTTCTTATAACGGGTTTTAATTTAAATCTCAACTGCTCAAGTACTTCTAAGCCTGTGGGAAGGGCCCTGTGGCCTAGTGAGCAGAGTACTAGTCCGGGAGTCAGGAAGACCTGAGTTCAAATTTGACTAGCTGTGTCCAAGGTCCTTGTGAAGACCAAATGAGATACATTTGTGAGGTTACAAATGTATTTTAAAATGCCACGTATGGCTACTTACGATTATTATCGTTACATTCTACTAGGGACAATACACAATACTTAAAGAAATAAATACAAGTTCTTCTGAGGACAGAGAGAGATGTGAACAGCGAAGGAGGACCACAAAAGGGTTCCTGTAGCTGATCCCGAAAGGGCTGAGGCTTTGAGAGAGAGAGAGAGAGCACCACAGGCAAAGGAAGGGTGAGAGGCAGGTTCTGGAATGGGGATATCAGACCACAGCAAGCCAGCCACTTTGGCTGGAACAGGAGAGGCCCAAAGGGCCTGGACCCCACATCACCTGTACTGGGATGCCCATTAATATACTAGATTAAATAGAATGACCTATTTTGTCATGAAATAACAAAAGGCATGATGGGATGGGTCTGGGTTCCAATCCAGACCCTGCTTACTCATCCCTGGTAGCAGGGCCACCCAATCCAATTTTCTTTGGGAATTCATCTTGGGAAACAAGACAGAAAAAAGAAAACATGGCTTTGTGGACCCCAAAACAATGACTGTTGCTTTGAAATCAAGAGGGACTCTGGCTAAGTCTTTTCTCCTTTCTGAGTCTCTGTTTCTTCATCCAGAAAAGGGGACAATAACACTTATCCTGTCTTAACCAGGGTGGGAGTCACTGAGTCTTTTACCAGGGCCCCACGTCCATTCATTTCCCCTCTCTAGGCTTCAGTTTACCTTTGTTGAAAATGGTGGTAAGCATCTTTATCTTAACTATCTCTGCCCCTGGAAGGATTGTTGTAAAAATCACTTAGTATCTCTAAGTGCCCTAGGAAGCTCACTAAGATGATAAATTACAGAGAACGTACCAACATTTATTGGAGGAGGGAGATTCCATACCAGAAGCTTCCCACATGGATGAAATCAGTGACTCAGACAAAAGCATACTTAAGCCTGATAAGTGCCAGAAATATAAAGAATCTAACTGGTATTACAGCGTTTAAGAAAGACCATCTTTTCTATGAAACTTTGAGGATTCCAACATGTTTTCCTCACAACAAATCTGGGTCTCACCTTCCTAAGGGGTAAAAAGAAGAGCTCTATATCTATAAATCTGTTGAGTGTGTCGTATTATAATTATATATTATTAATCATAATTATATATTATATAATTATATAAATATGTATTATGACTAATTATGAATTATTCTCCCCATTTCAGAGATGGTAAGAACTTGCCCACTGCCCAGAGGGTTATAACTGGAGCCTGGATTCAGAGTGAGGGTTCCTGCCTTCAGGATCTGTGTGTTTACACCATATTTTGCTGCCTGTCCAGTCTGAGAGAAGGGTCCTCTCTTGTTTCCCACCAAAGCACCTGGAAGAGGGCTGAGCCCACAGCTGGAGCTCAATAACCAATGGCTGCATTGAATCATAAAAGAAAGAAGAGTTGATTTGGGAGCTTCAGCACCCGAGGCCACATCTCAGTTCTGAATTTACTTCCTCTGTGTGTCCTAACACTAAACCAATGGACTAACTGTGGTTAATTATTGTGACTTAACCAACCTGCAATTCTATACTCCTTCACAGCTTACAAAGCTTCTTACTATTTCCAAAAGAGTTGGGAATAATTAGTCCAAGTTTTATCATCCCATTCTCCAGAGGAATAAATGGGGTTCAGCTAATAAAGTGACTTGCCCATGTTTACACTGATACAAGTTAGAGACAGAATTTAGTCTGTTTCCCTAATTCTGTGATGATGATCACAAGAGCTGGAAGGGTCAACAATAAGAGATCTCAGGATCACAGATTTTGAGGGAGAGGCCATCTAGTTCTTGTTTTACAAATGAGGAAACTGAGGCCTAGAGGAGGGACATGCTAAAGATCAGGTCCTCTGCCTCCAAATATAATGCTCTTCCCACTGAACCACACTGTCCAGAAGAAGGAAAACCACATGTATCTGGTTCTGGGCAGTGAAGAAAAAACATGCTAACGACACCTTTGCACCTTGGGCAAATTAATCCCCTTGGGCCTACATTTCCTCTAAGTAAAACTCCTCATTTGTACAAATAGGGAAATGGAGGTTCAGGGAGATTAGGATAATTTGTCCATGCTTACACATGCAGAGAGTGAGTGGTCTTAAGTCCTCTGATGCGTGATTTGTTCTCTTTCTACTATGAATAATTCAGACATTCTTCTCCTATGGAATGTAAGCTCATTAAGGGGAGGGTCCATATGATGTTTGTATTTAGATCACTAGTGTTCTGTGGGTGCCCATTCTGGGGCAGGCAGACCCTTAATGACTGGCTGCCTGATAAATGACCGACTGATTGATTAAATAATGCAGGCTCACCAAAACCAAAGACTTGGGCAGCTTAGTTTTTGCCTTTCAGCCTGCAACAATGGAGGGTCAACTGTTTAACAACATCTGAGAGCCCTGAGACCCCAAAGGGATGCAATGGTAGTCTGGAGAAAGACCATCTGTCTGCCAGTCTGTCTGTCCCCAAGCCTTCTTTCTGTACTTACATGTTAAATAATTACATCTGAGTTCCACCGTGGGCCCAAAGTCCCATGCATCTCATACTGTCCATAGATAAAGAGTGTGCCTCCAGCCTCTACAAGTTCCTACTGTTAGGGATTTTCTGATGTGGTCTCTTCCTAGCCTAGAGCTGAAGTCAAAAGTAGTCCCCATTCAATTCTGGACCCGCTATTGGTCCAGGGATTGTGTTAGCTCGATCTGGTTAGCATTCAGTTTCCAGGTATTGGGTTCATCTAGAACAGTTAGCCTTCAAGGCCCACAGATTGTGTTAACCAGGTACAGCTAGCCTTCATGCTATGATCAAGGGTTTTTCACCTTTTTTTTTTTAAATGATGGACCCCTTTGGCAATTCTGGTGACACTTTCTGAATCCCTTCTCAGAATCATGCTTTTAAATGTGTAAAATAAAATCCACAGAATTAAAACAAAATCAATTACCTGAAAATACAATGATCAACATTCTAAATTAAAAGTGCACGGACCTTGAGGTAGGAAGCCCTTATCCAAAGGCTGCTTTCTCTCTCTTAATTTGTACACACTCTAAACCAGAGAAAGGGCTCTACGATGTTGAGTCCCCAACCCAGAATGCACTGGGAACACGCTAAACATTAGCCTCAGGGTATAATCGGGGCCAAGTCTACTTTCGTAGGGTCTGTCCCCCAAGTCTCCACTCACTCACAGCTACCACCCTAGTTCAGGTACTTAACATCTTTCACCTTGATTCCTGTCAATATTCCCTCACTGACCTCCCTACCTCAAGCCTGTCCCTTTGCCTCCTCCACACAGCTGCCAAAGTGCTTCTACTTTGACAACGTCACTTCAAAGTTCAAGAGTCTTCACTGGCTCCCTACTCCTCGTCCAATAAGATAGAAGCTTCTCAGTCTGCCAATTAGAGCCTGTTGAATTAAGGCTTTGGACTATCTTTCCAGGCTTACTTGATATCACTCAGATTCAGGGTTCCAGCTAAAATGTCTACTAGCTTTTCCTTGACTTTATCAGACTTTTACACCTCTGTGCTTTGGCATCCCATCCCCCTCTTTTGTCTTGGAATCCTTAGCTGTTTTCAAAGTTCAGCTCAGGTAGCCCCTCCTCCATGAAGCATTTCCTGGACCCCCCCCCCCCCAAATGAGTATTTTATGTGGACTTATTTTGTTAGATGCTGAATCCCACCAATAAATTCTACATTCTTTAAGGATGGGCACTGCTGGTTTTTGTCTTTGTATACCCAAAGCTTAGAACATTGTAGGGGCGTAAGAAGTGCTGAACAAAATGGACTGGATTTCTGACCCCAGTTTGGTGTTGGATCATTGCATCTGAATGTGTCAGAGCACATTCTGAAAAGTTTATTTTGATGTCCTTGTTATTTGGGGATGCGGCAAAGGAAGGGGCCACATCTGCTATCTCATGGTCTGAGGACCTTCCATGAGGAGTCAAGCATTCTCTCCACTGCACTGTGGCTTTCCCTGTATCACTGCTGTCATTTTTATAAAAGCCCTTCCAAGCACACGAATGCCCTACGAATGGCAGTGGTACCCTGGTTGGATGTCTGCATGAAGAAGAGATGAGCTGAGCACCAGCCCACAGGTTTTTGAGAACACTAAAATGCTGGTGGGGCAGGGTGTCCCCTCCATCCTAGCTTTGAGGCCAGACCACGAAGATGTTCAATAACTGGTGAATTCTGCAGAGTCTGCAACTGAAATGAGAAAAGGGCCTGACACCTGACCTTGGAGTGGGTCGCAGTCATGGAGCCACCTGGCCAATGGCTCTCCCTGGGAAGCAGGGAGGGGCAAAGTGCTTAATGGAAGAGAATGGGCCCTCCATTGACAGCTCCCTTTGATGGATGGTAGTGGTAAGTGAAGGGACTCCTTTGGCATGGGCTCCAATTTCATCTCCCAGGGTGGTCTACATGCCCCTGTGCACGTGCTTATGGACACACACACACACACACACACACACACACACACACACGGGACACATTTCAGTCACTCCTCAGAGGATGTGGCAGTGGAAATGGCCAAAGGCAGTGAGCCTCAGAGAAAAAAACCCTCCCTCCCTTGGTCCCTTGCTCTCCACTGGGGCGGAGGGCTTAGGAAAGGAAATCTCTACATGGGCCACCCACCCCGTGTCTTGTGCTTTGGGGATAAATAGAAGTCAATGGAAATCTTGACATCTGCCAGCCCATTCCTGCCCTTGCCAGTCTTACTGATCAAATACTCACCCCCAAAAATGTAAAGAAAAATAAGAGAGAAATTAACCAAAAAAATCCCTCTGCACTAATTCAATTTTAATATTTATTTTGGAAATTGATTGAATTATAGTACAGGAAACCCACTAAATTAGGCCAGTCGAAGCAATATGTTTTTCTTCCTGAGAATATGGCACTATATGTGATTCCATCTTTGTTTTCCTTTGAGAGTTGATTAAAACTATGAAAATATCTTTCCCAATGTCACAATGGATTTGAGGTAAAATGAATTAGACAAGGGGAAGGAAAATTATGTCGAGCAGATAAACTTTGGTGATTCTGTTCTTTAGAGGCTGAGATAGGGGGAATTTGGAGTTTTCTGAGCTGGCAAGAAGGTCACTAGTTTCCAGGGTCTGCCCTCACCTTGCCTCCTCCATGTTGTCTCCTCTTCCTGGTAGACAGGCTTGCACCGAAAACCTCCCGCTAGAAAATGGGCTATGCTCATTTTGCAATGACTAGTACAGTCTGCTATTGACCATCTCATTATGCCGCGTTCCATTTATAAACATGGCTAACCGCGAAGTTTATGGAGACTTTTTTTGTGCAGCTTTAATAGGATATTGATCGAGAGCATGGCTGGAGTGGACTGCCATTGAATTGTGGAACGGCAGACAAAAAGCAAGGTCATAGGAACTCTTTGGTCTATGCCTGCAATCTATTTTTTATTATAATCTTTTTTCCCTTCTTTCTCTAATGCCGAAGCCCAAAGGGTCCATTTCAAACATCAGGGCTGGCTAAGCAATGGGGACAATTTTTTAAAATGGTAATTTCTGCATGACAGAGTCTTCTCATTACTAACGAGAGGAAAAAACCAATGGACCACTCATTCAAAGAAAATAAGTTTAGGCTGGATTTATATACATAAATACACACATATATACATATATACACATATATGTGTGTGCATAACTATATCTCTACATATTATACATTTCTTTTATATATGACATATATTTCTCTATACATATAGGCAGACCTGTACTATACCTCAAGCCTATATGTATATGTACATACATGTGTTTTTACATATACATGTATATATGAATACGAATACATATGTTTAAAAAAGTCTAGCACATGTGCTACAAACCTGAGCTTGTAGCACAGTAGGATGAAAAGATTGCTCAACAGGGAGGTAGAGGTCCAGGGCTGGAATATTGGCTACCCATGTGACCTTGGAAAAGTCATTTCCCCTTCTTTGGGTCATCATTTCTAAAAGAAGAGTGCTGGACTTGGTGTTCCTTAAAATCTTTTCTGGCTGCAAATAGATGCTGGGAATCATGGCCCCTCCCACTGCATGTAAGCTCCTTAAGGAAAGGATCTCATTAATGTTTGCCTCTGGATTTCTAACACTTAGCACACAGTAGTACATGTTTGCTGAATCAAATTAAATTCAATCAGTGGGAAAGAGCCTGAATTAGAAAATACATTCTGGGGCATGGTAAAAGGAGCTCTTGGCTTGGAGTCAGAGGCCCCAGGGCCCCCACTCTTCCTTCGCCCAGCCCTGTGTAAGCTTAGGCAAACCAGAAACTCGGCTTCCTCTTTTTAAAAACAGAATGCTGGAGGAGATGACCTTGGAGGTCTCTTCCATGGCCCTCTGTTTCCTGTATATTCAAGCTGTCTACCCGATTAGAATGTAAGCTCCTTGAGGGCAGGGGTAGATTTTGCTGTTTCTTCACTCTCCAGCATTTCCCACAATGCCTGCCTCACAGTAAGGGTCTGATCAATAAATGCTGGTCGGCTGATTGACCCAGCCTTAGATCTCCACCTCTACTTGGAATGAGGGAACAGAATGACATTTATTCAGGCACCCTCCAGAGGAGGCACATATCTACAGAAAAAAAATAATACAAAATAGATTAAGAAATGCAGTGTCATTTTTGGGGGCAGCAGGGAAACTGTTGCACTAAGAACTTGGAAGGACCAGGAAAAGCTTCCTATGGGAGGGGGCATGTGAGCTGCGCTAGGCAGGAAGCCGAGGGAGCTGGGGAGATGGAGGGAAGGAGGGAGAACATTCCAGGCCTGTGGGGCCACCTGGGCCAGAGCACTAAAAGGTCTCCGGTTTTCCTGAGTCAACTCTCTGACCATACTCTTCTGCTCAGTAGGAATGCAACAAACTGCTTTTATTCAGCCACAGGCTGAAAATGAGGCCCCGCACCTTGAGGCAGGTGCCCAAAGCTCACCCTCAGGAGGCCCCTGGAGGGCTCCTGGGCACACGGAGGCTGCTGCTGGGGTGGGGGTGCAGCAGGAAGCCAGCACGGTTTAAAGGCACCGAGCTGCCACTAGGGTGCCACCTCATGCCAGGCTGGAGACCAAGCGCTACTCCATTCGCTTCCATGTCCCATTGACGAGCAGCTCTGGAATCCTGCAGCACTCTAGGAGTCCAGGCCTGCCTGCGGCCGGGCCAGGACAATCCCGTGGCTGGGGCTCTCACAGATTCTGCAGCAAGGCTGCCGGAACCCCAAACCGAGCTGGGTCACTGGGAGGGCTTTTTCACACCCAGAGAACCCACTGCTGGCTCTGAGAACCCTGGCTTTATCCAAATTCCAGGGCCCTGAAGTCATCCCCAGCCTCGGAGTTTACTTAACCCTTGCAGCTTCTGAGGATGGAGAAACCACGGGGAGAGAAGAAAAAACCATGCAGCCCAGAGCCACAATGCCCTCTGGGTATCTGCGGTTTCCCCTGCCTCACCCAGTAAAGCAGTGAGGGTTTAAAAAGCACTCCACCAACTTCGGGTCTGACCGAGTCAGCACTTTCAAAGGAAGTGGGGAGAGACAAGGGAATTTTTCAGAGGACGTTCGCATCAGGAAAGCAAGTTGACTTCCACAGACACACACCCACACACAGGGGGTACAGCTGGCTACAGAGTAAAATGAAGCTGTGGATGGGTGGGTGGATGGGAGGAAGGAAGGATGGATGGATGAATGGATGGATGGATGGGGGTGGGTGGTTGGATGGGTGAATGGATGAGTGGATGGAAGGATGGGGGTTGGGGTCATCTACCTGCATCAGTAAGCAAGCTTCTAAGGAGAAGCCAGATTGTGGCAAATGCATGGGAAACAGACCAATCCAAGAGGGCCTCCTTGAGAAGTCTTTGTTTGAGAATGCACCATCGGGCAAGAGAATCTCTCAACAGATGGTTTCTGTCTCTTTGCTCATGATAATATGCAAAAACAACTTTAGGGATTCTGTAACACACAGAAAGCCAGAGATGAGTCTTCTTTGGCTCCGATATAATACAGAGCAGGGGAAGGAGTTGGCTCTGGAGAGCCGGAGGTCCTGGGTTGGAATTCACGTTCTCTCCCTCCCTCTCTGTGTGCCCCTTAATCTCTAGGGGCCAGGCAACCCAGGGGCGAGGAATAGGATTACAGACTGAAAGGCAGAAGGGCCCTCGGAGGCCTTTATTTCACCACTGAGGAAAGTGAAGCACAGAGAGGTTATGGAATCTGTCTCTGCGCACACAGTAACTCGGGGTTTCTAAATTCTGAGCCAGGGCTCTTTCAGTAAACAAGCATCTATTAAATGCCCACAGTGTGCCAAGAACTGTGCTTTCACCTGTGATCACAATAGCTGCCACTGATACCACACTTGGAGGAACTCAAAATGTTTTACGTGGATTTATGTTCTTTGTTCTCCCAACAGACCAGTGGGGCAAGCTAACACCTCTGGTGCAGAAGTGAGGAAACCAGGCTCAGGGACTGACTCCTGGTCATACAGCTTGTGTCTCAGGTATGATTCGAACCCAGATCTTTCTGATGCAAAGTTCAAAGATCTAGTTATACTCTGCTCTCCGAGCCTCAGTTTCCTCACCTGTAAAACAGATGCGATCCTGGTACTGCCTCCCTCACAGGTGGTGATGAAGGGAGCGCTTGGTGAATTCAATTCAAGGTAAGATAGGAGAGGACACTCCCAGATGCGGAAGCTTCATCCACCATGCAGACAGAGCCCTTCCCTGCAGCTCTGACTCTGACCGCTGCCTGGAGCCCTGGCTCACCAAATCAGGCAGGATCTGAACCCAGGTTTGCTGACTATTATCATGACAATAAGTGCCTTTTCTGACTCTCCCCAGATCCTAATGCTCCTTCCTTCAAATTATTATGCATTTATAGACTTAGAGTTGCGCAAATTGTTTCTCCCATAAAATAGAAGATCCTTCAGGGCAGGCTCTGTTTAATTTACATCTCTGTATCCTCAGCAGCTAGGTGGCACCACAGTGCATGGAGTGTTGAGCTTGGAGGCAGAAGACCTGAGTTCAAATCTAGCCTAAGACAATTACTAGCTGTGTGACCCTGGACAAATCACTTCACCCTGTTTGTCTCAGTTTCCTCATCTGTAAAATGTGCTGGAGAAGGAAATGGCAAATTGCTCCAGTATCTCTGCCAAGAAAACCCCAAATGGGTCACAGAGAGTCTGAGGCCAGAACTGCACAAGAATAAACCTCAGCACGGCACCAGGAACATGGGCAGAACTTCATAAATGCTTGCTGAATTCTCATCATTTCTGTTACACAATCTTAAGCTTCCTGTCCTTTCTGCCTCCCACTGAAACTTCTGCAACACTGAAATTTTCCATGTCACCATTAACCGTATGATTACCTAGGGAAATTGAGTGTTGATTGACTAAGTGATTGATTTCAACTGAAAGGGGGCTGATTCAGAACCCCAGAGGTGGGAGGAATTCTCACAGTGTCCTCGGAGAGTGAAGAACGGAGGTCTTACGAAAGGGCCACCTTGCTGGCTGAGTGACAAAAGGAAGCCAGGGTTAGTTTGGGGGTCTTCCCTCTTTCTTTTTCGACAGGCTCTTGACCTTTACCGGCTAGGGGCCCAGAGCTGATGAGAACAAAGCTTCCTGAGGTGGCAGCCGGTGGGAGTCCCTGACTCAGGGACTGAGTCCTCAGGGACCATCAAGTCAGGCCTCGTTTCTGCTGCCGGGCAATGAGGGCACCCGCCGGCTGCCCAGGTCTCCTCAGGGTTGTGTCCTGGAGCCAGAGCTCTCCCTTGAGCCTCTCTGGCACCCCACCTTTTAGGGAGCTCTTTGAAAAACAACCAACTTTGTAAAGAGGTATTCTCCAGTGCTAGCTACTGAAGGCGCTTCAAAAGGGCAGGGGTCACGTAGAAGAAAGTGGACAAGAACCGAACCAGATTCTCCCCTGGGAGTGGAGGGGAAGACGGGGAAGGATAATGTCAAATCCAAACGCTCACTGAAAGATGCCACAGAGAATGCTCCCCAATGGGCACTGCCCCAGGAGGCGGCAAACCCCCAAGACCATGAGTGCTGTGCTAGACAGGCCAAAGGAGGAGAGGACAGGAGGGGGAGAAGGCCAGGCAGACAGAGCACTGGAAGGGACCTCCAAGGTCATCTGGTCCAGTGGATACCAGAACAACAGCTCCTCTACAACACTCTTAGAGAGAAGGGGACTGTGCAAACTGAGGCCAAGTGCCTTTTGTGAGGTCACTCAGTAGTTAAGTGGGAGGGACCGGTGGTGAACTCGAGTCTCCTGAATCCGAGATTAAGATGTTACACATCTTCAAGGCCTGCAAAAGTGGGAGTTATCTGCAAAAATGGGAACAATGATAATGTTATCTAATGCACCAGGTTGTTGGAAAGGAAAGTGCTTTGCAACTTTGTGTTTCTCCAGAAGAGTGAGCTACTAATATTTATAACAAATCTCACAGATGCATGAGGAACCCCATAAGATGAAGGGGTGAAAGAGCCAAAGAAAAACTTCAGGACTCCCATTAGTGACCAGCTATGACTGAGGTGAAAAGAGGACTGGGTAGAAGCATGCTCTCCAGCTCCCCTCAGAGGTGGTGGACCACAGTGCGGAATGAGGCATATGCACTCAGACAGGCCAGCATGTTCATCTACTCTGCTTAACAATATGGCTCTGCACATGGCAGGGGTCTTCAGAGGCACAGAGTCATTGCGAAGGAACAGGAAGGTAAAAGGAAACTATGTCATTCAATACAATACTGTTCCTTTTAAAAAGAGGAAAATGGCTGGTGAGAGGGGTCATTGTTTGGTCTGATGCCTTTATATTTAGCAGGTATTCTGCTTGAAGTAAATATCCTTGGCTTTAAAAAAAATCAAGCTCACTCTCAGTATCACACACCCTGCCCCCAGCATCTTTTTTTCTGACTTAAATCTTTTAATGTATAACAGATAAATTTTAAAAACACTTATTCATTGGGAGAAAAAGAAAAATACGTGATGAACAAGCACAGATAAAACCATTCCCCCAAAGTCTGACAGACCTGGGAATGACGGGCACTGGGACAGACAGATGAATGACAGACAGATGGACAGGTAAGTCCGACAGAC
>NW_027185850.1:14135254-14250537 GCF_028583685.1 Petaurus breviceps papuanus
GACAGACAGATGAATGACAGACAGATGGACAGGTAAGTCCGACAGACTTGGGAATGACAGGCACTGGGGCAGACAGATGGATGGGTAGGTAGACGGGTGGATAGATGGGTAACTGTAGGCATATTTCGGAACCTCTGACATCCCCATCTGCAGAAGGGTCAATGACAACAGGGCCCACCTCTCCAATCTGTTGTGAGGATTGAGTAAGACGGTATTTGTGATGCGCTATGCCTGGCACGCAGTAGGGGCTTAATAAATGCTTCTCTTCTTCCTTCTCCTGAGACATGGGGCTGTATGATCTTGGGCAAGTCATCTAACCAAGTCCATATCTAGCTATTTGCATGCTGGCTGCCCCATTACAATACACACTGTTTGAAAACAGGAGGTGATTTTGTCTTTCTTTGCATCACAAGCTCTTCATATAGATGGTATCTGGCTCAGCGGAAGAGTGTTTTTTAAATTGTGTGCTTGGTGCTTAGCACATAGCAGGCACTTAATAAATGCTTGTCCATTAGACTGGTTAAATGCTTGGTGACTGACTGGCTAACCTCGCAGTGCCCCAAGGCAACACTGCACCCTCTACTGGAGAAGAGACTCTCTTTATCCAGAAGTTCCTCAATCAGTGAAAGCACAGGTCAGCTGGCACAAGGCCTTGAGTACACTGGGCGGCTCCTCAGTGGGTCGTCCCAGAGGGCAAGAAGGATGGATGGTCTGGGACTTGCATCGGTGGAGGGAAGAGCCACGCGGAGAGCTCAGAGATGCACCCAAGTGCTGAGTGTAACCACTCCAGGATTCCCCGGGGAAGCTCAGCAGAGGTGCTGGGTCTGTGGGGCTTGGGAGTGATTGATTTCCGGCCTCTACTTCAGTAATGGCAGCCTCCTTAAGTGGTAGCACTTTCTGGAAGGTGCCTGGACTCCTGAATGTTACCCAAGCTAAAGGGTGCTCTTGGAAATCCCTAGATGCGGTTGGCTTAATGGGCTCTGGGTAGGCGGGGCGGGAGCCCCCTGGGAGCTGCAGACCTCAGCCTAGCCCAAGGCCAGGATGAGCCAACAGCACATACTGGTCTCCATGTGATCATCAGCAAGAGGCTGGGTTTAATTGAGTCCTGGAAAGCCAGGAGGATACAAACCCAAAGAGGAAACTGAGCGGCAATGAGGTCCAAGCAGCAACATCAGGGTCCCAGAACCAACGCAAAGAAGCCAGGACATCTCTCTGTGTTGGCTCATGCCAGATTTCTTTCTCTCTCTCTCTCCTTTTTTTTTTTTTGGTGCTTTTTGTAGGGCAATTGGAGTTAAGTGACTTGCCCAAGGTCACATGGCTAGTTTTTGCATTAAGTGAATGAAGGCAAATTTGAACTCAGGTCCTCCTCACTCCAGGGCTGGTGCTCTATTCACAGTGCCACCTAGCCACCCCTCATGCCATATTTCAATGGACCTGTGAGCTCGCTCTTGGGAGTTCTCCCTCGAAGAAGGCCACCATGGCAGCCCAAACTGGGGTCTCTTGGCCATGCCCTCCCTCTTCCAATTTCACTACAGGAGATGCACCCATCAAACTGGGGGCCCTTCTCACTTTTTCTTGACCTTGTGAGAATGCTGGGGGAGCACTTAGGGTCCTCATTCTTGATACCTGGTCAGACCACATAACTTATTTCCCCAAAGCACAAAACAAAACAAAGCAAAAACAATTGCCACAATTTGAACCAAACTTGTTCTATTTTGCCAGCTTTCTCCCATTAATCAGGCTCGAGATTGAGCAGCCCTGGGAGATTTTTTTCTTTTAAAGGAAAACTATGGTAGCAAGAAGTGATAAAAAAAACCTCAAACAGCATCAAACAGAGCTTTGGAGTCAGAGAACCTGAGTTCAAATCTCCTTGCTGCTTGAGAGACTTCCTAAACCTGAAGGTGACAAGACAAACTGTGTGTGCCTGAGCCTCTTCATCTTCAGCCTTCTTTCCCTTATATCTTGCTGCCTAGCATATCTGTGAAATGGAGGCAACAATGACATTTGCTACTTTAAGTATGTGGAAGTATGAGCTCCATGCCATAGAACAGTGACCATGGAAAAGTCCCTTAATGTCTCAGGGCCTCTGTTTCCTCATCTATAAAACAAGGGAGTTGGACCCGACAGCCTCTGAGGTCCTTCCTTGCTCAAGACTTTGATCCTGTTATGCTTTTAGTTTTAACCTGGCTCCCAGGCACCCCATCTTCTCCCACTCCTGGAGGAGAATAAGAGGCAATCCTCATTTCTCCTTCAGCCACCTTCCCCTGCTGCCCCTGAGCTCCTCAGATCACTGTCATACACAACTGTATCCCATCTCCCTCCTTCCTGCCTGGTCATCTCTGCGAAGCTTTCCTTAGTCCTCCAGTCCCCACAGATCCGCCATCTTGGCCCTGGCTGAGAGTTAGTCAGAGACCAGAGCAGGAAGAATCAAGGCTCATCGATGGGGCCAAAGATAAGTCAAGGGCAGCTAAGTCAGACTTCAGCATCCGGGTCCTATATACAGCCAGTGAAGCTGAGACAGGAATTCTATGTTAAGTTGGGAAGTAAACAAGTGAACAATAGAGGTCTTCCTTTCTCGTGGGATTGTACATCCAGAGCAGGAAGAGAGATTCAGGGTCACCTAGCACAGCCCCTCCATTTTGCAGATGAAGAGACACATTAAAGTGACTTTCCCAAGGTAACAAGATGACAAGTGACCAAGGCGGGATTCTAAGCCCTGACATCAAAGCTAGACCTCTAACCATTACACTGCATGGCCTCTCCTCTTGAATTATTCAGTAGCCTTCAAAACCACCACTCTGTCTCCCAATACCTAGCATAGTAATATGACTATTTCTACATTATTCCTTTATTCTATTTTTTGCTTTTTTTTTTAATGCAACCAAAGGCATATTGCTAGGACCATCAGTAAAGCACCTAGACTAATTTCTGAATCAAGGTGTAAGAAGGATCATCTTCATTCTGCCTGGCTCCTTTGGGCATCCAAAATGGTGTGCTGAACAAGGGCTGGCATGCTGTATTTATCTTGCACCTCCTTGGAGGGGAGGGGAAGTATATGGCCAGGAGCGGGACTGATGGATTATAGGAGATGGATCTCTTTATTCACTTTTCTTACAGAATGGAAGGAAATCCCAAGGAGGCAAAAGCAAGATGTCCCGACAACTCAAGCTCTCCCACAGTAACGTGGGCTCCTGTTCGTAGAAATAAGACACTCTTCTCCGCTCCTCCCATCTCCCCTTCCCTATTCACATTGTAGATCTTCAAGATAAAGGTATGGTTTGGGTTGGGCTGGACGGACTCCCCAAGTTCCCTCTCCACTCTGAGGCTCTGGTATTTCCAGATCCAAACTATACAGTTCTTCTTTCAATTGGGAGCAATCCCCAAGGTAAACATCAAGTATTTATTAAGCACCTTTGATATACCAGGCATTGGGAACACAAAGCTAATAAAAGGAATAAAAGAAGGGCTGTGTGTGTGTGTGTGTGTGTGTGTGTGTGTGTTTGTCCCAATCTCACATTGGGGCTATCTGAATTATGGTGCAGCCAACGTCCAATGGATGAACCTTTGTATGGGGGGGGGGCGGTCAGGTACTCTCAATTCCCAGTTGTTAGTGACTATTGGCAGACTGGTGACGATTCTACAGGGGGCATTCATACTGTGGGCATTAGCATTCCTTAAAGGTCAAAGCCAGATCTTTTTACAAAGCAGAATGTCTCAGGAATTGGAGAAAGCTGCCAGATTTCCCCTCCTGCCCACTTTAAATGAGGGAACTGGAAAGACCATTAATCTCACAAGATCATAGAGCTAGTGCTGAAAAGTACCTTACCAGGCACCAGGCCCAACCTTCTTTTGTTTTACAGATTAGAACACTGAGGCTAAGATCCAGTGGTTAAGTAACTTGACAGACACAAGGTCATGGATGAAGACTTAGATCTGGCAATGTCTTGAATGATAGACTTGGGATCAGGAAGACATGAGTTTGAATCCTGCCTCAGACACTTACTACCTGTGTAATCCTGGGCAAGTCACTTAACCTCTATCTGCCTCAGTTTCCTCAAGAGTAAAATTGGAATTGATAATAACACGTAACTCCCAGGGCTGCTAAAATGAGGGAATATTTGTAAAGTGCTTTGTAATATGTAAATGCTAGCTGTTATTACTAACTGTCATTCGACATATCACACGGCCTCTCTAATTAGGATTTCAATTCTTTTCCCAGGACTCCCATCAATATAGCATTTAACTTTTCCTGCTTTAAATTCTTGGCTGTAATGAGACAGCATTCTTACAAAGAATCTGGAGTGAATTTGAAAAGTTTTTGAGGACCCTTGAGGGGACAGGTAGTGAACTAGTCCAAAGGCAGCAGACATAGGCATGAAATAAAGGGAAAAGATACTTACTCTGGGACACTCTGACTAGCTCGGTCACACTGAAAACCCCTGATGTGACGAAACTGTCTTGGAAGCCCAAATGTCCTAGAGAAAAAAAGAAGAAGAGAAAGCATCATAAACAGGAGAGTTGTGGGCAATCCCGGACACCCAGACCGTCCATGGCTGTTTCACAATGATCAGACACATGACCAAGACCTTGTTTCCGACTCGGCCTGAATTATTGTTTATGTGGGAGGGCTCAGCCAGAAGGGAGGATGTCTTGTGGTTAAGTCTGCAGGTTATGGTAAGTGAACATGACCCAGCAGCAACAGGATGATTTTTGTAATGGTAAAGAAATTCAACAGGAAACCTGAAACAAAGGCCCATTTCAAGAACCGGTTACCTTGGATGACCTCTGGTGACTTAACAATGAGAAAGAAAGCATCGTATGTCGGGATGGGGGTAGGACAGCTCAGTTCTATAATTGTTTTAAACAGGATTCTCTAAAGAAACATCTGATCGAGATTATCTACCCATTCATTCAAACGAAACAAGACTTAAAGACGTGTTCTTCATTTTCAGAGCTGGGGGCGGGGGGAACGGGGGAATCAGAAAACAGCAGCTGCTGACAAAAAAATAAAGAAATAAGCTTAAACTCTCCAACTTTAAAATTCATGGTTTTTTTCCCCTTTCCCCCACATATACACTATACTTACTCTTGTTTTTTAGTAACAATTAGTTCCTTAAATCTTTAAAATTTTCATTTAAAGAAAAAATAAATATGATTATTCCAAAACTTTTTTTAACTCTTCTCTAGACCTTGAGTTTTCTCATTTCCTATCACCTATTTAGTATCTCACTTCATGTTAGGAATATTGTAGAACAGAAAAGTTTTGAATGGCAGGAGAACCTGTACGATGCTGAATGGTAAACTCAAGATGGATTCCAATCTACAAGTCGTAGGAGTCTATCTATCTCTCCCATCCCAGGAATTTGGTCATGAGTTTACACATATGCCCCTGGAACATCATCTTCAATGGCCATTTTTGAACTCAAGGCTGCAGGAGAGGTTTCCAAGATTCATGTTTTTTCAGAAACACAAACATCACAATTACCAGACAGGATAAGCAGCAGGTATTTTCAGGGTTAACTTGATGAAAGATGCCCACATATAATGCAAACTTTTGAGTCCAAAGCTTTAAAAAAAAAACTGGATCAATGCTGACACAGAGTTGGTACTTGATTAGTTTTAAATACATTTTGTTGATGCCTTTTGTCTTTAAATCACAAGAGAAGAAAAAGAAATCACAAGAAAAAAAAGGAGAAAAAAAAGCTGCTTCCCCTTCCTCTATACTGAACCCACCTTTGAAATAAGGAAAAATAGGGGCAGGTAGGTGGCGCAGTGAATAGAGCACCGGCCCTGGAGTCAGGAGGACCTGAGTTCAAATCTGGCCGAGACACTTGACACAAAAAAACTAGCTGTGTGACCTTAGGCAAGTCACTTAACCCTGTCTTCCCCCCCCATCCCCCACCAAAAGCAAAAAATAAAAAAAAGAACTAAGGAAAAATAAACAAAAATACTCAACACAGTGAACAGAGCTGACAATGTCTATACAACCTTCTGTCCCCATCCTCTGCCTTTCTACCCTAAAGAGGAACGAATATGTTTCATCATCTGTTCTCTGAGACTATCCCAGATTCTAAGGTTACTCAGATTTTAGCGTCATTTTAATGACTTTTTATTGACATTGCTGTACTCATGTACATAATTCTCTGGGGCCTACTTTCTCTGTATCAATTCAAACAAGTCTTCCCTTGTTTCTCTAATAACTCCTATTCCTTGTATCTCATTGCAAATTACATTCCATTATATGTCTATATCATTGCATCCCCTCCCTCCCATCCCCACACACTTATTCCCCTGCTGGTGGGCATCCACTTTGCTTCCATTTCTTTACTCAGAGAAATGTTGCCAAAAATACTTTGGGATAAACTACATCTTTGTCTTCAAGGTATAATAGGATCCATTAGCCAAAGGGTATGAAGAGTTTAGTCATTTTTATTTATTTATTTTGTATAATTCCAAACTGACTTTGAGGAGGGTTGGACCAATTCACAGTCCTACCAACATTGTACTGAGTCTGTCTTTCCATAGCCTCCCCAGGACTGACCATTCCTATCTCTTGTGACCTTTGTCAATGTGCAGCAATGTAAGTGATACATAAGAGTGACCTTCATTCATACTTCTATTACTGTTAATTATTCCAAATGGAATAATTTGATTGATTAATTATAATTAATTAAATAAATAATCATTGATAGTTTGCAATTCTGCAGAAAACTGTGCCCCCCCCCCCGCCCATAAACTTTGGTGACTAAGACAATGGTTTTTGGTGCTAAATATTTGCATAAATTCCCTATATGTCTCAGAGGTCCAGCTTCTATCAGGGATACTGGACAAAAAATTGTCTTCCTACCTTACGATCAATGTTATTCCCTTATTAATTTTGACTGACTTTGTTTGTGCAATAGTTTTTTTTAAATTTTATAAAGGTGAAATTGTTTTGTTTAATCTCTACCAATATTTTCAACCCTCTGTTTGGTTAAGAATTTTCCGCTTAGTAAGAGTTGTGAAAGGGTCTTCGTTCTTATTCTCTAAGGTGACCTTTTACATTCTAATGAGTGTTTATCAAACTCAACTGAATAATAGGTATGTCATGATGTCATGTTTTTTTTTTAAAAAGTTCTGGTTAATGACAATATTATTCAGTTAACTCTGGTGTCTTTCTAGAGGGGTCTAACTAACATAAGTAGAATATATATTGATAAAACATCCACTAATCAGTATTTACTAACTGAACAAAGAAGCAATTATCATGTTTTGGGGAAGCTATAAATGGATCTGGATCTGCCTTACAAAAAATTCTTTGCTTTTTATACAGTTTGTGCCTTCACTCTAAGGACTGAGCCTGGATTTCTGATTTCTCACTAGGCCAGGGAAATCCCACATGAGGAAGCTTCTCTCTACCACTGCAGGTTGGTGCCTTGTATTAGAACCCACAGTCTTAGTTGCCTGGGCCCTGAGTAAGGAGAGACAAAGGCAACACAAGTGAGACAGGGCACTAGCACCGGCCTTTCTGTCTTTGTGGTCAGCTGAGGATGCCTCTCCCTATGGTCCTACTTCATAGGAGAGACTTTTCTTGGAATCTGAAAGAAAATTTTCAAATAGTTTTGCATCTAAAACCCAGAAACACATTTTTTGGGGAAAGGAGCTGGGCATGATGTCTTTGATGTCTAGAAAATCCATTGTGTGTGTGTGTGTGTGTGTGTGTGTGTTAGTTAAGCAGGTAATTTCCTTTTTTAAAACCAACAATTCCATTTTGTAGGGCTACGGAATCAGTCTCATCATACAAAAACCAACCCAGGTTGTGCATGTTTTATTTGACTTATATTTAGTAAGGGCCAGAGGCATCAGTCACCGGATTAGGGGAGCTGAGAAAGAAGAATTCTCAAACTAAGTTTTGGCACCCCGGCCAAAAAGGGCCTTACGAGTGGGGCCCTGCGAGCTCCAGCCCCCACCAAGCCCACGGGCCCTCACAAAGGAATCTTGCCACAATTTATGTTAAGAGTTTGACTTAGAACATAGAGCCACATAATAGCAAGGAAATTCATCGTGAAGGCTGAAAATCCCAGGCTGATCTCTGGCTTTTGCTCATGTGGGTTTACATTCACTGCCTGCATGCAGGAGCATGTCCTCCCTAGAAGGCCTTAAATCTTTGAAATTCCTTATTTTAAGGTGGACCTACTAGAGACTGAGTTTTTGAGGAGGGTAGACTGTAGGCAGGGGGAGGCCCTTTTAATCCTGCCACTGAGAGCTGTGTGATTAATGAATTTTTAATAAATATTTTTAAAAATAAAAACTAACATTTCTATAGGATGTCAGGAAGAAGCAATAGGGCCTAATGAGGAGAGGGCCAACGTTGCCTCAGTTTTCTTAACTGTAAAGTGAAGATGATAATAGCATCGAACTCTCAGGGCTGTGATGAGGGTAAAATGAAAAAATAATTGTAAAGCCCTTTAAGAAGCTTAGAGCTCCATACTAATTTTTATTATTTTGTTATTTAGGGACTGAGATGGGTTAGAAATGGGTTTCCAGTGGTGGAGTGTATTCCTTCTGCCACCTTCTATGGAAATTCGCCAGAGATGCCCACGGCACCAGGAGTGGTTTGTCCAAGTTCACAAATTCACTCTTTGTCAAAAGTTGGTCTTGAACGCAGGCAGGTCAGCTCCTTACGGAGCCTAAATCTCGGCCTGTCCTTACTACAACTAGTGTTGTCCTTATCATTTATGTCCCAGCTCTGACCCACACTGATTGCTTGATCTGGGGGAAGCCACTGACCATGCTGGAGCTCTCCGACAGCTCTCTGAAGCTATTGACTTGAACCAGGAGGAGTTTTCTCTATACAAATCAAAGACATCACGCCCAGCTCCTTTCCCCAATTATCATTACTTTTTTCAAAAGCTCCCAACAGAAAATCTCTTTAAAAAGACGTGGGGAGATGATGTGACATCTTCCTAATCATACGGCACAGCCCCTCAGTCTGGCCTCCTTTCTATACGCACAGGATCCTAGAAGAAAGTCCCCTGCTCTATAGACACCAATACCCCTGCAAGAGGCCGGGAAACCAGGACTGCACCCGCTGCTTATTATTCAGAAACCAACTGGCAAACGGTAACACGAAGACGCCGGCAAACAAAATGATACCCAAGGAGTGGCCCAGGACTTGCCAAGATGTGGCCACCGTGATTACTAAGAAGACCTGAGAGGATTAATATTTCATTCTCAGGAACAATAGCTGAATCATAAAAATGCCTTTTTGGGAAACAAGCCTCCGATCTAGGGGCGCTATTTGATTGTAGAGCACGTCAAAGAAGGGCTTGTCTTCTCCTCCCCCAAATGGAAAATTTCACTAATTCCAAATTCCAACCTTAGGTGAGCATTAAAAAGCTTCTCAGTGGGAAGGCTGATTAGATATTCCGAGTGCCCACCCAGTTGGCTTTCCGAATAATGCTTCAAAGAAATACAGGCAAAACACATACTTTGGTTAAGTATATCGTACAGGGAAGTCGGATTGCTAAATAATCTGGTTCTCACCCCAGTTCTGAACCTACTGTTCAGAAGCATTTGGGTAGATGATTGAAAATGAGAGAGAGATCCTTTTTCATTTAATCTAAAATAACTTAAAAAAAAACCCAAGTTCATTCACTTAAGTCGTGTTCAATAGAGCCCCAATTAGAGAACAGATTTCAATCCCTCAGATTCAGTCATACTTACTAGAAGGTGGGGGACAGGGAGAAGCAGGGGCTTTCCTGGAGAGGTGAGAATATAAAGAGTCATGTACTTTGATGAGCATTTAGTAAAAGCAGCTAGCCTCCCTTACCCTTGATGATATCAGCTGTTATTATGGAAAATGCCATTCTATAGCTGTGAAATCTCATTTCAGGCAGGGACTGCACATCTATCCACCTTTTTTTTTAAAGGCAAGAAAGGAAAAAGTTGAATTTGCCTAGAGACTGGTAACCTTGTAAGGTATGCGAAGGTCAGGGGAAAACACACACACACACACATTCTCCCTCTCTCTCTCTTTTCCCTCCCCCTCCCCCTCCCCCCGACCTCCTGCCTTCTTTTTCCTTCTAAGAGCATGGATGAAACAAAGTCAGTTTTATAGATGTGGATGTGAATGTGGCATGTATAAATGATGTGCTCCTTCTCTAGCTGGAGAACAAGGCATTCTCCACAATACTGTCGATCCTCACAATATTAACTGATGTCACAAAACTCCAATTAGAAAGAAGATTTGGGAACGTGAAGGTCCCATGAGGATAAGTGTCATAAGAGAGTTCTGCCGTTGGGATTCATGACATTTGCACAAAGCTACTGTATCCTTCCTCTATCTTCAGCCCCTCCCTCCCCCAATAAAGGACCCTTCCTAAGGAAAGCTAGGAATGCCCTTTCTTGTCACCTCCCGCTCTTGGGCTTCTTCATGATAGTTCAAATCCCACCTTCTGCAGTAGGAGGCCTTTCTCCATCCTCCACCTTCCCACCCTCCACTCAACCCCAGAGCCCTTAAGACTACCTTTCATTTACACTGTCTATATCTTATCTACACAATTACTTTCATGTTGTCTCCTTTATTAGAATGGGCACTCCCTCAGGGCAGGAACTGTGCTTTTTGACTTTCTCTTTCACACAATGACTGGCACATAAGAAACTTCTTAAAACATGGTTTTTGACCAACTGACAGGGAAGTTTTTATTTGATCTGATCCTTGAAGTAATGGGGAACTACTGTCTGATGTTAAAAGGAGTTGACTAATTTGATATGAAACAGAGACCTTTAGAACTGTTCAACTCTGAAAAATTCATTTAATAACTTCTCAGGGCTACAAGCAACTCTGAGATGATAAATTCGAAATGGGTTCCTGATACAGATTGGTGGAGGGAGTTTCCAAACTGGAGGTACCCTATAAAGATGAAATTGCAGAAAAGAAAACCCACTGTCAATAGAAATATATACATTCTTATCTGTCTTCCACATATGTGATCAGCATTCATAATGGTCAAAGAAAAGTCAATGTACTCTATTGGATCCAATCCCTGACAGTTTGCAATATTGACCATCATCTCACTGATTTCCCTATACATAGGAACCTGTTCCCGGGGAATGACTCTGTATGTGGAATAGGGATAGAGACATCCCTAAAACAGGGGAGGTGGGTGGAGTTTTGGGTGCTGATCAGGGATGTTAGAAATTCATTACCTTTGATTATAGTTTGGATCCTCAGGATGCCTGCAAATCAAGGTGCTACCCGCCATGATGGTCAATGGAGGACCAGGCTGAGAAGCAATGCCAAATGAAAACCATGGTCCTTGACAAGGTGGCAGAGCTCTAATGATTCCAAACATAGCCAATGGGTGTCATGGGAGCCTCCAAAGCTGGCCAGCCCATTTTGTTTAGTTCCACATTTCCTAGACCTGAGGATTGCTGCCTTCCTCCTTCCATCTCCCATTCTCCTCAGGTCTGCACACACTATTGCCTTTTCAGCTCTGTCTCTTCAAGTCCCTGGTTTCTCTCCAAATTCAGTTCGAGGCTTCCCTCGAGGAGAGGTCATTCTTTGGTCCTCAGTAATCACTGTCCTTCTTTTCTCTTCCCCATTCTGAAATTACTCCGTCTTACGCATGTACATACATACATACACACACATAGGATTTAATTATGATGTTGTGTTCAATAATAGAATGTAAGCTCTTTGAGGGCAGGGTTGTTCCATTTTCGCCTTCATACCCCCCGTATTGACGACAACATATGAATTTTCCTGTACTTTTATTTTTTTTACTTTTGTTATTTATTTTGTTTTGGTTTTTAGGGTTTTCCCCCCTGACTGGGTGGGTTGGGACAGGCCCTTATAAGTACTAAGCAGGTAGTAATCCAAGATAATCTTTGTAAAATGTCACTTGTCATTTGTGTGTCTGATTTGAATAGCTTTTTATTTGGGGATGATTGCAATATCCTGCTTTAGTGGCTATGGAAGGCCTGGGCTCTCCCCAAAGGCTTTTAATTTGGGGATTTTATAAAGCACACTTAATAAATCCTTTAGAGTTGAATTAAAGCATGCTCATAAATACCTGGTCCCTTTTTCTGGGTCAGTGGGGTGGCAAGGTGGATAGAGCACCAGGCCTGGTTTCCAGAGGACCTGAGTTCAAATTTGGCCTTAGACATTTACTGGCTGTGTCACCCTGGGCAAATCACTCAAACTCTGTTTGCCTCAGTTTTGTTCCTCACAACATCTGTAAGGCATTTTGCAAACCTTCTATATAAATGCTATTCGTTTTGTTCTGAGTAATAGAAGGGGTAGTATTATCTTGCACATTGTACAGGGGCACTCCATTTTAGAAAGGACTCTGATAAACTGGTACACATTACAGGAAAGATTCTGAGAGGTAGAGATGAAGAGGGAGTAAATTCCAGATGAAGGTCTGGTTTGTGAGAATAAACAGGAAAGGGAAATCGAACACCGAGTTCAAGTCACCTGGTTTGGGTGTATGGACTTCCAGATGTCCACAGAAGATGTCAGGAAGAGAAGAAGCATATAGGCACCAGACTTAAGAGTCAGCAAGACCTGAGATCAAATCTTGCCTCTGACCCCTGGGTAAATCACTTAACCTCTTTCATCATCAGATTCCTTATCTGAAAAGTGGAATAATAACAGCCTTTATCTCATAGGCTATTATGAGATACTTTGCAGATTTTATGAGCACTTTGCAGACTTTAGAGTTTTAAATAAATGCTGGCTGCTATTATTTGATATTCAGGGTGAGACGTTTAGTAGATTGTTGGAGATGAGAGACTGTAGCTCAGGAGAGAGATAAGGACTGGATATATAGTTTTGGGAATGAACTGTACAGAGACGATTATAGAACCCATGGAAGTGGGTGAGACAGACACTTAATTGAAGCTTGGCAAAAAATGGACAGAGAGTGACGTGCTGGGTCTGGGTGGGCTGATCTGGAGAAACCTCACCAAGCAGGAAGCTGGGTTGAAGCCCAATCAGAAATGGAGGGGAGAGCAAGATGGAATGGAATTAAGGTGATTACTTTGGTGTGAATGGCAAAACCGAGAAGCTGGAAATTCAAGGACAAAATTGCTAATTACAGGCTCAAGACATCAAAGGGATGAAAATTAGGACAGAACAGGCAGGAGAACAGAATAGGATTGAGCTATTAAAGTCTATACTGAGGACAGAAAGCAGGCTGATGAGGCAGAGGGAGAGATGTATGGAAAGGAGTCTGTACGCAGAGCGGGGAATCTCAGAGTTCAAAAACCACAGAACTGGCATTTACCTGGTCTATTGTCCCTTCAAGGATTAAAGGATCATGAATGAAAGGCTGGCAAGGTCGTTAGAGGTCATCTGGTCTAAACTGCTCCATTTAAAGATAAAACAACTAGGTTGAGGGGGGAAGTGGCTGTCCTGTCAATGACTACATCATGGTGGTGTCCTTGGATTCCAAAGATAAAGCTCTAACACATCCCTCATCCTAACTCCCAAATACAAGCTCATCTAGGGCAGCATCTGTATGCTGTCCAACTTTGTATCACACACAGTGCCTAGCACACTACCTCAGGTTCAATTAATGTTTGTTGAATGAATAAAGGAATACCCTTCCCATCTGCTCATAGCCAAGAGGTAACAGAGGCTTTGAGGAATTCCTCTTTATGTCCAACCTCTGGGAAGGGGTGGGAGAGATGAAGCGGGCAGTGACCCACATATATACAGTGAGTTAAGGGTCAGGCAGACTAACCAATTCAGGCTCCCAGTTTCAAAGACCCATTTGGAGGTTTTCTGTATTCAGTCAAGAAATATTCACCAAGAACAACTCTTTTGTGAGGCACCTTTCTCCCAACAGCTCTGGAAAGGAGATGGTACGAGTACTTATTATATCCATCACTCAGAGGAAGACACTGAGCCTCTTAGGGGATGGGACTTGTCCAGCTGTTGCCCAGCTAATATGTATCTAAGGGGTGGTTCCACCCAGGTTTTCTGATGGCCAACACTCTATTCACCACAACATCCTCATCAGGATGTAAAGGAGAGAAAGATGGAGAGTGGAATGAATCCAAAGACCTCTGTCTACCAGGCTTTGCCCATCATTCTATTACCCATAATGTTAATAAAGGAAGAATATTTGATTAAGCCAGCACCAATCATCCACTGACTCAACACAAACAGAGCTGACAAAGCTGATTACAGGATCTGAGATGTAGAGTTACAAGGGGCCTTGGAGGCTCTTGGGCCCTAATCACTGACAGATGAAGGTATTGAGGCAAAAAGAAGCAAGTCACACAGTTAGTGAGTGTCCAAGTACAGACGTGGAACCCAGGCCTTTCTGACCCAAACTCCAGTGCCCTATCCACTGAGCCACACTGCTTCTGCCTTTCATGGATCTCATCAATGATTAGCATTCCCTCCAATCACGGAGACCCCAAACCATCCACAGACGTCCATCTTTGTCTAACTCTTGATTGAGTCCTCCCCAAACCTGCCAGAATGCCCCTTCAATGCACTGCTGGACTCAATTTACAGCTCTTAACAATAAATGGAAAACAATGCAGAGATCATGGTCTACCCCTCTAGAGATTTCATTGTGACCTCCCTGCGTCTCTTCTATGCCACATGACCCTATAGTTTTGTTAAGTAGACAAAGCATCAGCATTATAATCCTTAATTTTTCATTTGGGATATTAGGAACTGTACCTTTAAAAAAAAACTTCTCCCTACAGAAGTCCGCCATTTTTAATCAGGTGTGCCCCTTGACACACTACAACCCAAGGCTTTATTAATCTCAATCTAGAAGCATCCTTAGAGGTTATCCCATAGAGTCCCCCATTTACCAAAAGAGGAAACTGAGGTCTGGAGATATTAAGAGGCTTGTCCATGTTAACCTGTATCAGAGAAGGATTCTGAACCCCAATATTTTGTCTCCACGTTCAGGATTATTTCCAGGGCACTGTCTCACCTCCATTTGGCTCAAACTCAGAGAAAAGTATGACTCAGGGATGAAAAAATGACTCATGCAATTAAAAATAAATCTCATGCTGAATTTATTCTTCAACTCAATGGGAATGTTTTTCTAAAAGTCATTTTGTATTACTGGGTTGTAAAAAAATAACACATATGAAGAATTCCGAGAAATAGGAGAATGAAGAAAGAAGAAAGGGGAAAAGGATACACACCCCACAGCTCTAACAACGTAAATAGCGACATCAAAAGGCAGTCACATAAGGATGAATTGTAACGAACAATTTTGGTCTCAGAGAACTGATAGGGAAATATACTTTTCTTTCTCCCAGTGGAGAGGTGAGGTGGGAACTACAGATGTGGAATGCTGTATACCCAGCCAGTTGTCTTTGTTTAAATATATTATTGTTGATGTTTTATTTCATTGTTGTTTCGGGGGGGGGGGGGAACAAGGAATCAAGGAAAAATGACTATAATATCATAACAAAAGTCAGTAATAACTTTTTTAAAAATGCAAAACAAAAAGGATCCTACTGAAAGAATACAAGGTATTTTTCTTGTTTTAACCTGACATTAATGAAATTGATATGTTTTAAATGAACTTAATTGAAAAGCATTTTACAGTGAATTTCACTGTTTCCAACGTTTCCCCTGAATTAGGGATTTTTTAACATTTGGAAAAGCACAAGCCTGTCAATCTGCAGATTGGCTAGCTCATTTGTAAATGAATGAGCCCAGGTCTATAAATGGATTTTTATCTACACAGCAGAATAGGAAGAAGGTAACTTACCCTCTCTGACTCTATGGGAAACTGATTATTTCACATGAAGCAGACATTACATCAGTTGGTGTGAGGTCCCTGCCTGGTTACTTATACAATCAAAGAGAGAAAACTTTACTTTCCCTATTCATACTCTTTCAGCACAAATTCATTGGGACATTTGTGGTTTGAGCTGTGTAATATAAGGGTAGAAAGGAAAATACCTAGAGGTCCGGTAATTGACTTCCTGAATCTAAAGGAAGCACTGATTTTGAGTCATCACCAAATACACACTATAAACTTGGGGTGGGGGATAAAGATGGCTTATCCCAAAGGTCACTGGTTTAGAGCTGGAAGGGACCTTCTTCAAGGTCACCCATTCCAAATCTATCTCCCATTTTACAGATGAGGAAACTGAGACCCAGAGGAGTTAAATGGCTTGCCCACTGGTCACAAAGGTAAAGGATTTGATCCTCCACAAAGGATCAAAGGATTCAATGGTATAAAATGTCTTTGTGGTAGTTCATTTCAACTGTCTTTTATACTTGAGGAAACTGAGGCCAAGACAGGTTAAGTGAGTCCAGGTCACAAAGGTAGTAAGTGGCAGGGACAGGCTAGGTCCTCTGACTCCCAATCCAATATTTATTCTCCTCTCCAAGCTCTCTTTCCATACATAAAGGGATGGCCACCATTTCCCCCCATGTTTATGGAATATACTTAAAAAAAGCAGTGGTTACATATTTCCAGGTGCATGATCTAAGTTTGTTTTTTTTTCCTCCTAGAATGTGAATGCAATTGGCTAAGATTTAGAAGTATAAAACAGAGAAAACCATTTTCAGCTACTTAGCATTGACTAGAGTGGCTGCTACTTTTTTATTTAAAAAATTAGTGGCTGTTAGCTATAACAAGTAATGAACATACACACTACTCTCTTAATAGATAGCTGAATAAATACTTCGCTATACCCACTGCCATATAATATAATTAAGAAGAATTTTTAAGTAGCTACTATGTACCAGGCACAGAGTAGGAGTGGAGAATACAAGCACAAAGAATGAAACTGTCCCTATTCGCAGCGAGCCTACATTCCAATGAGGGAGACAGGAAGGGAATATGTGAGTATATGCAGAAGAAATCTGAGCAAACAGTTGCACACATTTACCAAATGGCTAAGGTATCTGGGAGGGAGGATACTCGGACTTAGCAAGATTAGAAAAAGCGTGCAGAAGGCAATATCCGAGCTACATCTTAAAGGATGAAATTATGAGGAAGAGAGGTAAGAAATATAAAAAGATAAAAAGAAGTTTCTCGAGACAATCTACATTAGGTACCAAATCCTGTCCATCAAATAGCGCAGAAATAGGCTTGCCTAGCATTCGTGCAAAGTTTTAAAAGGCACAACAGAAAATTCTTTGTGAAGTATCACAGGTTGAATTAGACCAGCTGTGGCCTTTAGACACTGGGGGATCCCCGAGAACCTCCCAGGGGGTGCATGAGGCCAAAATTATTTTAATAATAAAACTAAGGTGTGATTTGTTTATGAAATATTCCCTGCTTTTCTAATTCCATATCTGTGCAAGGCTGGATTTTCTTCAACCAAAACGATATATCACAACAGATTGAAAGCAGAAGCAGATATGAGAATCCAGCTGTCTTCTATTAAGCCAATTTGCAAAAAAAAAAAATGTAAAACAATGCTAGTCTTCTCACTAAGTTTTTTTGTTTTGGAAAATAGAGCTGTTGCACAAAAATATGATTTTGTGTTATCATGGCCTGGGTTTCTTACTGATATTTTAAGATAATAAATAAGTATATTAAGCATTTATTCATTTAAATTTCTAAAACAGTAAATATTGATAGATATAACCCACATAAACAAAAGCTCTTTGTGGGGTTCTCAATAATTTTTAGGAGTGTAAAAGGGTCCTGAGACCGAAAAGTTTGAGAACCGCTGAATTAGATCAGTCATGTCATGTTAAGGACAATGGACGAACACTTTTAAGACTCTAAAATCATGTAATACAATTCTAGGCTCTATCTCTCTTGTCAGGAAAAAAGTCGGATGGGGGTGATTGAAAGAGAAAAGGGCCAATATTTGACAACAGAAATCGGTGTCACCTTTTAACTGCCATGGTCATGGATGACTGCCCTTTGACCCTGGGAGATTATGGGGGATTTCAATGACAACAGCTGGAAGTGAGCATGTGTGAATAGAGAACACAGATCTGAGGCATCCTACAAAAGGGCCCACAATCCCTCCCCAGATCCGAGTGTTGATTTGAAATTGTTTCCTGGTCTTGGCTTAATAGAGCGTGATAATGAAAGTTTCTTTAACCCTTCCAGCCTACAAGAGCATCAGCAGGTCCCTTCTACCCCAAGCAAGCCTGATTTTCAAATTCACGTCTGCATTTCTCATGTGGCTCTAGAAAATGTACATTTTCTGTGCCACTTTTTTTTTCAGGCAAGAATGCAAATTAGATCTCTGAAATACTGAAAGAGACCCAAAGGTTCTGCCAAATGTTTTTGTTCACTCCCTATTTCCTCTCCAAATGGACAAAACCACCTTTCATCCATCTCCTGCCCTTCACTCTATCGACATAACATATTTTTTCCCCTTCTTCATTTAAGGACCCATACACATTATCCATTTTCTAAGTGGACAGGTGTGTGTGTGTGTGTGTGTGTGTGTGTGTGTGTGTGTTCCTTTCAAAGGAATATGGGAGAGAATATCATCGGATATGAGATCTAGAGTTGGAATTTCATCAGAGGTTATCAAATCTAACTCCATTTACAGATGTGGAATCGTAGGTACAGAGGTTAAAAGATTTGATCAAGGTCACACAGTAATTAGCAGAGTCAGGATTTGAACCCAGGTCTCCTGAATCCAATGACAGTACTATTTCCATTGTATTATGCTGTGGTTTGTTGTTTATTTTTAAATGAAGTTCATGAATTCAGTTCTCTGATTTTTTTCAACCTCCCAAATTCTCCACATTGAATTTCTCGCAGAATTAGGAAGCCACCACAGAATTGCTGAAAACCTCTTGAATGATGCCTCATTTCAGCTGTCCTATAGATCTGGTATAGATTTATTCTTTATTGCTAGGGTTGGCTAACTGGCCCAGTTTCATTGATAAATTAGTAACCTCTTACTCAGTGGGTCAAAAAGTTTTCCCTTAGGTACAATAAGCATGTGGGTAAGTCCCAACCTTCCTGGGATCACTTTCCTCAACAGTAAACTGAGGGGGTCAGACTGGATGACCTCGAAGATTCCTTTCATCCCTAAAGTTATTATGGTCCCATGTCTTGGGCTTCAGAACCTGTGTGATTTTAAGCAAATCTTTTCATGTCCTTGGGTTACAGTTTCTCCATCTATAAAATGAGGAAGGTGGATCAGAGCCTCTGAGGCCCTTTATGTCTCTGGAGCTGGGATCCCATGCACATAAAGTTTCAGTGTTTTGGACATTTCTAATGCCAAGCTCCCTGACTCATAAAAGCACTGCTTTCTGGGGGGGGCCTTGACACATTGGGCAGGAGAGGTCATGACTCTGGGCTCATTTGCTCCTCTCTCAGGAAGGGTTTCTGCTGGTGATAGGGATACTGAAGAAATGTTCCAGAAAGCTGACCCAATTTCCACTGAAGCTAGGGCACTGCTAAGCTATTCTCTCCAGGTGTCAGCTTGCAACCAAGGGCTCGGACTTTCAAGATTGAATTTGTCTTAATATCAGGGTGTGAATGGTCACTGTATGGAAACTTCTCTATAGGGACCAAAAATGAGCCTTATCCCAGCTATCCATATGGTTGTCTTTCATCTGCTTTCTATACATCTTGTATGTACCTTTAATTTGCATGTTGTCTCCACATTAGAATGTGAGTTCCATGGGAGAGAAGATGGTGTTTTCGACTTTTTTTCTTTTTTTAATCCAAAGAATTTAGCACAGTGACTGGCATGTAGTATATGTTTGGTTGGTTGGCTGGCTGGTTAGTCATTCAGGTTCACCTGAAGATCTCCTGCAATGGTGAATTCACCACCTCATATAGCAGAATATTTCATTTGAGGGCAGCTCTAATTAAGTGGTTTTAAAAAAAAAATTAGTGGTATGGGTATCTTTTGGTTTTTACATGACTCTCATTTCTTAGTTTATATCTTTCTTTTCTCTATTCCCCCGAGAATGGAATAAAAGAGAGAGGAAAGACAGTTCAGTCAAACTAATAAAAATACTGAGTCTAAAAGTAAAGGTAATATTGCATATCCACAGGCACAGCACCCTCTTTCCCTTTTGCAAAGAAGGGAGAGAGGTCCATTTTTTCATCTCTTCTCTGAGACTAAGCCTGGCCATTATAATTACATAGTGCTCAGTTATTTTGCTATTGTTCTTTCCATTTACAATACCATAGTCATTGTATATACAGTTTCCATGGTTCTGCCTATTTGCTTTACCTCAGACTATCTCAATCTTCTCAAGCTTCTCTGAACTCTTCCATAACATTCTGTTACATTCATGTTCCACAACTTATGGAGCCTTCTAATTGTTACAAAGTGTTCTATATATCAGCAGATATGGGCTTCCCTCCACCCACTTCTCCTACCAACTCTGAAGCCAAAGGCAATCATTGTAAACTCTCATGCACACAATGGGCTTTGGATCTGAACTTCAACTATGACAGGATGTGAACCAGCTATTATATCCCCCAAAGGTTCCTGATTTTTCCTTGGTGGGAAAAATATATTTGTGAGGTGTCACTTAGAATTTAAATATCAATACCATTTATTAAAGCCCAGCATTATGGGTAACAGAAATGGAGGTATCTTTAATTGGTTATGGCTTTTAGAATTTGAATCCTGCCTACATGTTAAAAATAGATGGAATATCATTAGAAATTGCTGGGCTCCTCTGCCTAGGAGTGGTTATAGCATGTGAAAGGTGTTTGTAAATCCAATTTCTGTCAATCCAGTTATATCCTAGATGCACTGAGGAGCTGACTATTTAAAGGACCCTGTGGAAAATACCTGGGAATGATGAAAGATCTTTTGTAAAACAAATAAACCTATAATTTATCTGTTTTGTAAGTTCAGGGTTTTTGTACACATGTGTTCCTTAAAGTCAAGCACATCAAAAGACCTAGAAAATCACTGTCGGGCTAAGCTGGGCATGATTTTAGAAATTATTTATGGTGAACTATCTTGAAGAGTCAGAAGGAAGGACAAGGAAAGGAAATGACTTGTCCAAAGTCACACAGTGAATGTGGAATTATAATTTAGGTCTTCTGACCTCCAGTCTGAGGATCTTTCTAAAAAAGCTATACTTTTTGATTGCTATGGTGGCATTTCTATTAATTAGCTAGTACTTCTGAATTTAAGGAAGTATAGCATAATGACTAGAGTCAGGAAGATCTGGGTTCAAATCCTGCCCCTGTCACTTGCTAGCTGGGGGCCAGTCATGTGGTAAGCATCAGGTGTCTCTTCTACAAAATGGGGGTGATAATATTCCCCAAAGGAGGCATCTTATAGAATTGTTAAGAAGTTCAGATGAAATGACTGCAAAGTACTTTCCAAATCTTAAAGCACCATGGCAGCTGGTTTTATTATGTTATATCATAACATTTCATTTATTATTAAAGTCAAGGTTAAAGCACATTGCTAAAAGAATACCATACATCTCCTATTCCTTAGTCTTTTCCCTTTGGCCTAGATACTATCAGGCACTGCCTGGCATCCTAACCTAATTGCAGAAGGTGTCACCAAATAGTTGCATAATCAATTAAGCAAAAAAAAATTCATTAAGCACCTACTGTGTGCCATGACTATGCTAAATCCTGGTGATACAAATACAGAGAATGAAATAATCCCTACTCTAATGGAGCTGACATGTTATCAGACAAGGTAAGAAATACAGAAGTAAATATATACCAAATAAACATAAGAAGAATAAATACAAATAAATACACAGTACTGGTAGGCCTATACCACAAAGAGATCAGAGAAAGAAAAGGAAAAGGGTCCAAAAGTACAAAAATATTGACAGTTGCTCCTTTTTTGGCATTACAGAACTGGACATTGAGGAAGTCCCCATCAATTGGGGAATGACTGAACAAAGCACGGTCCACGCATGCAATGAAGTACTATTGTATTGTGAGAAATGGTGACATAGTATTGGGGGAGGATACAGATACATAGCTACACATATACTGAAGTGACTATAAAAAGAGGAAATACAATCAACAGCAGCATTGCAAAAAGGAGCACTGAAAGATTTCAGATCTCTGGTCAACAATATGGCCGACCGCAATTCCAGGGCATCCGTGAAGAAAAATGCTACGGAGCTCTTATCGCAGAGGGAAGGGACTAAAAGTGCAGAATGGGACACACAGTTTTGGACATGGTTCTGCCTAACTGTGCATACTGGTTATTACAAGAGTTTTGGTTTTCCTTTCTCTTTTTAGGGGAAGAGTTGGAGGGAGGGAAAAAAGAAATGCTTGTTAATAAAGTCTATTTTTAAAAAAATTTTAAAAGAAAAGTTCTTTGACACTTGAGTAATTAACTTCATCTCCCTGTGCCTCTCTGACAAAATATGCAGTTACCTTCTGACCAAAAGGTCACAATGGACTGAAGATGCAAAGTGACCCACATTTTTTAACTCAGTCAACTTGGGAATTTGTTTTACTTGACAATGCAAGAGATTTTCTTTTCTTTTCTTTTCCCTCATTGAGGTTGGGGAAGTGAAGAAGAGAGGGGGGAGTTAGGATTTTTTTTTAAATGAGAAAACAGAACAAAAGGAATCAGAGACAAGCCCTCATGAAGCTTACAGTCAAGTAGATTCAACTTACCTTTTGTCTCACCTGTAGTATTAGCTCCTGAAGACCAAGAAAGTGATATGGCCCCAGGATGAAGGGTGTAGGAAGACCCAGATTCATGTCCCACCTCAGACACGCATTATCATATGATCTTGGGCAAATCACTGTCCTTTTGTGGGCCCAAGTTTCTTCACATTTATAATTAATTTAGGCTGGATGATTTTAGGCTCAAAATCTCAGACCCAAATATAAGAAAAATAAGGTCATAGGATCATAGATAAAGAGCTGAAAAAAGGACTTCACAGGCCAAATAATTTAACCCTTTCATTTTATGGTGAGGAAATGGAAGTCCAAGGATCACAAATGGCTTGTCCAAAGCATGAATGAATGAATAAATAAAAAAAAATTTCAAGTTCTTTCTCTTTGTTGGTCATTATGCTAAATGCTTGGGATACAGATGAAGCTGAGCAAGACCAGTGCCTCCCCTCAAGGAGCTTACATTGTAACTAGTAGGGAGAGACAGCACCTGTATCTAGATTTGGAAAGGGAGAAAGATGCTTTCCACATGGGATGAAATTGGTCAGAAAGTAATGGGCAGGGCTAGACTGGATCCCAGGTCCTTTGGGTCTCTGCCCCTCTCTTTTCCACCACCCTACTCTGTGCTTCTTGGCAGCCAGGGATTCCCACTGTAACTGAGGCACTAGGGCTTTGGTCTTCAGGAGCTAATACTACAAGTGAGACAAAAGATAAGTTGAATCTACTTAAGTAGACTGTAAGCACTATGAGGGCAGGGACTGTGATTTATTGTTCTTTGTATTCTCAATAGCATGAAGCACTGGACTTATCCAATATACCACACTGGTTCCTTAAATAATAGCTCAAGAATGATTTGGTCAATGAGTGAAGGAAAGATTATTTGATTTTCTCTCACGCAGCCATGTCAAATAGAAGTTTCTAGAGATGAGAAAGGATGTATTGTGGATTCCACACATTGTGTAGATTGTAGTGTCTGAAAGAGACACCAGAAATATGAAATGAAGCGACGAAGTCCAGCCTGAAACCAGCACACACTCTGGGCCGCTGGAGGAGAGCTGGGGCAGGTGGAAGACCCCCAGTTCTACCGGGAACACAAGAGGTGCTAAGGAAAGCTGAACAAGCTTTTCACTTTCAACTTTCAACACCTTTACAACTGGCCTCAGATTCAAACTCAGGTCTCTCAGTGCCTTGGCTGCTAATTGAGAATCAGGTCAGCTCCTTCCTCCCTGTCAGCCTCTTCTCTTGGCCACGGGGTTATTTATTGATTATCTGTCATCTCTCCAGGAACAGAAGGCAAAGGTGGCTCACTATTGCTGGCTTGGCCTCCTCCTCTCCAAGGTGGACCCCCTGAGCTCAGCAATCCATAAACCTGCCAATATATCCACGTGCAGTGAGAGGGCAGAAGAGGAAGCTCTGTGTATGTGTGTGCATCTATAGGTGTGTGTGCGTGCATGTGTGTGGTATACAACTCCTTCTGTCCCATCAAGAACCCATACTGTGAAAAGTACTTTCAAATCAGGAGGAGGCTTCTAAGTGGTAAAGAAATAATGATTCCTCCTCCCTGCCCATTAAAACAAGAATCATAGGTTCAGGGAGTAGGAAGGGACTTCGAGAGCCATCTGGTCTAACCTCTGCCCCTCCCCCAAATAAGATTGCCCATTACAACCCAGGTGACCTAGGATTAAAAATACAGCATGTACAATCTTTGAATCATCTAATCCACAAATGGGAAACAGATAATTCAATATATCATCATTATAAAACCAGATTTTACTGTAACAGTAAAGTTAACTATTTCTTTTTGCTACAGGTTACAAAGAAGTACTAGCTGATGATGATGATGATGGTGGTGGTGGTGGTGGTGCTTCTCAAACCCTAACTGGTATCCTTGTCTTCACTCTCTCTACTCTTTAATTTTTCAGGAAGAAGCTAAAATCATTTTTAAAAGGTTAAGATTAACTGTGCCATTCCCCTGGTCCAAGGGCTTCCTGGATCCCTTCTGCCCCTGGGATAAAATACACACTCAGTAACATTCAAAAGATCAGAAACATTTGTTAAGCACTTACTATTGGCTGGGGGTACAAAGAAAAAGTAAGAGGCACTCCCTGACCTCAAGAAGCTTATACTCTGCTGAGAGAAATAACATACAAGAAAATATGCAGGGACCTCCTCAATGGGTCTCCAAGATAGCTTTTCCAGCTTTCTTTTACCTGAACTACTTGCCGTTCCTTGAATTCTATGATGCCATCTCCCACCTCTGTGCATTTGCATTAACCGTGCCCCATGTCTGGCATGCCCCATCCCCATCTCCACATTGAGAATCTTTGTCTTCAAGGTTTAGATCAGGCACTGCTTCCTCTCTGTAGCCTTCTCTAATGCTCTCAGAGGAACTATTCAGAACCTTAGGTGGGCTCTCCTTCCTCTGTGTCTCACCCAATTCTATCCAATGGATGTTTGTCTGGCATCTCTCTTTGCCCTTTGACACCAGACCTACTTTGTATGGATCAGTACAGGGCTTCTTCTCTGTTCAGTGCCTAAGTGTCAGTGTCTTCTCCCACCCCCATTTTGTTGTATGGACATTTCAAGGTCCCTCTAAGGGAATATAACCTCCCTGAGGGCAGGGGCTATTCTACTTTTGTCTTTGTATTGCTATAGCCTAGCACAGAGCCTGGCACACAGTAGGTACTTTAGAAATGCTTGCTGGTGGACAATCAGTTGACTGGCCACATTTTTAAGATCGTAAAACTTAAAGTTGGGAGGGCCCTCAAGGATCATCTGGTATAGGGTGCCTCTTGGTCAGTCTGGTGAAGTCCACCAATTGCTTCTCCAAAGAATCTTTTTAAGTGCATAAAATAAAATACATAGGAACAAAGGAATAAAAGTGCTTGGGGTTTGAAAAGCACTGTACATAGGTGATATCGTTTAATCCATACAACAATCCTGGCAGGTAGGTGCTATTCTCCCCACATTTGACAGATCTCAAACACTGAGGCTGAGAGAGAAGGGTTAAGTGACTTGGCCAGGATCACACAGCTAGTAAACATCTGAGTCTGGATTCAAACTCAGGTCTTCCTGACTCCAGGTCCAGACTGCTATCTATTGTGCCATCTCACTGCCAAGGTAACCAATTATACTGAAATGCAATCATTAAAACATTAAAAAACAAGACCACAGACCCCAGTTTGAGAATTCCCAATCAATTGCTTCATTTTACAGGGGAGGAAACTGAGGTACAGACAAAGGCAGTCACTTGTCCAAGGCCATACAAAAAAGTAGAAAAGAGGGGTTGGACTTCGGGTGGAATGAAATTATATATATGCTAGTAAAGAGTTTTCTAAGTCTTACAGCTATTTATTCTTTTTTTGCAGGGCAATTGGGGTTAAGTGACTTGCCCAAGGTCACATGGCTAGCTTTTGTGTTAAGTGTCTGAGGTCAGATTTGAACTCAGGTCCTCCTGACTCCAGGCCAGTGCCCTATTCACTGTGCAACCTAGCTGCCCCCAAAGCGATTTAGTCTTACTCTTTTTATTACAGGTTTTATGACTCCAAATTTTGTTTTCCTCCCCGTACACAATATCACATAGCAATAATACATACTTTCTTTTCAGCCTGACCACAGCTGCAAGACCTTAGAATGTGGCCACCAGCCCAACCCACTCAAAGGCTCTCCACAACACAAAGGGACGAGTATTTCACCTGAGAGATGTATTATGGGTCTTGACTGAGGCCCTCCAGCTGGGCCTGAGCTTGGTTTAAAAAAAAAGCCTCCCTGTCTTCAGTAAAGCTCTCTGGGCAGCCTCACGCATTCAGAACACACACAGAGGCTCCCATGGAACCAGTGGGCATTTGGAGCACACTGCCCTTTGATGTGTGCGCCTTCTGGGGCAGGACAAACAAGAGAAGCCCCACCCAGATTCCTAGCGTTGGCGTTTCTGGGGGTGGGGGCGCTTTGGCTGAAGAATTCCCTGAGCCACTGAGGGTTTAGAAACCAAACCTCTGCAAAAACAAACCTTGGGAAGAGTTGTTCTCTTTTCTCTGGGAAGGCTGAAACCGAGTGATTCAGCGAGTGAGGGAGCGAGTAAGCCCTGGAGCAGGGAGGAGGAGAGAACCCAGTCAGGAACACGGGCTCACACTGCCCAGGCCACAAGTGGCTGACCTGGAACAGGGTGGAGCTCCTGGATGAAGCCTCTGGGCCTCTCAGTGCTCCTGGGGCACTTTGTGGTGGGTAAAAGGCACAGAGGAGCTGTGCATCAGATTTAGAGTTGAAAGGGACCCTAGGGACTACCCAGTGCAATGCCTTCATTTTATGGATGAGGAAACTGAGGCGAGATGTTGCTGACCTGCTCAGGGTCAGAGTTAGGTAGCATCTGAAGATGCAAATGAATTTGGGTCTTTCTAATTTCACATGCAGCAGACAATAAGCCAGGAAGAAAGGGTGTCCTGGAGAAACAAGGAAGGCAATGGCATCAAAGATTTCTTTGAACTTGTATTTCCCCCATATTTAAAGATATTATTAATGAGATGAATTGTAACCCAGAGACATATATACCACATACACATGTACAAAGGACTTGGGGTTTTCTTCAGAGAGGAGAAATACCAAGGCACACTAGATATATTGGGGGATTTGGAGTCAGAAAGGCCTGGGTTCAAATTCTGCCTCAGTCACTTTACCAGCTGTGTGGCCTTGAACAATTTACTTGGCCTCCCCTAGACTCAGTTTCCTTATCTGTAAAAGGAGGCAGTGGAACTAAACAGGCACTAAGGTTCTTTCTGGCTCTAAAGTTCTAATCGTCTGATGCCTAGTTCCTGGAAGGAAAAGCACATTCTATTTTTTTTCTCCTTCTGCAACACTCTTTGAGACTTCTTCTAAGCTATTGTTGCTTACTTGCAGTTTAAATTTTTAAAGACAATAAATTCCGACTCCCAGGTTGCCCTGGTAGACTCATCGTCCATCCGGTTGAGCTCCAGAAGGGCGTAATGATCTGTCAGAGAGGCAAATTCATTACCAGGAAGATAATATCATCACACTCCCAACGCCCATTTCACAGCGAGGCGCTCTTTCTCAATGGTGCTCAAGCACAGGTCTCCTGGGAGCCATTTGGTACTGACAGAATAATAATAACAACAACAATGACGGACATTTTTATGGAAGATGATGGTCTATATCTCCTGCCTCTGGACAAAGAAGGGCTCCCAGCTCAAGTGCAGATCTATCAGTTCCCATGAGAAAAAGCAAGGTGTCTCACCAACAGAAACCAGAGGAAGGAAAGGTCTTCTAGTCACGGGCTAATAAGCATTTAGTAAGTGCCTACTATGCACCACACACTGTGCTACGTGCTGGAGAGGCAAGACCGTACCTGCCTCTCAAGAAATCTAAATCCCCAGAAAGGCAGGATTGGTGACTCAGTTACCTCGTTTTTCCAAGGGGAGTGGAGGAACTAGTCGGTCAATAAATACTTATTAATCACCTACTTCATGCCAGGCACTGTGCTAAGAGCCAGGGGAGAAACATTCAAATAGAAACAAAGACGGTCCCTGCCCTCAAGGACCTTATCATCTAATGGTGTAAGGAAGACACAAAAGGAAGTTGAAAAGGTGGGGGTGGGAAAGGGTAGGTGAGGGGCTACAGGGCCCTTGGGGACCTGCACAGCAGCAAAGCATTTCCTCTCTGAGTGTCACCTCCCTAAATAAAATCATGGCTTTAAAAAAACTGCTCTGTTTTGTCCTTTGGTCTGAACACATGATGTCACTGGGGTGGCTAACAGGCAGTGAAGAAACTCATCCAGGATGTAGCTGTTCACTGGCTCAGTGTCTCTGAGATGCTAAGTCCTATGGTGCTTTGGTCAAGGAGGGGTGAAATAACACCTTGCCCAGGGAGCCACAGCTAGCCCTCTCAGGGGCGGGGCTCGATCTTGGGTCTTCTGGACTCCAAGGTCAACCCTCTTGCTACTACTCCATTCTGTCAGTCAGTCAAGCAACAATCAAGCAGCAAGAATTTATTAAGCTTTTACTGTGCTAGGGCTACAAAGAAAAAGAGAAACTAGTCCTGCCTTCAAGCAGTTCACATGCCCAGAGGAGAGGGGACCGAGGGCACATAACCAGGTGGGCACGAGATACATACATTCAGCATTGTGGTCAGGCAGCAGGGGGGCCAAACTTAGTAATACACATGTCTTTTTTCCTCCAGCATCCCACGATCTCATCCAAGTGTAGTCCCACCAAAGGCTATTCCCTGGAGATAGCTCTGTGGGCAAATAGGGTCCCCACTGTGATTCAACTGAGTCCTTATAAGGCTCAATTCAATTCAGTGAATTTACTAAGCGCCTTCTATGTCCCAGGCACTGGGTTACTCTTGACCGTGAGGAAAGAGGAAGGAGGATGGAAATCTCATTTTGAAACTTCTCACATGCTGAATTACCGAGATGTCATCCAAGAACAAGATCAATGGGCTTGAGGGTGAGCTGTGAAATGGTCCAGAGGTGAGCAGGCAGCCAGATGAAGAGGAAGAGAGGAAAGTTTCGCTAATAGCCCCTGACTAACCAGGACTTGACGGTATCTGGCTCCTGGGATGGAGGGCGCTCAAGAATGTTTTCTGTTTTTTTTTTTTTTTTTTGCCCCAGAACATTAAAAACCCTGGACAGGAAGTTGGAAAGGTTGTGATCTAATTCCACCCACCTCCTGGTTATTATTTTACCAATCTCATCCTGGGGAATCTCATCCTCAGCCTCATTTTCCTAATCTGTAAAATGGGAAAAGATCAATTCTACTCATTTCAAGAATAATTAAGAATCTACTACTGTTTCAAGCACTTCCAGGCACTTGGGATATAAAGACAAGACTCTGATAGTCCTTGCCTTGAAATATCTTACACTCTCCTGGTGGGGGGAGGTGTTATATAACATGTAAATGAAAAATAAGTGAAAATATATTCAAAACAAATGGGGGGGAGGACTAATGAGCTAAGCCTCAAAAGTTATGGATTCCAAGAGGTGGAAGGAAAAAGGGAGGACGTGGCAGACATTCAGGCAGTTTGTGCCATGGGACAGAGACAGCACAGAATGTTTTGTACAAGGAACAAAAATTGGTTTTGGTTGAAGCCTAGAGTGCATCATGGGAATAAAATGAAATGTCTTGAAAGTCTGGCTGGAACCAGAATGGGGAGGCCATTAAATGTCAAGCAGGGGGGTGGCCAGGTAGCACAGAGAGTAAGAGCACCGGCCTCAGGGTCAGGATGACCTGGGATTGAATCTGGGCTCAGACACTTAGCACCTACCCAGAAACACCTGGCCGTGTAACCGTTAGCAAGTTACTTAACCCCAATTGCTTAGGGGAAGCCAGGTGGCTCAGCGAGTAAGAGCCTGCCTCCAGTGTCGGGATGACCTGGGGATCAAATCTGGGCTCAGATACTCAGCACCACACCCAGAAATAACTGGCCATGTAACCTTGAGCAAGTTACTTAACCCCAATTGCTTAAAAAAAAGTGTCAAGCAGAGGGTATGCATATTCTCTCAGAGGTGAACAGGCAACCACCAAAACATCCTGAGCAGGGTATCATAATAGTGAGAATACAGCTTGAAGAATATTCCTTTGTTGAGGTGTCTGCACAAGACCTCTTCTTCACTGAGTCTTTCTGCACCCCTCCTCACCAGATGCTAGTGCCCACAAGCTTGGAAAATTTTCCCACACTTATTCTGTATATAATTCTATAACATGTATGAAGTCTCTTCCAAAAGAGTGTAAGTTCTTTGAAGGGAAGAATGACTTATTGGGTCTTTCTTAATCCTTGTATCCTTGGCTCCTAGTATGATGTCTGACACTTAGTAGGGCAGGGATGTGACCCATTCTTGCAGGGGTGGAGGCAACTCTCAGATGAGCAAATTCTCTCTACTAATGCAGGCCAGAACCTTCCTCAATGTACAGCTTTAGAGAATGGTTCAGAGCACTGAGAGTTTCAAGTGACTTACCCAAAGTCCCCCCATTCAGGATGTATCAGAAGTGGGACTAGAGCAAGACAGAGTGCTTGGAGTGCCAAGCACTACCTTTTAAAAGCTGGGGATACAAAGACCAGCCACAAAAACGTGGTCTGCTCTTAAGAAGCTTATGTTCTCATGGGGGGGAGATGAAATTCTACCCACTGAACCACTCTGTCTCTAGAACACATCAGGTGCCTGGAAGAAGGATTAGAAGCTATTCTAAAGTTATTCTAAACAGGGAAATGATTTCATCTCGGTGGTGGTCCCCAATGGATGCATTCAGCAGAAGAATGCCATGATTTTTGCTTTTTCATTATAGAGACCTGGGATGTCATTGCTGTGGGAACCTGCAGTGAGGACATTCTCTTGGCCTGTGCAGATCAGTCCCCAAACCTGCACCTGAGAGCCGAGGCAACCGTCTGGCGTCCAGAAGTTAAGTGACCTGTCCAAGTCACACAGCCACAAAGTGCCTGAAGTGGGACCTGAACCCAGATCTCCCAAGCATCAGGGTCAGCTCCAGTGATGAACACTTGAGTTCAAATCCAGCTTCAAACACTGGTAAGTCCCTTAACTTCTGCTAGCCATGCTTCCCTCATCTGTAAAATGGGGTCATAACAGCACCTTCCTTCCCAGGGTTATTGTGACAACCAAAGCAGATGATGGTTGTAAAGGGCTCTGCAAACCTAAGTGTTCCATAAACGTGAGTTACTCTGTGAACCACACTGTTGCCCTGCCAACCTGCCACTGAGGCATGGAGGGAACGCAGGGATCACAGACAGGGAGTAATCTATCTGTGTCTACAGGGCTGCCCCGGGACTGCAAGCCCTGTGGTCTGTTCACTAAAGATGTGATATCCGGGCAGGGGCAGGAAGAAGGAGAGGAGACATGGAGAGGAGAGAAGAAAAGGGAAGCCAGAGGGAGCTTCTGAGGAAGGGCAGGAAAGGAGGCGAGGAAGAAAGGCAGCCATGAGGGGCAGAATGAGAAGTTCTTGGGGTCATTCCAACACAGTGGAGGTTAACCACAAGGCAGTTACTCATAACGATGGAGGCCATTTTCACAAGCCTCCCCTCCCTCCCTGCCCCTGGTCATGTGCATCTGACTGAACTTACCACTGACACAGGGTGACCACTGGCTGACCCTCCAGAAGTCTTTGCATTTCTGAGGGGGGAGCTGAAAATTAAAACAGCTGAAGTAACACTGAGTCTGGCCTGGGAAGGCCCTTCCCCTCTGTCACTGTGGTCTCAGAAGAAGCAGCTTGCTCTATTTGGGTAACTGGGTTGGACTAAGGTTATTCTCAGCATTATCCTTGGGGGCAGTCAGTCTTGATGAAAGCAAAAGCAGGGTTTTAAATAAGGACAATTAACAGTTCCAGAGCTGTAAGTCTGTAGAGCACTTCATAACAATCCTGTTAGGTGGGTGATCTGGGTATTATTATGCCCATTATACAGCGGAAGAAACTTAGTCCTGGAGGTATAAAATGACTTACCCAGAGTCACACAGGGAGGAGGAGTCACAGACAGTATCTGAACTCAAGTTTTCTTGATTCAACGTCCAGAAATTTCATCTACTTAAGGTCTTTTCTGAACCTACGAGTCATAATTTAATTGCCTTATATTAAGCATACATAAATGTGTATGTACATTTGAACACACATATGTATAAAATGCACACATATAAACATATTTTTCTGACCTCTGATTTTTAGAACCCCCTTCACCACCACTATTAATACAGATGAGCCACCTTCTCTGAAACGGACTGTTAGAGAGTCAACTGGGCCATGGAGAGGTTATATTAAATACAACCCATCTGAATCACACACAAGACATGAACCCAAGTTAAAATGACTTTAAAGTCGGTCCTCTGGCCACATGACACTAGTCCCAGATATGAATTCTACCTCTGATACCAAGCGTCTGTGTGGCCCTGGGCAGGGCACAAACCTCAGTGCCACCCAAAATCGGGGGCTACTTGTAGCACAAGAAAATTTCTTTACTCATGGATGGAATCACGGGTCCTAACCACCACAAACCAACAAGAAACCTCCAAAACCTTGCAGCGGGCAGTGTTCGAGTTATCAGAGGCATGGTAATGGGAGAGAAAACAAATCATTAGCCAGAATTGTGGACTCTCAGACAAGTGGCAATGGCTGAGTTATTCCGAATAGGGTAATGGTAATTACTAAGTATGGTAAAGTGGCCAAAAAGCTAGTCCTACAAGTCTGAAAGAACCAGCTTTATGATCCTGGGCAAGTCATTCTCTGTGTCCTAGAGACAGAGGGGATGGACGGACGGATAGATGGGTGAATAGACAGGCTGATAGCCACAGATAGGTAGACTCACAGATGGATATATAGATAGATGAGTGATAGATAGAAATAATCAATAGATATATTTATGTTTACAAATATATAAGGAAACAAATTAAAATTAATTTTGGATTTTGCCAAAATTAATATGAAATGTATTTTAGATCACCTGAAGAAATGAATGAGCTGCTGTATTTTTCTCACTCTGAAACCTGATTTGTTTCTATCATAGGTCAGGCCAGGTCTCTACATGGTCAACCTTGGAAGTATTTGCTCCTCCTAACCATTATTATGGACACAGTGAAACAAACAAACCGGAACCTTCGGTTGGGGAACAAGCTCCCTCAGGCACCCAGGTCCTTATTTGGGTCATTGATCTGAAGGGGATTTCCACAAAAATGAAATTCTTAACAGTGGAGCACCTCTCCCCCAACCTCTGCCTTCCCATTACTCCTACCTATTCCCTCCCAGTCATTAGCCAATGACCTTCCAGTTGGTCTCAGATGGAATAAATCTGTTAACATAGAGAAAACCAACTTCCTAATTTGAATTAGGGGTTGAGTGGTACATAAAAACACACAGAGTTACACACAAGCACACATAGGACACACAGAGACACACACAGGCACAGAGACACACACAGACACACATTCTCAGAAAGATTAGAACCAGCCTTTCATACCATGAATCTTTCCATTGTGGACAAGTCTCCTTACAGGTGATGCCCAAGGACACCCCAGATTCTCTCTCATTATGACATTTTTTTTTCTCTCATGCCAGATGTGACATCCTAACTTTTCAAAAGATAGAAATGAAATCGAGCTGATCAGCAGGTCCCCTGCAGTGAATGAGCCAAGTGAAGAAGGCTTTGAACACCATAAGAGGAACAGAAGAGAGGTCATTCACAGGCCTTCATATCTTCCCCTGGTAAAGGAGGCCAGAGAGGCAGGGAGCATTGGGCAGGGGAAAGAGGGCCCTGGAGTCAGGAAAAGGTGTACTCTGGGGATCATCAATTCAGAGCTAGACAGGGACTTAGAGGTCAGGAAGATCTGAGTTCAAATTCAGCCTCAAGCACTTACTGGCTGCGTGGTGATAGACAAGCCATTTAACCTCTCTCAGCAACAGGCTCTTCATCTGTCAAAGGCAATAAATAACAGCAGCCACCTCTCCTGACTGCTGTGAGGCCAGAAAGAGACAGTATTTGTTAAGCACTTTGCCAACCATGAAGCACTACATGGATGTCAGCAGCTAGCATGGGATGCTGTGGGGTGTTACTTGTGCTCAGTACGGAGCCTAGAAGCTAAAAATCTAGGCCATCAGACATGCTTGCTCAATGGCCTTTCCTCTGAAATTGCAGCTAGATGTCAATTAATTGTATGTGCGTATAGACGCACGAACACATACCCATCACATATGTGTGCATATGTAGTGTAGAAAAAGGCAGCCTTGAGGCAAGAAGACCTGAATTCAAATGTTGCCTCTGATATAGACTGGTCATGGGACAATGGGGAAGTCCATTAACCCTCGAGTGCCCAGGTAACTCTAAATATGTACCCACTTTGGTGGGAAACTCCTTACGAGTGATTCTCTATCCCTTCTGGGGTAAATTTGCCATTTTTTTTTTAGAATACCATAACTGGAAGGGTCCTTAGAGACCGCTGAGTCCAACCCACTCCTGTTATGGCAGCCCAGAATAAGGCAATGACTTGGCAAAGGTCATGCAGAGAATGAGTGACAAAGCCTAGGGTGAGAGGTCGTCTGACAGTCTCACTTTAGGGAGGCCATTCTTTAGCTGGAGAGAGTCCTGAGGAGAAAAGCCAGGACAGTGATGGGCCTCCAGTCTGGGCAGAGTATTAGCAACCAAAGGAGTTGGCTAGCCTAGAGAAGAGAAGGTAGCATGGATGGGGAGGAGGGTGACAAACGAGGGGACCATCTCCAAGTGTCTAAAGGGCTGGCACATCCATGAGGGAGTTGGACTTGTTTTCCCTGGGTCTTGAAGGCACAAAGGCCAGCTTGATCAGGGCAATCAGTCAACAAACATTGGCATAAAGCCCCTACTACGGGCCAGGCACTGTGCTAGGACCAGAGATACAATAAATCAAACAATCCCTACTTGCTACATTTATTAAGCCCTTACTATGTGCTTGGCACAGGGATATAATGACAAATATGAAACTCTCCCTGCCCTCAAGGATTTTACATTTTATTGGGAGAGGCATATGTGTATAGAAAATAAATTATAGGGGGTGGCTAGGTAGTACAGTGAATATAGCACTGGCCCTGGAGTCAGGAGGACCTGAGTTCAAATCCAGCCCCAGACACTCAACACAAAAACTAGCCATGTGACCTTGGGCAAGTCACTTAACCCTAATTGTCCCTCCAAAAAAAAGCAAAAAAAAAAGAAAGAAAAGAAAATTACATACACACATACATATAGACACATGTGTCTATATGTGATGATATATATACACACACAGCTAATTCTCAGAGTAGCCATGTCCAGAAATGGGTATCTCATTCTGCACATTTCACCTATCACCTCTCAGATAGAGCTGAGACCAGATGGCCGTTGGGGGCCCTTCCAATCCCACAGATGATATGATTCTATCACTCCAAATCCCACCCTCTTTCCTCTACTATACCAAGTGAACTCCCTCTCAAATCAGGGCTGACTCATTTATGAGAGAAATCCTTTCTCCACATTTCCCAATGTACTGCAATCCAATCTGATAGTAACTTGCTCCCTATGTGACCTTTGGTAAATAAGTTAACCTCTCTTGGGTAAGTCACTAATCCTCACTTTCTCTGTAAATGAAGGTGCTGGACAAGATCAATTACTCAAAAAACAAGTACTTAGCAACTAGTACTTAGCAACAAGTACTTAGCAACAAAAAGCACTAGGCTAAGCACAGGACGCAAAGATAAAAAGGAAACAAGCCCTGCCCTCAAGAAGCTTACACTCTAACTGTGAAACAAACACATAGATATATGCAGAAGAAACAGAAATGGAATACAAATATATACAAAATAGCACTTTCTGATGTTCCTTCCAATTCTATATCAATAATTTTATGATTGAGCAAACTCCTACCATGTTCACTGCCCCCTCACCTATAAAGGGTTTGGACTTGGAACCCCCTGAGATCCTTTCTAGTTCTGTATCTATGAAGCCACAATTCTTCACTATGATTATCACTAAACTTCTAATACAGGGTTTCTCCCTGTTTATGTGACATGGACCCCTCTGGCAGTTTGATGATGTTGTTTAAAGAAATTTAGAATGGAAAGAAATGATGAGTTTCAATTAAAGGACAGTGAGAAGCAAAATGGAATATTTTTTCCATCCAAATTCATGAATCTCATGGGGAAAAACACTTGTACACAGCCAAGTTAATTCAAAATAGAAACATATTGACTGTAGTAAGTATAGAGTCATTTCAATAGTCAGGCTAGCACTCACAACCAGGGAGATCAGGAAAGGTGTGGGCTGTGTGTTCCGAAGGATGCTACAAGGAGGAAGTAAGAAGAGAGAGAGAGATTCCAGAGTCCTCAAGGAGTCTCCATTCTACTAGGGTTCAAATACTTGTACTGTGGAAAGATCAATGGAGCTGAAGTCTAGGGAGACTTGGCTGGATATTCCAGTGAGCTAAGGTGTACCCCTGCCTAGTGTCCCTCACTACTTCAAAGCTCAGTTCCTGCTCCTGGAAAATGGGGAGAATAACACCCACCTCACAGGGCTATTGGGAGGTCCTTTGGTGCTATAAAATGTCAGTTATTATTACTATCGAAGTATCGATTAACAAAAGAGCTGGGACAAGAGCTCAGGCGCCAGGCTTCTAATCCCGTGATCTTTGTATTACATCATGTGCTTCACACAAGAGATAAGGGAGTTGGAGATTGATCGGATGCAATTATGATACCCTGATTAGACTGCGGGCTGCAAACGGGAGTCTGAGAAACTTGGGAGAGTCTGTGACTCTTTCCACCCTATGCACTCTCATGTAAGCACCCCCATTCCCCACCAAGGAAACAGTAAAGGAAAGGTCTTACACTTGAAAGTACTCATTAGTTTCTTATCCTAAACCCTAAGCCAGGAGTGGGGAACCTGCAGCCTTGAGGTCACATGTGGCCTTCCAGGTCCTCAAGTGCAGCCCTGAAATTGTTATTCGGTCAAAGTGCCATGCTTGAGGACCTAGAGGGCCATGTGTGGCCTCCAGGCCACAGGTTCCCCACCTCTGGTCCAGACTTTCCATAGGCTCTCTACCTTTAGGGAAGCCTTGGACGCTTTCACAGGTTTCAATTATTCTGGGTCTAGAGGCTAGAGGTCCTGAGTTCAAATTTGGTTTAGCTGGGTGACCCTGTGTAGGGTTTTTAACCTATCTGCCGAGTTTCCTTATTTGGAAAATGGGATGATAATAGCACTTACCCTCTTCAAGGTTGTTGTGAGGAATAAAAATGAAATTTTATAAAGCAGTGTTTAAAACCTAAAATGCCCATCTAAATGCTAGTTGTTATTATAATTATATTATTTTTAGTATTAATTAGTAGTAGTAGTATCTTTGTCTCCAAGGCCTGGCATTTCTCCCCGTTCCCCTCCTTATTTTTTATTTTTATATCACAGCTCCAAGTATAAAGTTTAGTCAACAGTAGGTATTAAATAAATGCTTGCCAATGTTTTGATAACTGTGAGGCTCTTGATCTCTGACCCCTTGAATCCAACTTTTAAAAATCTACTGGGCACCTACTAGTGGGAGGTAAAACCTCTCCAGTCCTTGGCCAGAAGGACTCCCTCCACCTGCACAAAGATCATTACGTTGACCATATCTTGACTGAATTGGATTGGACCTGTGGGTCCCAGAACTCCAGAGGAGGAAACTTTCAAGAGAGTTGTCGAGGGGATTGAGGGTTGAGGTGACCTGCCTAAGGTCACACAGCCAGGATTTGAACACAGCTCTCTATCTCCTAAACTATCTTGCCTCTTATATACACTACATTACTAACACACACACACACACACACACACACACACCCATACACACAATGGAAAGTAATTCAGGAGAGGACCACAAACACTTTAGGGGGAAACAAGGGGAGCAGAGCTTCAAAGAGAACTGGAGATTCCAAATGTGGGGGTGAGCAGAAAGAGGATGCCTGGCATGGGGGGCAGGCTGGGCAATGATCCAGAAGCAGGAGATATGTCATATTGAGGACTGACAAATCAGCCAGGTATGACTGGCTCCTCACAATCACTGGGACAGTCAGACATGGCTGCTGCCAAGTGTCTTGCAAAGGAGAGATGACCCCGACCAGGAAGCACCTTGTGTTTTCCTTTGCTCTTCTCTTTGAAAGGAAATTTTCAGACAGTCCATCAGCAGGCCAAGAAAGGATAATGGGGCTATTTTTCTCTTTAGGAGCCACTGGCTTAAGTAATGCAAGCCATGGATCAGTGGTTTGCAATGATGGGGCTGATCGAAAGGCAATCACAGCCAGCCCTGGTAAGGTTAATGATATCTGCCTTTGAGAGGAGGAAATGTAGAAGTGGGAGAAAGGGAAGAGGCCAATAAAAACATTTACATGTGGAGAGAGAGAAAAGGAGAGGAGAGGAGAGGAAGAGAGAAGAGAGGAAGAAAGAGGAGAGAGGAGAGAAAGAGAGAGAGAGAGAGAGAGAGAGAGAGAGAGAGAGAGAGAGAGAGAGAGAGAGAGAGAGAGAGAAGAAGAAGAAGAAGAAGAAGAAGACGAAGAAGAAGGAGGAGGGAGGGAGAGGGAGAGGGAGATTGAGGAGAGGGGGGAGAGAAAGGAAAGAGGGGAGGAGGGAGAAAGATAGAAACTGAGACACACACACAGAGCATGCACTTAAATGAATACCACCTAATGAATATATCTGATAAGAGACTGATTTCAAGAGAGCCCTTTTATCTGCAGAGCTTGTATTTCTATTGCAAACCTCTTAAATTAATACATGAAAAAGAATTAAACTGGTAATTATCATGTTTCATTGTGGTTCACAGAACTTGCATCAGGCCAAGGGAATGAATGGGCTATTCAGCCATTGCAGACTCTTCTCTACCCATTGATGTCAAGTGTGTCAGATCATCAGTGAAAGATAGCTTGCCAGGGGCGACAGAGCAAGAGAAATGGGTTTAAGAATCATCCAGTTCAAAGTGGGATCCATTCCCCTCCTCCCACAAGGCAAGGTTGGGTTGGCCTCCGTGCTTGGGGATCAGGGCTCCTGTTTCGTTATTACTTCCCCTTCACAGAATCTGGGCTCGCTCCACTGGCCTGCCCACTGTTCGCTCTCCCTGAACCTCCCTCTCCATCTTGGGGTCCTGGCACACCTCTGGGCCCCAGGCCTGGGCCCCACTCACCTCTGCCTCTTAGGGCTTTCACTTTTAATTGCTCAGACAGGGTGACTGGAAGGGGCCTTCCCTGCCCAGCCCCACCCTGTCAGGTCAGGGGCATGAACTTCACGTCCGGAATCCTTAACATTCAGATTTGCCTCTGATGAAATTTTCTGTCAAGTGCCCCTCCTCAGCAGGTTTATGGTGGGAGGGCCAGGCTGAGGGGTAGGAGGGGAGAGGGATAGGTGTAAAAAGAAGCCTGTCATATTTGGAGTCTATAGTCTCGCCAGCTCAGAGAAGGCACCCAATCACCCTGGCTATTGAGCCATTTAGGTCCTACCATACTAAAAAGCATTTATCATTAAGTACCCACTATGAGCTGGGGCAGGTAGGAGGCTCAGTAGATAGAAGACTGAATTCGAACCCAGCCTCATACACTAAGTAGCTGTCTGGGCAAGTCACTTAATCCCGTATGCTTCAGTTCCTCATCTGTAAAATGAGCCGGAGAAGGAAAAGGTCACAAAGGGTTGGACACAACTGAGACAATGTGTCAGGCATCGTGCTGAGCTACCTTTTCCCAGAATCGGTGACCTGTGGTGCTTTGGCATCCACACTTAAGTATATACGGTTGGTTCAACTGGCAAGTCTGTTAGGAACTAGGGAAGAGTTCTCATCTGGACTGAAAAACAGGAACTCTAGATTTCTAGTCAGAAGATGTGGGTTCCAATCCTACCTAGCTCCTCACTTTCGTTTTCTGAAATACCTGACTCCCTGAAAGGCTCAGTCTGGGTAACACCTACTCCTGGGAGCCTTCCCTGATTGCCTCAGGGCTTTTAGTATCCTCCCACCACAGTTTAGAATTTCTTTACTTTACACTTAGTATTCCCTTATACGTATGTTTACGATATAGACAGATGTATCTATCTAGATAGACTGATGGGTGGGGAGACAGATACACATCATGTACAGGGTAACAAAGTAACATGCCGATTCTAATTCCCTCTAAAGGGGAAGGCCTGGGTAGCTGGGCTGGATAGGAAAAGAGACAAGCTACAATAAGAACACTGAAAAGAAATGTAACAATCAAGGAAGATAAAGGATGATGCTTTTTAAGAAACGATGATCATCAAATCTGACAAACATTTATTAAGCGCCTACTGTGTGGAAGTCCATGAATAAAACAACAGGCCCTGGCCTCCAGAGGCCTCTTGAATTTAAACCCAGAAGGGGCCAGGGAAGCTGTCTAATCCAACGCCCTCTCTTTATGGATGAGGAAGCACAGGTGTGGGAGGTTCCGCTGCTTGACGTCACAGAGTCAGTTAACCATCAGAGTGGGAAAGTCAGGATTCAAACTCAGGGCCCCTGACCCAACCCAGACCTCCTTCCACTATTTCATGCTGTCTCTCCAAAAAGAAGGATTTCAGCAAATGGAAAAGTGCAGAGAGAGCATTCCAGGCTGGCCAGGGTGGGGGTGGGGGTGAGTTGTCTGAATGGAGAAAGGCAGGAGTGGGCAGAATGGAATCGAGAAATAGCTTACAGTCTGGTTTAGATGGAATGCAGAGCGTGTGCTGGGGAGTGGTGGGAAATAAGGCTAGATGAGTGGCCTGAAAACAGCATCTTCAGAACCAGTCTAGATGGTTTGGTTGCAATGGGGAGCCATTGAAGATTGCTGAGCAGGATAATAACATGGTGGGAAACACGGGAAGATAACTTTGTCAAGTCTGTTTGTGTGGATCCAATGAGAAAGTTGGTCAGGGCAGGGAGACTGACATGGAGACTTATAAAGGTCCAGTGCAGAGGGGATGAAGACCCAGAGCAGACTAGCTGAGTGTGGAGGAAGGGATGGGTCTGTGGTGGTAGAGTCAGCCAGCCTGACTGGCTGGATGCGGACAGGGGGAAATTCCATAACTTGGAGGGTGCAAGGCCAGTGCAAGGAAGAGCTTGCCACTTCAGGTGAAACAGAGGCAGGGACAAGGACAGGTGTTAGGAGAGACATAGGCGGAGCACACTTTGGGAACATAACATGGGACTCTGAGGTGCTGGAAGCATATCCAAATGGAGAGGCCCACTGAGCAGACAGGAATGCTGTCCCAGAGCTCAGACAGACCAACAGGGGCTGCAAGGATAGACTCCAGGTACATCCACACCCAGGCAATAACTGACGCCACGGGAGGAGACGCCATGGGAGAAGGGAGGCCTTAACTGAGGGCCATTCTGAAAAAGGCTGCTTTGAGAAGTCATGGGCTAATATACGGAGTGACCCCCACATTTTTAGATGTGGGCGATAAGGGGATGTTTTTTCTCGACTCTATGTTAGCTTTTCTTTCTCCTGGGGAGGGAGGAAGAAAAGGGGGGAATACTTGATGATTTACAATAAAAAAAAAACCCACTTCATTTGCTTAACCTACTGTGTACCTAAACAAATACCATGTCATGCTTGACTGAGTTCATATATTTTGTCTGTCACTGGGAAGAACAAAGGATTTCCATTTAGAAGATCTGGATTTGAATCTCGTTGCTGTCACTTATTACTTGTATGACCTTGGGCAATTCAATGAAATCACTCCAAATCTATGGCGCTCTGATTCCAACACAACCTACTTCACATTGTGTACATGTGTGCATCCACCACACCCAACCCTGCCCTCATGAATCTGTCAGTTACGCCAAGACAAGGTCTGTGTCAGTCATTTTTCATTTTTGTATCCTTAGCACCCAATATGGCCAGGTTCTAATTAGTGTGAATAATGAATGAATCTCATAAAGGGGTTGCATGTATTCAAATTCCCACTATTTGAAGTTGTAGTTGTATAAAACATAGTCGCTGATTCTAGCCCAAAGGAAATATGCAGAGAAAATTCAAATAATGCAACCATTTCATGGGATTCATTATTTACACTAATCAGGACCTAGTGCCTGGCACACAGTAGGCAGGACTTCATAAAAGCTGACTGAATTGACCAACAACATCAATCCTATTTTTAAACTACATTTTGGATTAAAGTGGCTCAGCAGAGAAGTCTAAGAGTCTAACCATCACTTACAAAAATGGTTTCTATGAGAAAATGAATCCTGAGTTTGAAATACTCAACTTACAGACTTAGGGTCTAAGCTTTAACTTTCAGCTTGTCTGGAATGACTTACATAGAACAGTCAGAGTGAGATGGCGCATGGGGGGCTTTTCTTACACTGCTCTATCAAAACTGAAAAGTTTCTCTGCTTAAAAACCTCCCAGCACCCACGACAAGTCCAAGTACCCCTTGACCAAAGTCTCCCATCCTAGACACCAAACAAGTAAGTCATCTGTCAATCAGTCTGCTGTTTATTATGATCCCCAGGGTCCCATAAGGCTATGATCCCAATACTTCTGAAGGCTATCGTCCACTCTTGTCCAACCTGGCATAGGAAATACAACAAAAAAGTAAAATGAGCTACATTCAAATTCTGCTTCAGACATCTGTTAGCTCTGTGACCCTAGGGAGGTTATGTCATCTCTGTGCCTCAGTTTCCCAAACTGTCAAATGCAGGGGTTGGGCTTGATGGCCTCTGAAGTCCCCTCCAATCTAAGATCTATGATCTGATTTCTTCTATGCGTGTATTTTCTCATTTGTAATATAGTCATATGAGTTCATTTCTCATTCCTTTTACTAAATTTCAGGAAAGAGGAGACAGTATTTGTGTTTCTTTTTTGTCTCCTCGGTGCTGTGCAAAGTGACCTGCACATTTTGGGGGCCTCATACACTTTTGTTATACAGAATTGGCGACATTCTTTGATAATAATGATAATTACTAACATTTATATGGTGCCTTAAGGTTCAAAGAGTACTTTACTTAAATGATCTGATCAACTCCTCTTCCCAGTAACCCTAGGAGGTAAATTTGATAGCTACTATTTATACTAATATACTAAATGAAGAAACTGAGGCCAAGAGAATTTTTAAAAAAATCATTAGTGAACTTAGAGTGCTTTGTCATTCTAATTGTTCCATATGGGCATTGGTTCAATTGAATTATTGTAGGCAGGGAAAAAAACCAAAGTTCTAGAAACAATGGCACCGAGGACACTGTGTTTAAATCTTTTTAACTTATTGGTTTTCTGGTGCCTAGTGCTGGCATCCTCACAAAGTCAGCAGAAAGCAAGGAAAGCCCACTAGCACTTCAGACGGCTCCCCTCTGATGAACTTTGGGATAGCCACACACAAGAATCACATAGGTAGGTCAGGCAGGGGTGGCTTTCCATTTACATCACTGAAAGGAACTCTGCAAGCAATGAGAACAAGACTTTAGTTGAACTGGAATCCGCGTCCTTGGGCCACAAAGTCATAGCTCTTTCCGGTCTCACACTACAACACCCAGGAGTAATACTGTAAATATGTAGTTTGTGAAATAGATTAGAAAATTTAGTGACATTACTGGAAGGCAAAAAAAGAGCAGATTCTGGGAATGGTTACCTATCTGGATCAGAGAGGTTATGAAGGACAAGATAACTCATTTTCCTTAGTCCTTACTGTAACTGATCACAGCAGTGAGAACACAGCCTCCAAGAGCTCTGGGTCTGCATAATACTTGCAACAAGGAGAAGAACCGTCTCCCCGGAGTACATATGAGCTGTGAACGTGGGACATGTTGGGAATCGGATTCCTGGATGAACTTTGCCTTGCTTCCTCGAAAGAGAGAATTAGCCAATTCTGTTAAATAATTCAGAGTTCTAAAATTAAAGGGCCAAGGCATACCCATTCATTACAGTACATAAAAAAGTATTGAAATAACACTTTCCATCTTAAACCAAAATCACAGAATGCTGAGTTGGGAACTGGGGGCACCTTAGCAGCTACCAGATTCAATTCCATTACAGCACCTCGGACAAGTGGTCATGGGTCTGCCTGAGGAGTTCCAAGGAGGAGCTGCCATTTGCCAAGGCAATTCCATCCATTTTGAAATAGGTGGAACAATTAGGAAGTCTTCCCAGACACCAAACTTAAATTTGTCCATTCATTCACCACTAGTAGGGCCACCAACTTTTCCAATATTCTAAATAATTGTTCCCTCTTCTACAATACCATGGTGCTTTATGGTTGTGTGGAAATGGCCCTTGATTCTTTTTTTAAAAATAATCTTTCATTTATTTATTTTTAGTTTCCAACATTCATTTCCATAAGATTCTAGGTTACAAATTTTCTCCCCATCTTTCTCCTACTCCCCACCCACAAATAGCCTACTGAATACCCCTTCCTCCAATCTGTTCTCTCTTATATTCACCCCCATCCCCCCTAACTTTCTAGTAGGGCAAGATAGATTTCTATACCCCAGTGCCTGTATATCTGTTTTCCCAGTTGCATGCAAAAAACTATTTTTTTTAACATTTGTTTTTAAAACTTTGATTTCCAGATTCTTTCCCTTCTTCCCTTCTTACCCACCCCCACTGGGAAGACAAGCAACTCAATATAGGCTGTATAAGTATAGTTACACAAAACGCTTCTATAGTAGTTATACTGTGAAAGACTAACTATATTTCCATCCATCCTATCCTGCCCCCCACTTATTCTATTTTCTCCTTTGACCCTGTCCCTTTTCAAAAGTGTTTGTTTCTAACTACACTCTCCCTCAATCTGCCCTCCCTTCTATCATCCCCCCTCTTATCCCCTTTCCCCCTACTTTCCTGTAGAGTAAGATACCCAATTGAATGTGTATGTTATTCCTTCCTTAAGCCAAATTCAAAGAGAGTAAGGTTGACCCACTCCCTTTCACCTTCCTGCTCTTCCCTTCCATTGTAACAATTTTCTCTTGCCTCTTTTATATGAGATAATTTACCCTATTCTATCTCTCCCTTTCTCCTTCTCCCATTATATTTCTCTCACCTCTTAATTTTATTTTTTAGATATCATCCCTTCCTATTCAACTGATCCTGTGCTCTCTGTCTATGTACACATGGACACACATATACATACACTCACATATGTATTTATATACACATATATATGTGTACATATATATATTCCCTTCAACTATCCTCATAGTGAGAAACGTCTTTATTACAATTATTGTTTTTCCTTGTAGGAATGTAAATAGTTCAACTTTAATGAGTTCCTTATGATTTCATTCTTCTCCTGCTTCTTGTATTTGAAAGTCAAATTTTCTGTTCAGCTCTGGTCTTTTCATCAAAAATACTTTTTTTTGAAAGTTCTCTATTTCATCAAATGATCATATTTTCCCCTGAAGCATTATACTTATTTTTGCTAGGTAGGTGACTGTTGATTTTAATCTTAGTTCCTTTGACATCCAGAATATCATATTCTAAGGCCTTCAATCCTTAGTGTAGAAGCTGCTAGATCTTGTTTCCACAATACTCAAATTATTTCTTCTTAAATACTTGTAATATTTTCTCCTTAACCTGGGAACTCTGGAATTTGGCTATAATATTCCTAGGAGTTTTCTTTTTGGGATCTTTGTTCAAGAGGCAATTCAAGAGGTGAATTCTTTCAATTTCTACTTTGTCCTTTGGTTCTAGAATATCAGGGCAATTTTCCTTGAGAATTTCTTGAAGGATGGTTTCTATATTCTTTTTTTGATTGTGGCTTTTAGGTAGTACAGTAATTTTAAAATTCTCTCTCATGGATCAATTTTCCAGGTCAGGGGTTTTTCCAATGAGATATTTCACATTGGCTTCTATTTTTTCAATTGTTTAGATATGTTTGAGAGTATCCTGATTTCTTATAAAGTCATTAGCTTCCCTTTGCTCCAATCTAATTCTGAAGGAATTATTCTCTTTAGTGAGTTTTTGAAATTCCTTTTCCATCTGGCCAATTTGTCTTTTTAAAGCATTCTTCTCCTTGTTGGCTTTTTGGGCCTCTTTTGCCATTTGAGTTAGTCTGTTTTTTAAGGTGTTATTTTCTTCAGTCAAGTTGCTGACTCTCTTTTCATGATTCTCTTGCATCATTCTCATTTCTTTTCCCAGTTTTTCCTCCATTTCTCTTACCTGATTTTCAAAATTCTTCTTGAGCTCCTCCATGGTCTGTAACCAATTCATATTTTTCTTGGAAACTTTTGATGCAGGAGTTTTGACTTTGTTGCCTTCTTCTGGGTCCATGTTTTAATGCATTTTGTCCCCCAAAAAGGATTCTGTGGTCTGATTACACTTCTGCTTGCTCATCTTGCCAGCCAATTACTTGACTTTTGAACTCTTTGCCATGGTAGAACTCTGCTTCCAGAGTGGAGAGAGCTGTGTCCCAAATTGCTGGGGTGTTTGCAAATGTTGCCAGAGCTATGAGGAGGGTGCCCTCTCTACAGCCACCACAAGCTCTGACACACCAGTGTTTCTCACCCCAGGACCACTTCCCAAGTCTGTGATCCAGATCCAAGAAGGTCAAAGCAAGAATGATTAGCCTCTGAACAGTCGCTTGATCTCCCCCATGATCTGTAGGCCAGGAGCTCCAGAGGCAGCCACAGGGCAGCAACTGCAGCCATCACACCTCCCCCACCTCTCCCCCTGGGGCAGGGGCCAAACTGTGCTCTTTCATCACCCAGTTCCAACAGAGTTCTCCACTGACCTTTTACTTTCTCTTTGGCATTTATGGGTTAAGAAGTCTGGAAACTGCCACAGCTGCCAGTGATTCATTCTCCTGAAGTCTTCTCTGGCCAGTCTGTGCTGCTGTTCAGGACCGCTCTGGTTTTGGGCCCACGCAGCTGGTGCAAGAGGGCTCGTGCAGGACTGGGCTCAGCTTCCAGCTCAGTGCAAAAGACCCTTCCTGTCTGCCTGCCAGGCTGCCTCCAGTGGGAGATTTGTTTCTCTCTATTACTTTGTGGGTTCTGTAGCTCTAAAATTTGTTTAGAGTCTTATTTTACAAGTATTGGAGGTGACTGGTGCCATGGCCCTAGATTCTTGAAACCTTCGCTTAGGAAGTGCATAGTCTTGGCAGATTCTTCTAAAATAAGAAGGCTTAGAGCCCAAGGCCAGTGGCATGTTGCCTCAGAATCAAATCAACTAAGTTTGCAGGGGGCGGGTGTTCCCACCAGGTCATCCATTTAAGACAAGGAAAGTTTCTGTCCTGGTGACTCTCAAAGACAGCCTAGAAAGTATAGAGGGGATTTGGTCTGATTTTATGGAAGGAACTATCTCAACCAGGCCAAGTAATTCAAGGAACCCTCAAGCACTGAAGTCAAAATTCCATTAAGCCAACAAACTTAACATAGAAGTGGTTTCTTTACAGGGAGCCTCCATTTAGCCCAAGAAAAGAAGAATCAGAAGAATGTAACTCAAAGTGAGAGACTTTCAAAATAGCTCTTAAAGAGACAGCTGTGGGAAAATCATTTCATTTTCCATTTCCTTGTGAATAACAGGAGGAATGAGTCCACTGATACACTGAATAGTTATCAGAAGGCATTCCTAGTAAGTGTCCCCTGTTTAAAGAGTATGCTTCTTGGGGACAAGCACTATTTCAGGTTCTCTGTGTGTCCCCAATGCTTGGCATAGCCCTTGATACTCAGTAGGAACTTAATCATCAATTGATTATAGCAATTTCAGAAGTAAGTGGTGCAGCTGGGATTTGAACCCAGGTCCTGAAACTCTAAAACCTGCTCTCTGCCCTGCATCACTCAGAACACGTCCTTTCTCCTCTCATTCTCGGGGGTCATCCTGACCCACTGTTATCCTAGCCATGCTTCAAAGACCAGCTCAAAGACTCTTCCAAAGGGAAGGCTTCCTCTGTCCCTCTAGGACAGAGGCTCTGAAAGTTCTTGGTAGGTCATGGGTACTTTTGGCAATCTGGTGAAGCTTACCGAACCTTTCTCAGAATTATGTTTTTGAGAAAGGAAATCAATTATCTACAAATAAAGTGAGTGAGAGTTTGTGCAGACCAGGTGAAGAATCTGGCAGGCTGTGTCCTGCCTGAAATCCAATCTCAAAGCACATGTATCCCTCCATCATAATCAGTTATGACATTTATCTGTCTTTAGATCTTATCTCCTCCTGCCCAGTGGACTTTAAGCTATTAGAGACACTGACCCTAACTTACTTACCTTTGGGTATATCCCCCAGTATCTCTATCTATCATCTTCCTATCCACACACAAACACACTTACACAAACACACACATATATACACATGCATATATATGCATAGACAATAGGCACTTAATGGCTATTTAATAAATCAATGCTTACTTGAGTTTTTTTTAATGACTCAAGACTCATTTTAGAAATTATATATTTAAAATACTTATTTTCCATTCTTTGGAGACCACAGCATTGGACAGCCTGCATGCCCCACTGACATCCTTGAGATGTTAACAAATATCCAGGAAGGTCCGTGAGCACACTGGGTGGACCTCCTGTGATAAATTCAAGGGAGGACAGGACACAGATGAGAGTCAGATGGGATGGACAGTGGTGAATCAGCTGTCATCCACATCACTGGAGGGTTTACTTACATCAACAAGATGTCTGATCTGTTTGAATTTGTGACTATACAGTCAGAAGGGTATAAAGGGATGTGATTTTTCTGGGCGTACACCTTTGAGTGGTTTATTGTTATTGCTGGTGGTGCTTACAAAGCTTAGAACAAATAACATATTAGGGGCATGTCACTTGGCTTCTCTGTAGCTTCGTTTCCTTATGTTAAGTCAACAAGCTTTTATTAAGCGGCCTCTGTGGGTCAGGTATAGTGCAGAATCCTGGAGGTACAAAGAAAGGCAAAAAATAAAACACAAAGAATACCCCACAAGCAGCCCCTGCTCTCAAGGAGCTCACAGTCTATAAGGAAGCAGGGCTAGATCAACCCTGTGGGCTTATCCAGTTTTAGATCCTCTTAGTCAATGATCCAAATGCCATTTAGCGAGGGCATACATGGGGGCATAGGGTAACAGACTTAACACTGGGAAAGGGAACGAAAGCTATTAAGTCCAAGGCCCTCATTTTATAGAAGAGCAACCAAAGGCACAGAGAGATAAGTGACTCACCCAGGGTCACAAAGCTAGTAATTGTCTGAACTCAGGTCCAGCACCCCACCTACTAAGCTGGCTGTGTCTCTGTTGGACACGTTTGTTAGTTTTTTTTTTCTGGTTTCTTCAGACAGTTTACTATTCCTACCAGCTGCATTTTCTATATCGAACACAACCCCAAATTCACTTGAACATACAATAGCAAGAGTGCTGTAAACTCGATCTGGAAATGGCGAGGAAGCGCCTCCCTCTCTCCACTAGGAATGCGGGATGCCGCTGGTCCTCTTTCTTTGGGTCGGGTTGGGTCCCTTTGTCCGAGCAGATTGTCTGACGGTAACTGGAGCGCTAGACAAGATACATTTCTTAGCATTTGCTTCAAAGATGTGACTCACACTGTCCCAGCGGCTTATTCAATTAATACCCGGCTAATTAAACAAGCAAACACAACTCTCTATTTCCTTACCCACGTGGGTTGAGTGGTTCTCAACCTCCACCTTGTGTCTAGGCCTCTTGGAGCACACAAGTGGTCTATTGTTTGGCCAGGAAGACTGGGATAAGGGAAGGGGAAGGGGAAGGGGGAGGGATGGCATCTCTCTCCTGTCTGGCCGTTGGCTTCCCCAAGCATGCTTCATTCTCGGTGGGTTAAATTCCATGGGTTGGACCCTCTGTGATCTGTGAAACTGAAGAAATCTAAATTCCGAGCTGTCTCATCAAGCCTCCTTCAAGGCCATTGTTATTGTTAATATTTCACATTCATAGAAGCGTGTGTTAGGCCAGGGACTCAACCAACCTGAGTGGTATGTTTGGTGTGGACATGTTCATACCCTCCAGAAGGTGAAGGTCTCAGGTCCAGCACAGATTGATTTTCTACCTCACTTAACCAGAGGAATACTGACTAAACTCTTGAACACCTCCCCATGGGTCCACCCCATTTTTCTCTTCCAACTTCTTACTGCATCTAATCCAGCAGACGGAGTTGTAGGTACACAGGAAAATCTGACAAGGCTTTCAGGGCCCTCAAAAGTACTGCATTACTGAAAATTATGCAAGTTCACAAGACAGTATGAGTCAGGGGCAACCTCTGAACCCAAATCTTCCTGGCTTTAAGGCCACCTCCCTATGCCAGGGGGTCTTCACCTGTTTTGTGCCCTGGCCCCTTTGGCAGTCTGGTGAAGTCTGGGGACCCTTTCTCAGGAAATTCTTTTTAAACAACTGAAGGAAATGCTATATTCCAGTTAGAGGTTCATACAAAAGATTTTTTCCATCCAAGTGCCCAGAATCTTTGAAATCTATTCACAGATGCCAGCCTAAGAACTCCTGCTCTAACCATTCTGCTATGCTGCCTTTCCATGATTAGGGGAAAGAGTGACAAAAAATGGAACAGTCCCTAGCCTAAAGAGGCTGACATTCTACTGGTAGGCATTAATGGGAGATTCCTGCAATCCTTTCTATATGTTGAGGAAACTTTGTAAGCTCCCTGAGGGCAAGAAGGAAAGATGGAGCCATAGAGCATAGAATGCCAAGCCTAGAAACAGGAAGGCTTATCTCCCTGAGTTCAAATCTGGCCTCAGAGATTTACTAGCTGTGTGACCCTGGGCACGTCATTTGATCCTATTTGCCTTAGTTTCCTCATCTGTAAAATGAGTTGGAGAAAGAAATAGCAAAGCACTCCAGCATCTTTGCCAAGAAAATCCCCAATGGGGTCACAGAGAGTTAGACTTGACCAGAAAATGACTGAATTGAACCTTATCACAGTGGCAGGTACACAGTTTGTAGGTACCTGATAAATGCTCGAAGAATGACATTAAATCATAGAACAATTACTCTACACAGAGACTGCTGAAGTCATAGAGTATGACACGTCTGACCAGGAATCCCCTCCACATATCCCTGAACAGTGGGCATCCACCCTCCCTTCCACATCTCCAGAGATGGGTGTTCAAATCCACTTTGGGACCACTCACTAGGGGGAAGCTTTTCCTTAGACTCAGCAGAAATCTGCCTCAACTGGACCATCACTCTGCTCTGAGTTTTATTTTGGGAGCCAAGCAGAATAAGCCTAATCCATCTTCAGTGCGACTGAATTTGAAACACTCGAAGGCCATTATCATACCTTGTCATGCCCCCGGGCTTCTCTTCCACACTGTAAGCATTCCCAGTTCCTCCAAGTAACTGCCCTTCCATGGCCTCAAGTCTGCTTACCATCCTGGCTAATCTCCTCTGGACAGAAACTTCCCCCCAAATCCCAGAATTAAACACAATATTCCAGATGCAATTTGACAAAAGAAGAAGATATTTATCATTTCTTTTTTTTTTCTGGGCGTCATATTTGTAGTAATATAGCTCAGTAAAGTGCTGAGCACATAGTAAGTGGTTAATAAATGCTTGTGGGGGAGGGGGACAGCTAGGTGGCACAGTGAATAGAGCACCAGCCCCGGAGTCAGGAGGACCTGAGTTCAAATCCAGCCTCAGACACTTAACACTTACTAGCCGTGTGACCTTGGGCAAGTCACTTAATCCCAATTACCCTGGCTTTCCCCCTTCAAAAAAAGAAGTCTGTTGACTTGATTTAAGACATCATCAATTTCTTGGTCTGTCTCAATACACTACTTTCTCCTACACGAATGACATTATGATAGTCATTTCCTTCCCTCTGGGTCCCAGTTTCTTCATATGCAAAATGAGGGTGGGTGTTGAAGTGGATGGGGTGTGAAATAAAGAGTTAAGTGAGCTCTGAGGAAGAAAGTGCTTTGACTAGGGAGTTATGAACAGTGTGGCACCGGCAAGTGTTGGAATCTGAGCTCAGAACAATCCTGCCCCTGGCACTCTCTGGCTGTGTAGCCTTGGGCAAATGGCTTGACCCCTCTGAACCTCTATTTCTCCATCTGTAAAATGAGGGTGTTGGAGTAGATAGCCACTAAAGGCCCTTCCAACTTCAAATCAATTATCTAGGACCTCATAGCTCTTTTTTGGCTTCAATTCTAAATGTCAAACTAATCAAGTTAAAAAAAAAAAAAACCAAAAGCAAGACTTCAAAAGCCAGACTTTTTCTCCCAGGACTCCATCCAAACCAAAGGTTGCTCACAGCTGTTTTTCTCTTTTCGTTTCTCTTCTCTTAAATTGCTATAGGTGTGATCTCAGTGGGAGAAGCGTGGCAACACTTTCCAGGTAAGTTGGTGCTCTTTGGAAGCTGTGATTTGCCTCCCCCCACTAAACCTGCTACAAGAGGTGACATCCGGGTCTTCTGGAGAAGCCCTCACTGGGCCCCTCGACTTGCCCCTCTCCTCACTTGCCAAGCTAGATCCAGCCTGCTTCCTGGCTGAAGAAGGGCCCTCCACCCTTCCCCAGTGGGACTGACACCTGAGCTCTCCTGGAGCTTGAAGTGGAGGTTGGGCCCAGGAGGCCCAAGGAAGGATGGACATATCCTTTTGTGAAGACTTTGTCGATTCCCTCCATCAGCCACCTGTGAGGACACGTGATGCCTGAGGTGTCCCGAGTGGTGCCTCCTGGCATAGCAGGTGACAGTCCTCAGTCCAGTATGAGGCCTCAGTCTGAAAGCCAGTGTGTGTGTGTGGGGGGCTCATGCTCCTCTCCGGCTGCCCTCATCTCCCCCTTCTGCTCTATTTGCTCCAGCTCTGAGATCTCATCAGTAGAGGGAACTCCTTCCAAAAAGCAGCCCTGCCTCTGGAGAGGCCCTTGGGTCACTGCGAGGGCTCTCCCAGGGTCACGCAGCTAGCACGTGACAGAGAAGATGTGCAGGGAGACCAGCTCTCTGCTTGGCCCTGTTGATTCTCCTGGCTGGTGCCTTAAGTTCAGCAAATATAAGAGTACCCATTATGAGCATGAGGCCTTTTTGAACCCTAACCCACAGCATTTCGTTAATCACCTCTCAAGTGCTTTCTTCCCAATAACCCTGTGGGAGGAGGGGAGTCCTGCCAATGTTACTAGTGAGTGCATGCTTCATAAATGCTGACTGACTGACTGACCGCTCCCCTTTCACGGACAATACCTATGGACATCGAGACAGTGCTTTGGTCTTTGACACCTGCTTTATTTATGCAATGTCATTAGAGTCTTACAGCAGCCAAAGGGCAACTGCTTTAGACCTGAGGTCATCTCACTGGAGCCCCTCACTTCACAGATGGGGAAACTGAGGCCGAGAAGGGAAATGATGTGCACAAAGTCATAAACTTGTTATTATGGGAAGGATTTGAATCTAGTGCTTCTGACTCTGGATCAAGCTCCTCCTGGCATGCCATCCTACTTCCAGATGATACCAAAAACTCAGGAAGATGCCAATTTTCCTGGAGTTGGAAAATGCGGGAAGGCACTCCTACTTTGGGGGAAGGGGTCTGGTGAGGGAGACTGACAGATAGTAGACAGACAGATGGATGGATGGATGGATGGATGGATGGATGGATGGATGGATTTCCTTTTGTCTCCTTGGACTTTAGTCATTTGCTTCCAATAGGAAAAAGCCAGAAGGCTTGTCTTTCTCCTCACGGCAGAAATGAAACCACGGTTTTTGTGGTTTGTGAGCTTGGTAAAGGAGGTTTTCCCCCATTTTATCTCTAGTATCTTGGTAGATTTGCTCAGCTATCCACCGATGACTGAGGGAAACAGTTGCCTGAAGCTGTAGAAGAGGGAGAAAATATGGGGAGGCTGCAGGCAGAAAAGCTGATGCCAAAAATCCTTGTGGCTGCATGAATTTTTCTAGTGAGAAGCTAATCGATCTGGATTAGCGACTCTAAATCCCTGGATAAATTATTTATGTTGCATTCAGTTTACTGGTACACAAATGGGTAATTCCTCCCCCTCCCCCCCCCAAATAATATATGCACTTGAAAACAACAAATTAAAATTTAGTTTTCTGCCCCAAACTTCCTCCAATACTTGCTGCACGGAAGGCACACACACCCCATTATAGGCCCCCAATTTTTAAATGCCAATGTTTAATAGATAAGGAGGAAGGTGAGAGCAATCATTAGCCCATACATTTTGTGTCTTCTTAAATCAATCTTTGAGAAGGGTTCCCTATCAAACAAGCTCCCAATGTAGTTGTCACAAAAAATTGGGGAGGGAAGGAAAGGCACCGTAGCAGTTTCTCACCTAATGGACATGGCGCCATATTGCTATTTAATTGTAGAACTAGCCATGATCTTCTACTGCCATAAAAGTCTGTAACAATGATACATTACGGGTATTTTCTAAAACCCCTCTGACCATGGGTCTATGAAGCCATGTGGCTAAGGGCATAGAGGGCTGGTCTTAGAGAGGGGAAGAGCTGAATTCAATCCCACCAGTGACATACAAACTGGCAGTGATTCCACCCCAATTCTAGGTGGTGCAATCATGCAGCGGGCACTGGATTTGCAGTCAGGAAAACTCATCTTCCTGAGTTCAAAACCAGCCTCAGACACTACCTATATTTGACCCTAGCCAAGTCACTTAACCCCATTGGCCTCAGTTTCCTCATTTGCAAAATGGTGAAAGAAATGGCAAACCATTCCAGGATCTTTGCCAAGAAAACCCCAAATGGGGTCACAAAGACTGAACATAACTGAAAAATGACTGAACATGACTGAACAGTGTGACCTTAGGCAAGTCACTTAACTTTAACTTACTTAACTAAACTTAACAGAGACCCCAGAAACTCTCTAAGACTCTTCTTCAGTTACACCTGTCTGCACTGGGAGAGGAAGTTTCTACCTGGGTAGTTTCCTAAAATAATGAAATAATTGGTTCAGCTATGTATGTTTGTGCGTGTGCATGTGTGTACATAATTTAATTTACTGATACAACATGGGAATATATTCCAACATATCCGTGGACATATATGTACATATATATGAATATATAGACATATATTTGCATATCTTATATTTGTGGGGAGATGCAAATTTCTATAACTCTAGGTTATAAAAATATACTCCACATATAACATTTTCCCTATTTGACACATTTTTGTACAAAAGAAATTCATATTGTCTTCAGTGAAGTTCTGTCTAGAGCTGGGGTTCTTTACTTTTGGGGGGGTCATGGCCCCATTGGGAGGTTGGTGAAGTCTACCTCTTCTCAGAATATCATTTGGTTGTCTACATTAAGAATTGAAGGAAAAGATAACCTTTAGTTGGAGGTTAGTAAAAAAATATTTTTTTGTTTTACTCCCCAACCAAGTAGAGACCTTCCTTGATGTCTACCCTGTGACTCCCAAGTTAAGATTCCAGGTCTATAGGAGGAAGTCCAGGCCATTAAATGGACAACTTTTCTTTCCTCTCTTTTGTAATGACAGCCTACTAGCCAACACCATCCCAATGCCAATGGGCCATGTCTACCTTTCTTAGAATGGGAACCACCTTCCACATGTCTAACTGACATTTACATAATATTGGCAATTATGCAAAGTACTTTATAGACATTATCCCACCTGAGCTTTACAACAACCCCGTGAGGTAGGGGCACCAAACTGAGGCTTAGATAGGTAGAACCTGGCCTGGTCACGCACCCTCAGAAACATGGGGCTGACTCCAATTCCACCTGAAATATTATAATGAGCCACGCCTCTCTTTTGAGCTAACCCCAAGGGATGGCTCAGAGGATTTAGAGCTGGAGAACAACTACAGAGGAAGAAATGAGGGGTAAGTGTGATGAGGAAGATGAGGAATAAGACTTGGTCCAAATCACAGAGGTTATAAGCAGCAGAACTGGATACCCAGTGCACGCTCCCTGATTTCCTATCCAGGCTTCTCTCTGCTCTCTACATGATGCTTTTTCTTGCATCTAGGATGACCAAAGATTTCTCCCCACATTTCTACTCTGCAAGGCCTGGAGACCCCTGGGATTTACAGATGAAAAAGCTAGATGGCCTCCTATCCTGCTCCAAATCTATGGATCCTTACTTTTTTTTTTTTAAAGACTTCACTAACTAGCAAGAAAGCATGAGAAAGTTTCTAAGAATTGGTCAAAACTTAACTTATTTGGGAACATGAAAACATTGTCTCAACTGACGAGATTTTTGCTGATTTTACTCATGAATAAAATATGAAAGGAAAACACAAAAAAGAGAGTAGGTGCTAGGTACTTGCAAAATAAAATCCACAAGCTACAATAAAGATAAACCAACCAGCTGCTGAAAAAAACGCAATGCCCCCCCTCAAGTAGGGGAATATCATTTTATAAATTCCAGAAACTACCCACAGAAATTGTGAATTAGGCAAAATTTCTCGATGGATAAGCAGTCCATCCAGAACTAAGTGATCAGGGTTGGTAGCCTGATTAGTCTTTGTATTAATATTTAATAATATTATTATATATTAATTGACTCTGTATCAGAGGGGGTTCATTGTAAAGCCCTGGACAGTTCACTGAGGTGCTGAGGTTTCTTTCTTCAAGTGCAGAGCAGCTTTTGAGAGGACATGCTTATGAAAGAAAGAATAGACATTTGTTATGCTTGCGCCAAACCCTGAGACAATAAATTGTGAGCTTTCACTTTGATTTGGAAAGAGCAGCCAGCAGGCCCTGAGAGCATTTCAGAAACATCGTCAAATGGAACTAGAATCTGCAACATGAGGAAAGTGATGTGTCTGCTGTTGAGATGTTGTCAACTTCATCAGTGAAAAGTAGCCTATTCTGAGGGCTTCTAGGAAGGGGCAACAGAAGCATTTAATAGTATAGTACAAAACAATGGCATAAAGGAAGATGATGGGAAGAGGAAAGGAAAGGAAAAGACAGAGAAGGAAAGGAAAAGAGAGGGAAAGAAAAGAGAGAAGAGGAGAGGAAAGAAAGGAAAGGAGAGGAGAGGGGAGGAGACAGGAGAAGAGAGGAGATAGGAGAGGAGAGGAGAGAAGAGGAAAGGAGAAGAGAGAAAAGAAAAGAAGAGGAAGGAAGGAAGGAAAAGAAAGAAAGGAGAAAGAAAGGAAGGAAGAAAAAGAAACAAAGAAAGAAAAAAGAAAGAGAGAAAGAAAGAGGAAGGGAGAGAGGGAGGGAGGGGGAGAGAAGAGGAGAGGGGGGAGAGGGAGAAAGGATGAGAGATTGAGAGATCTAGTCAGTACTCAAGAGTGATTTCCCCATTTGCAGATATAGCAAAAGAGAAAAGAAATGGTTACCCCAAAAAGTCAAATCCTATTTATCCAACTTTTTCTCAGAACTAATAATCACTAGGGTGAGGTTATAATTGGAGAATGGGAGAGGAGGGCAAGGCAACAAAGAAAACATATACAAAACCATCTTACTTATTTGCAATGAAAGCCTACTTCCACAGACAGCCATGAGTGCAGCTGCAAGGGCCTTTTTTGGAGTCCAAGCGATGGCTGACTGTGTAGTTGCCTTAGAGACCTCCGCATTGTGGGATAGGATCTCTTGGCTGGAGAAAAGCGTGTCTTGAATACAGTGAGAGAATCATTGCTAGGACCAGACCTCACTGATAACTGAGGCAGTCCAGAATTCAAGTTGTTGGGTATGTTGTAAATGGGATTCTTTGGCAGGTCAATGAGGCCCCTTTAGCTCTGAGATTGTGGGAGGATGCTATGATTTTCTGCTGTTTCTACTTCTCAGATCCCATCAGTAGTAGGTCCTGTCAATTTCACCTCCAAGTATTTCTTGAATGTAACTGACTTTTCTTTATTGCGATTTCCATCAGCCAAGTAGGGACCCCCATTCCCACTCATCTGGACTACTGCAAAGGTCTCTTAAAATATCTTCCTGACTACCTTCTCCTTTCGATAGGTCTCAGAGTGATTTATTTTGCTCATATCACTCCTCCACTCAAATATTTTCAGGTCCTCCCTGTTGCCTCTGAGTCAAGATCAAAGTCTGGCTGGACATTTAAGACCCTCCATAACCTGGAACTACCCTGCCTTTCCAGACATTTTAAAAATTAGCCCCCAAACATGTACTTTCCCACCTCCATCACTTTGTCTAGGCCTTTCCCTGTGACTGAAATTTCCCTCCTCCTCCCAGACCTTTAAAATCTGCCTTAGATTCTAGTTTCCTCATAAAGTGGTTACCTGCCTGACAATGAGAGCCCCTCAGGTATAAGCTGTCACCTCTAATACACTTCTATTGTAATGTTGTCGATTCTATTTATCTTAATTGATTCACCAACTAGATGATGAGTTACTTGAACCATTTATTCAAGTGGCCATCTCCCCAGTGCCCAGCATGGCACCCTTCACAGAGCAGGCTTGTGACAAATGTCTGCTGTGTTCTTACCTGATACATACCTATTCTAGACACACACGAAGAGACCTTTCCTGATCAGATATCACCCATGTGCCCACCCACTGAGCTCCAAGATGCTGACACATTATTCGAGGGCTTCACATAATGCCTCCAAATTCTTGTGGAATAAGAATTCTCATGCAAGTGGATGTTTAGGGGAGGAAAAAGAGTGGGAAAGGGAAATAAAACAAGAAGTCCTTAACAGATAACTTAAGACTGGGAAGAAACAGCTGCATCCACTTTAGGTAAAGTTACATGGACAAGTTTATGGGTTTGGATGAAATGGTACATTACCATTTGTCTATTCATTCTCCATGGTTTACCAGGGAAATACCATTCATTTCCATTGCCTACTTCCTTGGGATCAGGGATAAGAATACCATCCCCCTCCATCCCATACAAAGATGGGTGAACTTGTTATCTCTTTAATTGGGGAGGAAAGTCTATATAGTCCTTCTACCAACATTCATGGCTTTTCAGATAACTCAACCTGGAGTCGGAAAGATCTTAGTTCAAATCCTGTCTGAGACAGTTACTAGCCCTGTGATCCTAGGCAATTCACTGTCTCAGTTTTCTCATCTACAAAATGGGAATAATGACAGCACCCATCTCCTAAAGTTGCTACGGGCATCTGATGAACATCCAGTGAGATAATATTTATAAAGAGCTTTGCAAGGCTTAAAATGCTACATAAATTTTTATTATTGTTATTATTATGTCATGATTTACAATCATACAGGTCATCTAGGGAAATGCTTTATTTTATAGAAAAGAAAACTGAGGCCTGGAAGGTGACATTAATTGCCTCCAAATGCGTAAGTCATACAGCAGGGACTGAATCCGAGGCTTTCTAAAGAGAGGCTCATGAGAGTGAACCCCAAGTAGGTGGTTCATCCTTGATCCTTCCCCCAACAGGAAGACACAGTGCTTTCCTTTTCACAGCAATGCCAGGTAAGAGGAAAAGGTCTAACTGAAATCTTTATTCTCCTTTAGGGATTTGAATGCCTTCAGGGAAGAGATAAAACTCACCTTCCCCTTGAGACTCCTAAGGGCTATTATATCATCTTCTGGAATAGACTCAGCAGCTTTCTCAGAGCCTGGGAGAAGCTCTGAGGGGGATGGATTGCATCTTGTTCTTGGAGAAATGCTTAATCTTCAGTTGGGACAGGGTGACCCATTATTCCTGCTCTTTCTTCTCTGACAGGTATGGACAATGAAGGGAAGGGACTGACATATTCTTCTACCAGCTGAGCTTTCCTTTTCTCCTGACTCCAGGAGCACAGACTTGGGGTTGGAGGTCTAGTCCAACCCCATCCTGTTACAGATGAGGAAACTGAGGCTTATAAAGGTAGACTGACCTGCCTAAGGTAACACAGATGACCTAAGTCGGTTTGGATTTAAGCCTGGGACGTCCGGCCCCAGTTCCTGTGTCCTTTCCTCTGCACTATACCGCCTGTAGCTCTGTGCTCAGGTAAATTTGTCTGGCACGTAAGCTGGTCTCGGGTACTCTCCTTGTTCCTTCAGCTCCATGATCCAAGGCTCTGGAACTCAGTGATGGTTACGCCTTGGATTGCAGAAAGCACAATCTCTGTCCAGCAGACGGCTCTGGGAAACGCTGCCAGGTCTCACCCTCTCTGGATTCATATTTGCATGAAAACGGTCTGTCGGCCATTTTATGAAGTCAGATGAAACACAGGCTTGCCAGGGGGATGGCCAGGCTTGAGTGACTAAACCCTGCAGACCAGAGTTCTATTTAAACCCCAAACTAAACTAATATATTTGGATAGGCCTATAAACAATTAGAAAAACAAACCTACAGCCCCCAGTATTGACTGACTGAGAAATGACGAATGAGGACAATTTATGACAATGACACTTTTTAAAAGGTTGATGAAAAATTGCTGTAAACAATTATTAGATCTCCCCACCCACAACATCAGGAGAAAATCAGCTTGAGGAGGGAAGAACCATGGATGAAATCCAGAGCTGAAAGGGACCTTTGGGAGGTCTAGCCTAACTCATGCATTTTATAGCTGAGGAAATGGAGACGTAGAGAGGTGAAGGGACTTGCCCACCAACATGTTACTAGACTGTGTCAGAAGTGGGATCGGAAGGGGACTTTATGCACCATCATGGGTAGAATGCTGGACCTGAGGCCAGAAAAACCTGGATTCGAATCCAGTCTCAGTCACTTCCTAGCTGTGTGTTGCCGGCAAGGGTACTGGAGGAGGTGGGCACGTCCTCCCCACCCTCAATACCAGATAAGACTTTGTGAGCACTGCAGATACACTGGGAGCATGATTTGACTTGGTTCCCCTGCAGATGTATCCAGGATCCAGCCATGGGCTCTTAGGGCAAGGAGGAGGTAAAGTTAACTCTAGACATGAGCAAAGGGTTCTTGAGACTCTAGAGAATTTTCTTACCCAAAGTTGTTGTTGCTGTGTTTTTGCTTTTGTTTTTAAGCAATTGAGGTTGAGTAACTTGCTCAAGGTTACACAGCCAGTTACTTTGTGTGGGTGTTAAGTATCTGAGGCCGGAACCGATCCCGGGCCTCCCGACTCTGGGGCCGGTGCTCTTACTCACTGCACACCTGGCTGCTCCTCTTGCTGTTTTTAAAACTGTCTAGGACAGTGGTGAGAATCTCTGATAGAAATGGGGATGGATCCCTAAGCTATAAATAAGGCTCCCTGAGGGTACCCAGTGACTTAGTTTTAAAATTCAGTGCTGTTTATGTCTTATTTTGTTAAATATTTCCCAATGACATCTTATCCTGGTTCAGGGGCACTCAGGAGTGTAGCAGGAGGGGGGCCATGGGTGCAATGCCTCTAACTTAGGAGACGGCTTTTATCTGGGGGGACTTGAATATGTTTTTACTGAGAGGATTGTTTATTTGACCTCTCAAGCTCTGACCAATCCAGGGCACCAAGTAAGACCTACAACCAGGGGGGTATCTGCAAGTCACCTGGCCTCAGCTTCAAATTCCTCAGCTCTAAAATGGGGGTGACAATAGCAGCCACCTCCCAGGGTTAAGGGAAGGATCAAATGAGGCAGTGTGTGCCAAGAGCCCTGAAACCCTGCAAGTACGGCAGGATAATGGAATCTTTGGATCTCTAGTACTTAATAATACTTTTGTGAATGAAACATATTTAAAATTCATTTAATTTAAATTAAATTTTTAAAATTAAAATTTTCAAATGAATTTTTTAAAATAAAAAAGTTTAAAATTTAAAAAATTTTAAACATCACCTTATAGAATGTGAACTCCCTGAAGACAGGGTTTGGTTCAGTTTATCTGTTTGTCTTTTGTTTTTTTCATCTTCGGGGCCAAGCTCAGTGCCTGGCACAGAGGAGAGGTGTAATAAAGACTTAAACACTGAACTGAATTGGAAGTCACAGAAGATTATGTCTAAAAGACAAACTCTATTGATTGAGAGAAAAGAAAATCACCATGAATGTAGAAAACTCAAGACCATTTTGTAATGAAGTTTTATATATGTATATACACACATCTATTTCTGTATACAGTTATGTACATATATGGAGAGAGAAAATCAGAGTGAGCGAGAGAGAGAGAGAGAGAGAGAGAGAGAGAGAGAGAGAGAGAGAGAGAGAGAGAGGGAGGGAGGGAGAGAGGGAGGGAGACAGAGAGAGATATGGAATGAGGAAGGAAGTTTAATGTAATAGACAGAGAAAGGCTGTTTCAGAGTCAAGTTAATTTGGGTTCAGGGTCTGCCTTTAAGATTTACTGACTACAAGACTCTGGGTAAGTCACTTAACCTCTAAGGGCCCCAAGACCAGAGGCTGATCCGTTTTCATCCAGGAAGGGCCTTCACTGGAATTTCCCAGAACCAAAGAAATCACATGTCTGGCCCAAAAAACAAAATTTTAAACTTAAAAGTATGTGCAAGTGTAAATGTTTGTCCTTATTAGCCACACTAAACAGTTCAGCATAACCTCTACAAGCTCTGCTGTATACACGTGTGCACGTATGCACTTATACGTGTATTTTTCATATAAAGTACGCTGCAGAATATAAGGGACCAGAGAAATGTCAGCTAAAAATATGTGGAAGAAGTAAACAGTGGGATGAGTCTCAGAACAGTGGGGCTCTGAGCTTTTGGCACCTGACGATTCACAGAAGTGCTGAGGCTTATGGAATGAAAACCATCCTAGGACACAGGGTATGTCTAGCAGGCAAGATCACAGAATCACGGGGGGTTTGGAGCTGGAAGAAAACTCAGAGGCTGTTGGAGGAGGAAACTGAGGCTCAGAGAGGCTTGCCTGGGGTCACGGTGCTGTTGTGCCAGAGAGGGAAATTCAAACTCAGGTTGTCTGACTCCAAATTTCTTCTCCTTCCCACGGTATCACAAGCAGAACCTGTGACCTTGAGGCCACATGTAGCCCTCTTGGTCCTCAAGTGCTGCCATTTTGGATTCAAAGGGTCACACTTGAGGACCTAGAGGGCCACATGTGGCCTCAAGGCCACAGGTTCCCCACCCCTAGAGCAGACCATTAACTCAAAATTTTCCAGCCTTGGTACTAAGTCTTTTCATCTCTTCTTCCAGCCAGGAAAGGCACAGGAAGGTAGAAGTAACAAAAACACTAACAGCCATCAAAGGAAGAGGACAGAATTAGCTCAGCCAGGAAGATGGAAAAGGGTTATTCAAGGGATTTGGGCGCTCGGACTCTTGAGGGTCAACGAGCTTAATTCAGCCTTTTTTCCAAAAGTGGGAAAAAAATTAAAAATAAATTTGTAGTCATATTTTAAAATCTGTCCAAGATCATCATTCCAGACTTTCCCGTTTCGTCCCTGTCATTTTTACTAACTGGCTATGTTAGACAACTTAGCATTGCTCGGGAAGTGCAGTGGACAGAGAGCATGCCGTGCCAGGACTGGTGTCAGCAGTGTTCATCTTCCTGAGTTCAAATCTGGCCTCACACACGTATTAACTGTGTGCTCCTAGGCAAGTCACTTAACCCTGTCTGCCTCCGTTTCTTCATCCATAAAGTGAACTAGAGAAGGAAATGGCAAACCAAGAAAAATCTAAATGTGCTCATGAAAAGTCAGACATGCCTGAAAAATGATGCAACACCACCACCAACATAGCAGCATATCATATACGCCCAAGGGAGAGCCAAATGCAGGATGGTTCCTCACTGGTGGTCCATGGAAGAACAAGCCACCCTCATGAGGTGACTGACCCATCTAAGTAACGAAGGAGTGATCTATACTGATGACACTCAACATATAGCATCTCAACAGAGATAAAGTGACCAAAACCATGATTTCACTGATAGAGGGAACTCCCTTGTGAGGAAACTCCCTCCACTCACGCAGGCTGGCACCTTCTCTTCAATGTACAAAGAGTTCCCCAGAACACTGAGCCTTTAAGAGTTTCATCACAAAGAAGGATTCAGTTTGGGGTGAAGGGTATTAACATGATGATGACATAAAGAAAAAAGGCATCAATGAAACTTATTTAAAGCAGAAGACATAAAGGGCTTCATATTTTTCAAGTTTTCAACAAAGTGATGCGTCCAGCACAAATATCTCTTTGCAAAACTCATAGCTTCCAACCTAGGTTTTGAAAGTTTCTGATTGAGGGGTGTAAGCTGACCTCAAATATCCTATACAAGAATGCCTTATAAAGCTGGAAAGGACATCAGGGATCCTCAAGTCTAACTGCCTTGTTTTACATCAGGGTAAACCGAGGCAGGGGATGGTAAGTGCCTTATCTATGATATACAGCGAGGCAGGAGGCAGAACAGAGGCTAAGGCTCTCTACCCTGGCTCCCATAGCTCAATGCAGCTCCCCCTTAGTTTTTGGTGCTATTTGGAAAATAAAAGGAAGAGCAATGTCTCCCATCTGTTCAGTTTCTCATTGCTTCCCTACTGCTTTCTACTTAATAAGTACAAGGTGAAAAGGGCAAATTTAGGCTGGAGGGAAAGTTTTCCCCTAAAATCACCTTTCTTTCAATCCCTAGTGGTTAGCATAATTCCAAGTACATGATAGTTGCTTAATAAATGTTTGTTCATGGCTCCCTAAGATGCCTCCCAAGGTTGTCTTGGAAAGTAGTGATTTCCCGTCACTAGGAACATCCTAGAGAGGCCTCTTGGCCCCTGGTTGGGGACTCTTCCTCAGGTACAGGTTGGACCAGATGCTGCTAAAGTCCCTTCCAGCTCAGAGGATTGGCAAGACTGCCTGGGGAGACCAAACGACCAGAGAGTTCAGCATTCGGTGGAGGTCTCAAGTTTGGAAAGTTTGGGAAGTTTCTGGGCTAGAGGCACAGCTGGGGGGCTTCAAAAGGAGGCAGGAGAGAGTCACCCCAGGCTCAACTTACCATTTTCTGGCTGGTCCTTGATGTCGGCTTCACTTGGCTGGCTGGGACTTTCAGATTGACTTGAGTCTGAAAAACAGAAAAAGACAGCCAAAAATTACAGGGTCTGCTGTGGAAAGTGGTTCGTAGGCGCCAGACTTCCTCAAAAAAGGTTGAGAGTACAACCCAAGAACAAGAATGCAAGAGCGGGACATGGCAACACAAAAAGCCCCGGGTGCCTTCCGGAGAGAAATCGGAAGCTCAAACCCTCCCTCTGTGGGGCCTTCGAGGCACCCCCGAAGGTGCCCGAGCCCAACTTGGAAACTTCTAAGGGTCCTCTCCTTCTCAACTGCCTTCCTTCAGTATTTATATGCCGGAGTCTGGGGAAGACTTCATCCTTCATGACACCCATCTGAGGCTTGATTCACAGCATAATAAAATGTCAAAACATATTTTGAAGCTGGTATATAAAAGCAATCAAACAACAGTAGCAAATTCTGGTGCTTTTTAAGTTGTTTTTTTTTTTTTAATCTCTGCAGTAAGGCTGCACAAATTCAGACTAACATTCAGCAGCGCACACCCCATCAGAACCAATGGGGTGTAGGCTGTCTTCAAACAATGTACTAACCCCCAGGGACCTTTCTAAACAAACATTTACCCCATTTTAAAGGTTATATTTCTCTTATATTAAAGTGTTTGGGAAAGTCTGTGAGGGGAGCAGTGACAGGTACAGAGAAGGAAACCTCAAACCTTTTAGCCTCAACTGGATTTTTTTGTACCTCATGAGACCTGAATTTATTCTTCCTTTAAAAAATTACCACCAGCAGCAAAAGTAGTTTGGTTTCTATCTATAAAGTAACTAAGATAACATAAATTAAAATAACTTTTCTGGGTATCAGTTTCCCCATCTGTAGCATGAGGGGTTGAACTAAATGCTCTCTAAGAACCTTTCTAACTAAAAATCTATAAGCCGATGACCCTCTTCTGGAATGCTGAATGAATCCAGCACCAGACCCGTCATCTCTCAGTTTTACAATGTTAAAAAGGAGGGTTTAATTGAGGGGCAATGGGGGAAGAAGAGAAAAAAATGGCCATGATGTCAAAAACAACAAAAAAATCATTATAACTTTAAATGTGATATATATATGTATATATAAAATTATAATATAGAATTTAAATAATGTTCAGCATTTTAGCAGCATTGTTGTAAGGATCAAATGAGAAAATATCCATTAAGCACTCAGGATAGTACCTAGCACAAAACAGACTCTATATAAATTTTAGTTACCATTACTAATCCCAAACCAGAAAATATCTTGATATGACAAACCTAATTTCAAATGTCATTGTTCTAATATCGAGTCAATTCCCAAAGACCAAAATAAAACCCTAGTGTTGGGAGGCATTCCTAAGCGATTAAGCTTATTTGGGAGGGGGGACACCAGCCAAAGTGGGGAGGATTGTGCCCGGGAGCATTGGTTGAAAACCAAAGCAATTCACTGAAATCTCCCCAAAGACTGCCATCTGTGGACCACCTCAATCCCAACTTAACCTTGACTTCCCAAGGTTTAGAATTCACCTGTCTGAAATTTGACCACATTTCTGAAAGAAGTCAATTTAAGATCAAAAGGTCACGACCCTTCTCCATGATTAAATGGAAAATCTTACCTCTATTGCAGGAGAATTATTACACCTTCCTTCTTTTTCTTTGAGGTATTAATAACCCAGAAAGAATCAGCACTACTTGTGACCTTGGGTCAAGCAATGCTAATTTATTGCTTTAGAAATGCTCCCTCCTTTTAAGCAAATGAGGATTTTAATTATAGCAAAGTACTATAAAGAAAATGCCTATTTTAAATATTCAGATTTTTAAAGAATATCTATAACCTGGTGACTCTATAGATTGGCTACCCAGTAAATGTCTTAGAAAATGATTCTGTACCCATTAAAAGGTCCAAGGAGAAGGAGGTGAGAAAATCGAAATGGGGATTTAAGCCTGGCAAAGTCATACTTTTAATCATCTGGCAACAGTTTCTGTAGCACAAATAAAAATAAAAGTGCTAAATGTCAAAAAAAAAACTTTAAAAAGAAATCACTTAGAATTACTTATCAAAAAGAACAGAAAGTCTTCACCAAAAATTGGAGAAATGATAACCAAAAAGATTTTCTATAGGAATCATATTTTAAATGTCAATTACAGAAATTTTCTGGAGCTTAGCAGACTGCAGGGGAGGTGAAAATCATTGTTCTTCGTGCAAATTGTGTACTCTGGTCATGATAAATGATAAATCCATCTTCCAAAAATAATAATTCAACATATTTCAGTGGATGGACAAAACATTCCTTATTTCTGCCTTAGAAAGGGTTAGCTAAACTGTTGGCACCTGTAACTAGGCAAAAAGGAAGAGATAATATAGTTCTTTTTTCCAGAAAGAGAAGGTTGCTCCCACCCCCTGCCAACCTCTATCATGTCACCAGAGGCGACCATCGTGTGTAATCCATAGGACTATTTTCTTTAGAAATCTGACTCTTCTAACTATGACTCCAGCTTTCTGTCGAGAAGCTGAGCCTGGATTCTGGTTCCTAAGCATGGTATCTTTACTTTTCACCAACTCTCCACAAGTGGAACATTTTAGGAAAATACAATTTTTTTTTTTGGTCCCATAGGGTTTATAGTGAGTGTGAAGGTTTTCTGAGGGATCTATCCAGCAAAATTTAAAAAGGAGAGATGGTAGTGAATCTAAACACTCCACACACACACACACACACACACACACACACTCGCACACCAAATGGTTCAGTATCTGAAAGTGGTCTTCTTTGTTCTTTTGCCATTTAGATTTGCTTTTCTTCTCTACCTCTGCAGAAATTAAACAGGGATATGGGACAAGAAACCACAACAAAAGGTAGCTAGAGATGTTTAGGGAATGAGGTTTTAAAAACACAAAACTCCTCCACTAAATAGAAAGGATACATGGGATAAATTGGTATGCAAGGTGACCAAGACTGTTTATGAAAGGCTCAGCGACCAACACCAAAGAAGGCATCTCTCTAACCGTGTTCATAAATGGAATTTTATTTCTCAAGTTGCATTCGAAAGCTGTAGATACTGTCATGTGGGAGTGACCGACCTATTAAAATGGACTGTGTGTCCCTGTTCACTTTCGTTAACATGGGGTTGGAGGGGCCTCTCCCCCTCACTCATTTTCCCCGCATATCTTTCCGACTCCTACAGACGCTCCACACTTGGGCGCTCCAGATAGAGACCGTCTCTGAAATTAGAAGGGGTCACTAATGCTTCTGAGTGTGTAGAGGAACAGGTGACTGGCCAGAGGTATAAATTAATTTCTATCCATACATAATTGATACAAATGAAAGATCTCCTTCTTAAGTGTTTGCATTCAATCAATAATATCACTCGGCATACTGAAGGTTAACAATTCATTTGCTCTTTTGTTCTCTACGGCTGATGGAGACTTTTCATAACTGAAAAGCACCTCTCATAATTGACGCCATTTGGGGGGGGTTTCACTTGATAATATTGTCAGCTGAATTTTACCACCTATAACAATGAAAAAACAGTCCAAGTGAATTGGAACTGGGAGTCCCTCTTGAATCCAGAGGCCAGCAGGAGCAGAACCTACGAGTTGTCCTGTTGCCTCAGGATGGCTTTGGTTGAAAGCCAAAGATTTTGTATATTACGATGAATCCAATGTTATCAAGGAGTATATTTAAAAGACTTCAGATGGAGTTAGAAACGTTATTGTGAGGAAGTGCATTACAGTTAGCATTTTTTCTTTTTCATCTTGTTTAAGGAAGCTCAGACTTCAACATAACCTTGAAAAGTAATGTTTCTTTTGGTTTTTAAAAAATGTATGAGCAGAAATTTAAACCTAAAATAGACAAGGTTAGCATGCAGGAGGCTGGGATCAGACCGCTTAATTGAACTAGCATCCATCTATCTCTGCACTTTTATGGCGCCTACGGCTACATCGCCAGAGTGCTCAGACAAAGATATTTCACTATCGACAAAATCACCGGGGAAAGGAATAGAAGAAATACTAATGCGTCAAGCATAAGCTGGTTCTTTGTGTGAGTGAGCATCAAAAACTCCTAACTTAAGTCCTGACTCATACCACGGCCATGTATTTCCTCTATTTCTGCTTCTCTAACCTAGCATTCCTCTCTGAGGACTCCACTCGAGTCCTGGACTGCGTGGTGATAGCTGAAGTAAGGTGTGATATGGTCTAGCACTGATCTATTCAAAATGGAGACTTCCCATTCTATGCTTCCTCAATACAAAGAAAATAGAGTAAATGGCTACATGCCCTTGACCTGTTGGGTCAACTTTCTAAAATTCACTGGGTAGCAGCACATGAACAAAATGTGAGTGGGTCTTAAAAAGAAATCATTTTGCTCCAGACCTTCACTGAAGCTGTATCTCGATACCTTACTGTGGCATAAAAGTGTTTGGGTGTATTTAGACACAACATCCTGGGAGGGTAAGCCCTGGCCTGTCCTACTAAGGGAGAAAGGTTTCAAGCCTTAATCTAGACTCTATAAGCTCAGAGGAGACCACAAGAGAGGGCTGGCTACTTGATCACGGAATCTCTGTAGGCATGAAAGGTACAGGAGAAAAAAAAAAATCATTGCTTTTAGAGTCAGAAGACCAGGCTCTCACATCCTGCTCCTGCCACACAGCATCTGTCTGCCCTTAGGCAAATCCCTTAAATCTTGCTTAGTCACAGTTTCCTTCCCTGTAAAATGAAGAAATTGGATTCAGGGTCTGCTGATATAAATCCTCTGCTCCCAAAACCATACATACGATACTGAATAAAGTAGAGAAAGTACTAGTCAAATCAATGAAATCATGAATATTCTTAAAATGCTCTAGGACATTCAAAATACTCTAAGTATATGTCCCAAGAACACAGGTACATAAGACCACAGAAACTGCCATCAGGCATCTGTTTCTGCTATATTATCATGGGGACTAAGTGGGTTCTAAGGCTAATCCACTCAGGAGGAGAACTGAAATGGAGAGAAAAACCATGTAGTATGTAGTCAATAGTATTGATCTGTGCCTGGGAGCTTCTCCTACAGAGCAGATACTAGGACACTCAGAAAGTCCAGGGCCAACACAGCAGGTGATAGATGTGTCTTTGCGTGGCAGCCGTGGACTATGGTGAAAGAAAGAACAGTCGAATGAGTCAAAAGCACTAGCTTTAGGTCTGCTGTTAATGGGCTGTGTCATCTGGAGCAAGACTTCAATATTTCTAACCCTCAGTTACCTTATCTGTAAAATGGAAGAATAAAAACTCCGACAGCAGAGAATAATAGCCACTTTATCTCATGGGAATGAATGTTGTAAGGGTCTTCTGCATAGTAAGAGGCTTTAAAGATAGCAGATCATTCATATACAAATGCAAATTTATATTGTACACATATAGTATATATAATATATATTATATTATGTATGTACACATATAGTATATATAAGAAGTATTATATATGTACACATATGGTATGTATAAGATGGATTATATATCTACAATATAGTATATATAATATGTATACCTATAGTATAACTGTACATATATTTACATGTATTATGTTTGTAAATGTATATATACACCTATTATATTTCATATCATATGAAATATATTCCAAAAGTATATAAAATGCATTCTATATGTAATGCATATGTGTCCATGTGTACCTATATGTATATACAAATTTATGATAAATGAACTGGACCCTTCTGAAAGATTTACAAGGAAGGCATAGACAAAAGTCCCACTGGACAGTTCAGTCACTGCAGACTTGAAATCTGCAGTGCTAAAGGGAATACCCACATTAATATGATCTCAGATACATCGAAGTATCAGAATATAAAAATATGACAAACAATTAGAAAATTAACTTAAAAAAAATTCAGACCTGTACTTTCATTTGTGTAAGGGATTCACGGTGAGGAAATCCCCTTTCCACATGCTGATCAGTTTTTGCTGTAGTACAACTTACAGTTTTAGGAAGTTGTGTGGGGCACTGAAGGTTATCTTACGTTCTTGAACACCAGGGTCACCCAACTAGAGTATATCAGGAGTAAGATGAGCCCAGCATTTCCTGAATTTGAAGACAATTCTTTATCCACTGGCTGCCCTGTGACTCTCATCAATATGAGTGATACTGTAACTGAATGAAAATGGCAGAGGGAAGGAGATGCCAGTGTTCTTTGACTCTACAGGATGCCATGGGCACCCATTACCACATGTTCAAGTTTGGAAATAAGGAAGAGATTTGAATTGAGGGTAACAGCAACCCTCTGCTACCTGCAAGCCCCGCCCTTGAACAAAACAGATAAACAAAGATTATACTGATTTTATGCCATCATAAGGGGAGTCCAGGAGTGGGTAGGAGAAATGAACTGTGAAAACAGGTATTTTCCTTCCACTCCTTCCACCTAATGGTTTTAGGAACATGATTCACCAGTGTGGTCTTCAGTTTGCCCATCGTACGATACTTATAGAAAAGCTGAATTTAATGTCATTACTTGCAACTCAAATTCATGTAGTGCGTGACCTAACACTGCCAGCCCCATTTTACAGGTGAAGAAACTGAAATTCAGAAAGCTGAACTTACTTGCCTATGAATATGTATACACTTCTAAATATTACCAAGAATAAGCCTTTTACAAAGAAATTGTATGTTCAAAGATTTTCCAAGCAGTATTGATTTAGAAGAGGGAGAAAGAGAGAGGAAGAGATAGAACAATTAAAATGTCTAACAACAGCTGATAAACTCTGGCACATTTATTTAATGGGGTGTCATAATGCAATTAAGATCAACAAGTACCAGGAATAGAAAGAAACTTGGAAAATCCTTTATGCAATAATGCAAGGAGAAAAAACAGACCAGAAGAATGTAGTACCTTAATAATATAATATATATTATATAATAATGATATACATGTGTGTGTGTGTGTGTGTGTAACTATGACCACAGAAGAAGAGAAGGAAAGAATAGAAAATTCTGATAGGGAAACAGAGGAAATAACATAAACTATTATAATATTTTCTGCATGGAAATAAATTAAATTAAATAACTAGTTGCTTTTTTAAAGAAAAAGCTCGGTCGTTTATACTGATATTCAATGTTGTTTTTTTAATAAAGCTGCACTCTGGGCCATCGCCAGTTGTCCTGACTTTCGTCCTGCCACTGGATGTCGATATGACTGGAGGAGAAAGTGAAGCTAAGGACTCTGGGTAGCTCTGTCTCACCTAAATCCAGTTCCCAGGAGTCAACATATCGCCCTTCCTCTTTGAAAATGAAAGACAAACAACCACAGTAGGTAGGGAAGCTGAGATTTGAACTGCAACTTTCTGACTTCAAGTCTAATGCTTTTTTCACATTTAAAATATTGTTCCATGTTTAAAAGCAATAAAAATCTGAACGTGGAAAAACTACAGAACACCCATGGAAAAGAGAAAGAAAAATTGGTTCTATGAAGATCCAAAGGTATTGGGCTTTTTACCTTGAAAAAGAGAAGACAAAATATGCAACGGAAAGGAAACATGGGATTCGGGGCCAGAAGGTGGAAACGTGAATCTGGTTCTGTTATTTATTGGATGGGTGATCTTGATCCAGTCACTTCCCCTCTGTGGACACCAGTTACCTCATCTACAAAATGAGAGGATTTCACTCAATGATCTCTAAGACCTTCTGTGGCTTCACCTCTAAGACTGTAACAAACTTTTCTTCAAACACCACAAATTATTCTATGACATTACTATACAATGCAATATATTACCATGTAGGGTTATTAAATACTAACGAGATGAAATAGGAGAGTTTGCAAAGTGTCTGTCCTTTAAGAGCTTCAAATGTAAGATATACAGCAATCTTTGTCCTGTGATTTAAGTAGGGAGCCTGTACTTTCCACAGAGCTGAGTCACAGAATGCCTTAAGGGCTCTTTCAGTTCCACCATTTTAGAATTTGAAAAGCCAAGTCAGAAGAGTGTTTTGAAGTTGCAGGTTGATCTGTAGTGATCATCTCTATTGCCTGATCTTTTTACTGCAGTACAGAAATCTCTTAAATGACGAGGATGGCCTGATGATGTTCAGCAGTCAAATAATTAAATATTTGCAGAAAAAAAATTTTTTTTACCATGACACTACATGAAATTCAGGAATTGTTCTTAATTTTTTTTTCCTAGTATACGCATGGTCTTAATAACTTTCACTTAAAACTGTTGTAAAATTCTTAAATCTCTTTTTAAAAGTCTCAAAAGTTTATCAGTCTGTGTGTATAGGTCATAGGCAAAGTCCAAACTTAGAACAGTGTAAGCATTAACCAGCCAATTTCCATATTAGCCAAACAGTTCTGATGAAGAAAGAACAAAATGCAACATGATCACTAGGTCGGCATCATTAAAAACCAGCAATTATTAGCACTTGGAGCGGACGGGTAATATCTTTCTAAATCCAGTAAGTGAGCAAAATGCTTTGTTTATTCTCCAAACGATTTAGCATTAACCACTGGAATTTTACCTTGATCAAATAAGGTCATATAAAGCAATCTGTACGTGGTAAAAGCACTACATATATCAAACATTTCAGCTATTATTATTATTGCTATTATTAATGATGATTTTTTATATATATAGATATGCCTCACTTTAAAATAACCCCACAATTCTGCAAGAAATCTAATTTACAAATGCTCTTAAATTATATGATGATTTTTTAAAGACAAAATTCTTGGATTAAGAAAAGGGATCATCTCTGAGGTTTTTCCAACTGGAACTCCCCTCAACGATACATTTTGGATGGATATTTTTGTTTTTTTTGAGGGAAGGAGCACAGGATCCCCTGCATAAGATGCAACCAACTTCAAGTGTTAATTACATTTATATACAAATAATCTTAAAACCGTAGCAACCATAAGACATTTTAGATTATGCCAATGGAGAATTCCTGAGATGGTCCTTAGGTGTCTAATGCTGTTGTGGGGAGAGGGGTTAGGAAAGAGGAGGCGAACGAAAAGAGGGGAGAGTCAGAGATTGGAGGGCGGCTGCCCACTCTCATCTGGATTCAGATGGAAAGAGGGGCTATACCCATGCGGCCAGTGACTTGGAAGGGCTCCATCAGACCACCCAGAGAGTGGCCAGCTGCTGCTCAGGAGACACCCCCTTCAACTCTCCTGTCTGACATTTTCAGGATGGTCTTCACATCGTTACACAGTTCCAATGACTGTTCTCTTTCTGAAAACTTTTTAAAATTTCTTTTCGTACAAATGCTTTTCTCAGAAAGGATTTGCAAAAATATTACTCTTGTAGAAATTTGGCTGGGCGGGCAAATTTTTTTTTTTTGGCATCCCCAGTTGAAGTCCCGTCTGTTTAGTCGGGACTCTGTCTGATAGAACTGTTTAGGTTGGAGAGTGAGTCAATAGTCTTACCACCTAGTCATAAACGTGTTGGCTTTGTTTTTGTTTGTTTGTTTGTTTGTAGAAGAACAAAGAGGTTGAGAAGTGAGCCACTTTTTTTTTTTTTTGCAAGTTGTACATAAAATAAACCAGTTTAATTATTGTCCTGACATCTCCAAGTGCCCTGGTTTTCCATGCTTTAAATCTTAACTTTTGGGTATCAAAATCTCCAAAAAGGATTCACTCTCAGAACTTTAGTCTCACGCTGCTAGGTCTTTGAGGGAGAAATGGCTTCACAGTAGAGTGGGAGCAAAGGCATTCTGAAGGAATGATGTTTGCTAAGGAGAGATTCCTTGGTGCCATCTTCCATTTATAAAACTAAAGTTTTCAACATGGAAAAACAACAGAACTTTGAAAAATGCAGAAAGTAACTGGGACTTTAATACACCTTTGGCAAAGCACATCTCTCCTCTGAGCGGAGAGGTGGGGGACAACAGATGCAGAAAGACATAAACACTGTCAGACATGGCCAGTGGGATGATTTTTTTTTTGGTCTCACTGTACTTTGTGACAAGGAAGGGTGGAGTCATTGGGAACTGAGAGGAAGATAAAATGAGGAACATTAATAGACTATATAAATATATATGTATGTGTGTGTATAAACATACATGTGTATACAACAAAGTATACATATACATTCTATAGATTGTATTCATATACAATCTATCTATATCTATCTGTGTGTGTAAAGCTTTTTAGACCTAGAGGTCTTAACCTGGGGTCTTTGAACTTTTTTAAAATGCTATTTTTTTTTTAAAAATGACATTGTATTTCATTATATTTGGCTTTCTTTTGTAAGTCTATGTATTTTATGCATTTTAAAACATTATTTTGAGTAGGGAGCGATAGGATTAACCAGATTTTCAAAGAGGCCAATAATAGAAAAAAAAAAAAAGGTTAAGAAGCTTTAAATATATATGTGTGTATATATATGTATATATACACAAAATCTATTTTTCTCTTTTTTGACATGAGTCTATGATTGAAATAGATTTAAACACTCAGATAAGAGTTTGAAAGAGGAAGGGGATTGTTTATCCCTATTAAAAAAAAATAGCTGAGCCTGAGATGACATGGGAGAGCTGGACTGAGTTGAAACCAAAAGCATCGGCCAGACCACGCTGCGCAGACACAGAGGCCTATCCGTGGGAGATCTGCCTCCAGATACCAAATTACTTAATATGCCTAGAACCTCTTATTCCTTTTTCCTACAGAAAATTAAATGTAAAATGTGGGTTCTGATAAGAAAGGCAGCTCAGTACAGCGATGATGTAGAGTTATCTATATATTCATAACATAGAAAAGTTCATTTCTCTTTGGGGCTTTCAGATTTCTAAAAGCAGTCCATTAATGAGTCAATAGGCAATTAACAGAGAAAGAGGCTGGGAAGCGTGAGTTATTTTAAACAATTTTATTTCCACATGTGTAGAAGTCTGGGAGAATTTCTTTTTTAAATAAAAAGCAAATGCCCACATTAATGGGAATTTAACTGCAAGTTAAGTGTGTACTTTCCCAGTATCCATGCTTGTATCTTATATTACTCTGCTCATCCAGACAAATTTTCTTTTTCTCTTTTCAAATCAGCCCCAAACTTATGGCCAATGAGCTCTAAAACTCTTCAATGCACAAATAAAGATTCTGGTGTAAAATCCCAGCAATGCAGGTCTGCTTTTTTTTTTTTTAAATTTGTTTTGTTTTAAGAAGAAGGTTCTTAATTCCCCAATACTGGGAAAGAGATTATCACTGATAATGGAAATGGAAATCACAGCTCTCTGTTGTTTATTCCAGACAGACACTTGTGTGTTAAGTCTGTTTATCAGGCAACACTTTGTCTAAGCCAGGAAGTAGTCATCCTTTGTAACAAGATGTATGCAAATGATTTTCCCATCAGCCTCTGCAACAAAACTGTGGCACACACAAAAAAAATCCTTGTTACTTGACCAGTAAGAAGCTACCTCAAAAGTAGACTCGCCCCAGAGCACGGCCAGCCAGGGCTATGCTGGTGTGTTTCAATGAGATCCAAACATGTGCTCACAGACTGTTGCTTTTTATTCCAAACCGACTCTGTGTATTACATCTGCTTTTCAGGCAATACTTTGTCTAAGTCAGACGGGGCTTTATAACCTGAGTGGAAATAAGAAGCCCCTGGAATAACCTGCGTAACTCAAAGCCTCCTGGACCTTTTCAGGATTCCCAGCCAAGGGGCTGGGGAACGGGGCGTAGGGGGAATGTGTCTAAATCTCAGACCAACTTTTAAAAATCCATGCAGAACCACAAGGGGAGGGGGCATCGGCCTTCTGTTGAAAAGCAATCAATTTCTGCTCCTTGTCCGTTTCAACACCCTAGAATCCTGGGACAAAGACTGGGATTTTTGCCCATCCAATGGATAACAAACATAGATGTTTGTTAAAAGCACTTTTATCTTTTTCGTTCCTGGCTATCAAATAAAAACAGGAAGCTTGATCAGAGAAACAGTTATTGGAAATAGTCGAAGTTATATCTACTTAGATGGCCAATGTCAGATGTCTCCTCCGGTTTATTCCCAGTTTGGTAGGGTTTTTTATTCTGGGGTTTATTGTGTGATTTAAAAAAAAAAAAACACACTTATAATGAACTACTTTCCTCCCCTGTAAACATGAATGCACTTAGCTACATTTTTTTTTTCCTTTCTCTTTTAAAAAAAAAAAATTTCCAAAGGGCTTGAAAATCCTCCCCAAAGGAATCCTACTGGTTCAGCCCCTGTCTTCCTAGACAAAATAAACACTTTAGGACTTTCCTTGTTTGTATTCTCCTCAGTGGTGGTGTATGCATCAGCAGCTAAAAACAAAGAAACTTTTTAGCAGCTCAGACAAAATGCAGAAGCGTTCCCAAACAACTGAAGCAAAGGGGTGGGGGCAGAATAGGGAGGAGGCGACTGGGGGTGGGGAAGCATTCAGAAAGTCTGACAGTCCATTCAATATAGGGATGATGGCTAAAATGCATCCAGGGTCCCCTTGCTAATTAAATATGCATTGGCACAATTCTGATCGATGGGAGCCACGGATCAGATGACACACCTGCAAAATCTTGAGCCCCAAGCTCCCAGGGAAAAAAAAAAGAAGGAAAAGGCGGCCTTGTCTCCTTATCTTTTGTTTTCAAAGGCTCTCCATTTCTGTGCTTAGATATCTAATTTAATTCTCTCACCCCTCAGCAAACTGGATTAGGGAAGTCAATACGGCCTTTGTGCATCCCAGGAACACACAGCTTTCCTTTGATTCAATTTAGCCGTGACCTTTAGACAAAGATAATGACGACAGGGCTCCAAGAAAGGGGAAGGCTTTCAGGAAGAAGACCCCCAGAAAGAGGGGTCCCCCCGGGGAACCATGGGACGAGACAGCAAGGTGGCATGGAAAGAGACAACGGCCTGCCGCCCAAGGTAGTGGAGGAAAAGCAATTAGGAGGAAGGCATTTTCCCAAATGAGGTCTAATTCTTAAAAAAAAAAAGAAAGAAAATCAGCTGGGCAACTTTTCTTTTGGAAAGGTGGGAGACTAAGGGTGTGCAATGGTGCATACTTCATCAGACCTGCTAACAGTGTCTGCTGGTTTTGCTTAACTGTTTTTCTTTGTTAAAAGGGGGAGAGGTGCTTTCTTGGAGGGGTTATGTCCTCAAATGGCTGTGATATAAAAGTAAAAAATTAAGTGAATGAGAAATGGGTTAGTCCATATCTAAGATGTTTTTATACTACAGTCTTAAGCACTGAGGATAATGAGCACAGGAAAGATTATAGAGAAATCTGTGGTGGGTGTGAACAGGTTACTAGACTTCCCAACAGGAGAAATGTTAGAAAGGGTGGCCAAAGAAACCTATGAACAAAAAGGAAGATAGACCAGCTACACAGCAAGAGGGAGAGAAAATGGATGGACCAATCCATCCTCCACAAGGCCAAGAGAATTCAAAGGTGCACAGAATGGCCTGCCTCTGGTGAACCTGCAGCAGAATCTGGCAGACAATCACACTAGACGAGGGGGCATGTGTGTGATACTATTTGGATTCTTGTGGCTCCTGGAACAGTTTCACTAAACCACTAATAAGCAGTTGTTTTTGCCTGGGAGTAGCCACAGCAGTGAGATCACAGGTCCTTCAGAGAACTAGAATACACCAGAGCATCAAACAGGAGAAGATACCTCAATAACAAAGATCAAGGACAGCATGCCAGCTATTAGCCTACAATGCCTGTCAATGAAGGTGCAGATGGAGTGTCTCAGGTGCTCTGCTGAGAGCTGGGAGGACATCCTTGAACAGAAATCTGGCCCCACTGTCTCCTCTCTCTCCTCACCCAAGCCATCTTCCTCCATACAGCTTTAGGAATTTATCTTCCTGAAACAAAGGATGGACCATATCATTCTCCTGCTCAAGAAACTCCCATGGCTCACAGGATCCCAGCTCTCAGATTTAGAGATGAAAGGGCAGGCATCTCGTTCAATCCTCTCTCTTTGCAGAAAGAAAACTAAGGCTGTGACTTGAGCAAGGTCAGACAGAAAGCAGCAGAGAAAGGATGTGACTTTGCATCTGCTAACTCCAAATACAAGACTTTTTCAACTGTATATATTCACTTTCACCTATTGGATGGATTGGCTTTCAATGGGTTAACCATGGAACCACCAGTGATGGGAAAGCTGTAATGGTGGGCACGACTGTCATGGTGGCTACCCCCAAGAAGCAAAGCAAGGAGCTTTTATGATCACATCAGTCTACCCATCATCTGGGCATTTCTCAAGGAAAGCCAACCTTCAATTAAAGTGACACATTCCCAGTATGGACTTAAACTGATTATTTCTCATTTTCATTTTGAAAATTATTTCATCTGGAGGCAGCAGGATATAGCAGAAAGGGCCTGGATTTGGAGTCAGACCACCTGGGTCTGATGATTCTATGACTGTGCTCTGGGCATGAACGACCTTGGGCCTCTCCTTGAGTCTAGTTCTGAGTCTGTCAACTGAGCAGGTTGGACTGGTGATCACTTAAAATCCTTCCAGCTTTTAACCGATGATTTTCCCCACCTGATTTTGTAAGACATCATCAATGCTTTCTTCTCTTTTATTATTATTATTTTTCACAAGTGTTGAACTGGTGAAGTCTTATGATCATATTATTTACCAGATGTATTAATGGTCCATCTTTTACAATTCTTCTCTTTTATTTTTATTTATTTTTAATTTTTTTTTTTACCAGAACTTTTGGGTGGGAAGGCAGAAGCAGGGAATGTTCCTGTGGGTTCATCAATATGAAGGAACTCCCCATATGGAAACTCCTTTCTCTGATGGAGACTAAAGACTGGTGTCATTTTAATCTTAGAAAGATGCCAGGAGGCACTGAGAATCTGAATGATTTGCTCAGTCAGAAAGCTAGTGTGAGACTTGAAAAGTAAGATATAAATCTATGACTTCCTAATGCCACTTCATAGCAAAAAGAGAACAAAGTGGACATTTTGTGCCATCCTGCCTGGTTTAAGCCTTGACTCCCAGATAACAGGATAACAACCTGTTACTATAGAGGAATACTACTATGTAGCAAATGTTTGTTTCTACTCTTTATTTGGAACAGAGCACCCCAAACCTGGGCCTCATGGTCAAGAAAACAAAATATTGGTTGTTACTGATCTGAGGGAATTCTTCTAGTAAGATCCAGAGATCAGATACAAATAGGACCTATATTTGCATTCCTGGTAGAGAAAGCCAAGTCCACAAGCATTTATTAAGCACCTCCTATATGCCCATCACTAGTGTAAGCACTAGAAAGCACTACCAAGAAAAGCAAAAACCAGCCCCTGCCCTCAAGGAGCTTACAATCTAACATAGAAGCAAAAGCAAATAACCATGTGCAACAAGCCACAGACGGAAGGAAAAGGAAGGCACCGCGGAACACAACCGGCCGTTATCCAGGCTGGCTCCGTCCTCACCTAGAAATAACATTAACAGCAAGGAGGTGATTTTGTTGGCCAAATACTCAAAGCCTTCAACACCAAAGTTAATGAAATATTTAATGAAAAACAAATGACTCAAATGCACACCCTATTAGAATAAAGTTTTCTAATGTATATATGAATAAATTAAATGTAGCAGTAATTTTTACTAGGACACAGTTTACCACACACAATTCTCCTTCATTATTTCTGCCTGCTTTTTAACCAATGAGGCGGTAAAGTGATGACCTGTTGGCAGCGTTGTAGTGGGGTGGGTTGTTCAGGGAGGGGTTGGACCAGCTGGTCCCTGTGGACCTTCCCCATTTTGAGATTCTAAGACTCATGAACAAGTCGCTTAACTAATCTGGGCCTCAGTGTTCTCATCTATAAAATGGGAAAGCTGAACAAAATGACCTTCTAGCTCTAAATTCTGAACCTCAAGTCACCAAACTGCTACAGGCCTCAGTTTTCTCATTTGTAGCATGAGGGGCTTGATCAAATCATCTCCCAGATCTCTTCTGACTCTAAATCCTCTATTTTATGCTACTTAATCACTTCAGTTAGGGACAGCTAGGTGGTAGAGTGGATAGAGCATTGGGTTTGGGGAATCAGAAGACTCATCTTCCTGAACTGAAATCTGGTCTCAGGATACTTATTAGCTGTGTGACCTTGGGCAAGTCACTCTATTTGCCTCAGTGTCCTCATCTGTAAAATAAGCTGGAGAAAGAAATGGCAAAAGTGCTCTAGTATCTTTGCAAAGAAAACCCAAAATAGGGTCACAAAGAGTCAGACATAACTGAAATGACTGAACAACAACAAATAATTTCAGGTTTCAGTTTCTTCACTTATAAAATAAGGGAGTTAGAGAAATTCATGTCTAAGACATTTTCCATCTTTAGTTCACAGATGCTAGAAATATCTTCATTGGGACTACAGAATTTATAAAAGTTTCTGATAAAATTCTCTTCTGAAAATAATAGCAATACGAAAATTTTCTTTTGGGGAGATTTTAAAAGTCTTAGGGAAGACAAAGACCCTAAAAGACTAAAAAAACAAAAGGCTTTCTGCCCTCACTTTCTCATTGTTGTAAGTTTAGGCTGTGGATATCAGCTGGCTGGTCTCTCTGTTCCAAGGCAGTGGAGATCCCTGTTCTATCATGTGGCTGAGTGACCTGTTTGAGGACAGTCTATTGGGAGCACATAAATAATAACAGTGGGTATGAGTGCCAGAGCTCTAAGTGCTAGCTGCACTGAGTTGAGAACTGGCCGGAACTTAGGTTATGGACAACTATAACTAACCCACCATGGGCCGCACTGGTGATCCTTTCTCTTGGCAACTTTTTCAAATACCCCGGAAGCATGGAGTTTCTGAGCCCTCTTTCTCCCAAGGAGATTCCTAACTCGTTCGGCAACACTGGGGATCCTTCGTTTTTTTTTTTTTTTAAACACTGTACCATTAAATATCAAAGTGATATTGAATCAATATTGGCTCTCGCTTGTAAACATAAAACGTGACCTGAAATAACAAATGGGCACCAAAACTCGGACCAGTCTCATGTGTCTTTGAAATAATTTGCTTATACTTTTCCCTTTATCAATCATTTTTTCTCTGAATAACAGGGTTCATGAATTCTGGAATACTGGGATATGAGAACATGGTAAGAATTAAAAGCCAGGAAAACCATATGGTCTATTCAGAACTGGCTATGAAGTGGGAAGAGAAATGAATCAGTGTCATCGGAAGAAGCCCCAAATATCCAGACTCTTATTAAAGTCTCTATCCTCAGAGTCTCCATTTTTAAAGGTTCAATGAGTATCTTTTCTGACTCAAAGGATAATAGATTCAAAGCTGAAAGACCCCTACTCCCTCCATATGAAGAAGCAACAGAGTCCTCAGGTGATTAAATGATGGATCTTTGGAAAATCTAGGTTCAACCCTGCCCCTGATAAATACTTACTCTGAGACCCTGAAAAGTCACTTAACTTCTGGTGATCTGGGATACTCTCTAAGACTCTAAATTTAACACAGTATTTTATACACACTGTATCATAATAGCTGTGTGTTAGTTACTACAAGTATGATTTATTCCCATTTTACAGATGAGCAACTCCATGCCCATCCCAGCTCTAATAATGGAAAGGACCTCAAAGGTCACCTGGTTTTACCTCTTCATTTTATACATGAGGCCCTCAGAGAGGGGGTGAGCTGTCCAAGGTCACAAAGGTGACAAGTGGCTGAAATGTTCAAAGTCAGACCCTTTCTCCTATATCACACTGTTTTCCCATAATCACAAAGCTTTCCTCATAATCACACAGCTCCTAAGAATCCAGAGAAGAAAACTGAATTTTACGTCCAGATTGATTTCCAAAGATACACAAACAATTCTTCCATATTTATGTTCATGTCACACACAATTATTTAAATCTGCCAAATTATTCCATTTACCAGAGACCTTCTGTTTGGGTTAACATTGCTTTCTCCTCGACATATACAATGCTAAGTGTTTTTAAATTAATTATAGTACAATATTTAAAACTCTTTTCCATGGTGCTTAGTGGCAATGCTGTAGAATGTGGGTGTCATCCTTGGAAAGAATTGAGTAGTTTCCAGTGAGTTCTGGAGTATCATGACAGTAGGACATGACCAGCTGTAGAACAGCAAAATCTCTCCAAGAGACACTAGTCCTTAACCAAAGCCATGCCCAAACCAAAGGTACTGGGAGTGTGCATCCTTAAAAGCAAAGGTGGCTTCACCCTCAGTTGAACTGACCTCATAACCATGTTTGAAATGGTTAATCACATCTGATCATTTATCTAGTGGATCTGGGAAATCCCAGGACAAGTGGGAAGGAATAATTTGCCTGTTGGACCAGGTAGAATGGAAACCACCAGAATCCTAGGTCCAGAGTTGGAAAGAACCTTAGAGAGCATGACGTCCGATTCCCTCATTTCACAGATGAGGAAACTGAGGCCCAGAGAGGCTGACTGACTTGGTCAAGGTCACTCACCAAGCAGAGTCAGGATTTGTACTCTCCTCCTCAGACCTCTTGTCACTCTACCACCTGAGAAAATTCACTAAAATGCTTCTCTTTAGAATGAAAAGATTGTGTGTTTCAGAAATGTAGATGCTAATACAAACAGGAGAAAACCTAACCCACCCTATCATTGGAAATAATGAGAGAGCTCAAACACAAGGCTCCCCAAATTCTTAGTGCAGTTTTAATACCTGAAGCACTGAGACTCTGGGGATACTTGGCACAAGCATGACTGAAAACACAGATTTCAAACTCTGAGAAATCTCTACCCATCCATTCCATGAGTATGAGGGCCTTCCCGCTTCAAGCCCATCTCATGCCATTAGATGGTGGGGTATGATCAGTGATTTCCAAGTCTTCTTTGTTCTGTTTCAGTCTGTTTTCAGAATCAATCTCTATTCTCCTCTTTGATGTGTGTGTGTATGGAGGGTTTGGAGGGGTGTGTGTATGTGTGTGTGTGTGTGAGTGTGTGTGGGGGTTTGGAGGGATGGGTGTGTGTGTGGGTTTGGAAGGGTCTGTGTGTGTGTTTGGAGGGGTGTGTGTGTGTGGCAGGTTTTGGAGGGGTGTGGGGGGGTTTAGAGGGGTGTGTGTGTGTATGTGTGTGTGCGCAGGGCACGGGGAGGTGGGGGGAGATGGAGCACCTTCGATCTCTCTAACTCAGTGGGGATGAGTAATATGCTTACTAATAATCCTAAAATTAAATTGTCTTCCACACAGTTCTTACTAATAGCTTCTGTAGGATTAGCCAGATGAACTCCCTCTACTTAGGATGTGCTCCAGTCAGTTTTTCTCCCCTGCATTTATTCTAATTAATGTCACTGAGATAATAATGGACATTTATATAGTGCTATAAAGCCATTCTCATTTGAACCTCACAATAACCTTGTAAGGCAAGCGCTTCAGCCATTATTGCTCTCATTTCACAAATAAAGAAACTGAGTCTAAGAAAGCTTAAGTAACTTGTCCAGGACCACAGAGTTGGTGAGTACCTAGGGCAAGTTTTGAACCTGGGTCTCTCTAATTTAAAGTCCAGCACTCCATCTGCAGAGGTATGCAGCCCTGCTCTGGTACAGGTCTGGTTGGACTTCCAAAGTTCTCCTGATCCATTATCTCAACCAGCTGTCTATTGTGGAGTTTCTTCTTAAACTCACTCCCAACCTCCTTAAAAAATGGATCACTTCTGTTAAAAGGGTTTCTAAAAATCAACCTTCCCTGTACTGAACAACCAAGTTTATTAACATAGGAACACAGACTGAGGGCTTGAAAGCAAAAGCAAAAACCTTCTGAAGAATCAGAGCTTTCTTTAAAAGTGGAATTCAGGGCTGCTAGGGCAGTCCTCCTTACTGGAGGTCTTTAAGTAGAAGCTGGGAAAGCACTTGCTTGTTGTGTAGTGAAAAGGTCAGACATACATAAATATAGGAATGAGATCCATGTCTCTAAATTCTTTCATATCAAGAGCTCCCTTCGTGAGAAAATTCCATCTCATGCTGCAGGCTGGCACCTTATCTCTGACTCACAATCTCAGAGCATTGCCCAAACTGTGGAGAGTTAAGTGATTTTCTCAGGATCACACAGCCGGTATGGATCAGTGGTCAACTCTCTATCCTCTACGCAGGTATTCATGGTAGAGGCGCCAGCAGCTGGGAACAACAGGAAAGGCTTCATTTAGGGACTGAGGTTTGAGCTGAGCTTTAAAGTAAGCCATGGTGTCCGGGACAGAAGAGTGCATAGTCTTCCTCCCCACTGTCATACCGAAGGTGTCCTGAATGGAACCTGCAACGCTCCCACTTTCAAGTGTTGAATAAATCCCCGCACACTGCGTAGATGCTTAACCTTTTTTTTTTTTTTTTTGGTAGCCCAATCAATGACTTTCAACCAAAAAGATCCCAGAATGTCAGAGTGGAAAGAGACCCCAAAGGCCACCTAGTCCAGTGGACTACTGAGCAAGAATCCCATCCATGTGCGTATGTAAATGCTGTCTCCTCCAATAAAACACCAACTTCCCGAAGGCAGGAACTGTCTCCTTTTTCTGGTGTAGGCATGTAGCAATTACTTAATAAGTAATTTTGACTGGTCTTGCTGCAGGAGGGAGACACAGTGTGGTACTCTGTAACAATTGGTACAAGTGGGCTGTATGTATATTGGATTGGAAGGAAAAGTGTTCCCAGCAGAGCCTTCTAATGTTTCAAGCCTGCTGGACAACAGGCCTGCCAAGACTGATTCAGACTTACCAACTACTACATCATTTTTTCAGATCCATATTTGAAATGAAAAATTCCATAGTATCTAGTAACTGGGCTAACATCCTCAGTAGGAAAATGAAGCATTTGGGGGATAGAGGTGGTGTTTTCATGTTTTCTGGCTGAAGGGCATGATTATACAAGAGAAAAGAAGGTGTGGAATTAGCTGCTACCTAGATAGCATCAAAGAAAAGAGTGTGTTCTTCTCAACCATGAACTAATGTCCCAGAACGATGGTCACAATTTGGACTGGGTGCCTCTCCAGCTCTGGAAGACTGGAGAGATGTTTGACGAGAAACTCAATCTGATCGAGAGCATGATAAGGAATTTGAGGGAAAAGAAAAGAATGTGCAGATCAAGCCATAAAATTAGATTCTTTGGTAGACAAAGATATGATACAGAAAGAAAGAAGAATTTATGGGTGATAACAGCAAGGAAAAGTGTTGAGTGTGATACTTCTCTAGATTCAGCCAGCAGAGCTTGCGAATATTATTAGAAAATCAGGCTTTTCCTCATTCCCCTAGTGACTACTTCTTCCTACAATGCCCCAAATTACCGTGCATTTTAAAAGTATATTTTGTGCTTGTTATCTATGAACATTGTCCCCTTGCCCTAGTAGAATACAAGCTCTTTGAGGGCAGGGTTTGCAGGGCCTGCCACCCAGCAGGAACAAAATAAATGCTTGTTGATTGGGCCAGGATTAAACTCATTTGGAGTCCTATATCTGATCACAGGCTTCTCATTTTAGGAAGATTATTGACAAAATCAGAAGAGGGGAAGCCAAATGAAACTGTCCCAGCAGAGTGAGCTGGGGGATTTGAGGCTTTTTGGTCTGGAACACAGAAGCCAGAGGAGGGCAGGACTGTTCACTTCAAGTATCTGCTGGGCCGCCAGGTTGAGGAGCACTTGTGGCTTTATTGGGTGCAGGTCCACGGGGTGGGGCAGTGATGGGAACAATGGGGAGAGAAGTTCTGGGGAGAGCTATTTTTACCTTGCCTGTAATAAGTGCTCAAGTAATTAAAGTGTATTCTACAGTTTAATACTCCTGCTTTTCAAGCAGGGAAGACAGAAAACATTTCAAGGCCCTGCTGAGCACACACCAGATAGTATGTGCTCGAATGAATGAAGGCAGAGGGCTGCCCGCAAGGATCTTACAATCTAACTGCACGGTGCGGGGGAGGAGAGCAAACTGTGTTATGAGTCAGAAGGCAAATGCAAAAAAGAGACTCAGAAAAATCTTAATAGGAGGGTATCCCTTTCTGCTCTGAGAAATATATATTATGTACCTACCATAGGCATAGGGCAGCAAGGTGGTGAAGTAGATAGAGTTCTGGGCCTGAAGTCAGGAAGACTCATCTTGGTGAGTTCAAATCTGACCTCTGATATTTACTATGTGACCTTGGGCATGTTTCAATGCCATTTGCCTCAGTTTCCTCATCTGTAAAATGAGCTAGAGAAGGTAATGGCAAACCACTCCAGTATCTCTGTCAAGAAAATCCTAAATGGGGTCACAGAGTCAAACATGACTGCAATCAGTGAATGACAATAATAATCCTGTAGGCATAGCATTGTTCTTGGTGGAGATAAACTTTAAGTAAAACCGAGCAACTATTGGGGGGTTGTGAAATCTAGAGGGGGACCTGAGCTGTGACTGAAAGTAAATGTGAATGACACAGAGATTGGGGCAGGTTGGGAGCAGTTCCCTTTTCTTGGCAAGGGCAGCAATGGTAGCCAAGAAAGGGATACAAGCAAAGGCAAGGCAAGCTGGAATATTGATTAGGTGAAAGGGAAAGATTATTCTGTAAGAATAAAAAAGATTGAAACTGGATGGTCGCGAGCCCTGAAGGTTAAGATAGAGTGCTGCTGGGTAGCAGGGAGCCCTCAAAGGTTGAGGAATAAAGGTTAGACGATCAATACGAAGATGACTATGGTAAGGGAGTGAAAGATGAACCACAGAAGGAGGGGCTGTCATTGCCGCAATCCCAGGCAAGCAATCGTTTCCTACACATTTCCTGATAGATCATCATGCAGACTTCGCTGGGATTCTATCAATGGCAGAAAACTCACCACCTCAAAGTTGGTACTTTCTCTTTTGGGATGGGTCAATTGTTGGAAAGACTTTGCTCATACTGAGCAGAAATCTCCTTTCTCCTTAAGGGTAGGGAGTGGATGGCCTTGAACTTCTATGAGTTTCACAAATATTATTAAACCCTTCCTATGTGCAGAGTACTCCTTGCTGTCTTGGCAGACACATTCCTTGCATGTTGATATGATTAAATAACCCCCAACTAAAAAGAAAACCATATTAGCATAAAAATCAGGACGTTCTGATCTATGAGAACCATGTTGGCTTTGTTGAGACATGTTCAACCAGTATAGGAGAGATTCCCTTGAAGGCACCTTAGTCAGTCCTGTTATGAACAACAGCCTGAATCAAAATATTCAGGCTATTTAACAAGAAAATAGCAACAGCTCATGAGAGACGAGACCCAGAAATAAATCACTCAGAGCTCCAGACACGAAGCAACCCTGAAGAGAGGCACCTCTCTAAGCCCACCTCTGGAGATAACTGGTCTTTACAGAACCACAAGACAAGACCAAGGCTCTCCTGCTCGAAAGCCTCTCAAAGCTCACTGCTTCAAGTGCAACAGAAACAGCAGCTATCCTTATTATGGAGGAAATTCCACATTCCTCAAACCTGGCACCGCCGGCACCCACCAGTCCTGTGTCACCCTCTGCCCCCTCCCCACATACTGAGTACTAGGGCCCCATTTGGTTAACCTTCCCTCGCCCACAGAAAGCACTCAAACTCTCCCCTTTGCCTACAACATGCTCCATGCCTGGAATGGCGCTGTGGTCCACCTTGGCTTTCTGAAAGCCTCACTGCCACTACTACTACTACCATCACCACCGCCACCATCAATATTTACATAGCCCCTACTACGTGCCAGGAACTGTGCTCAGTGCTTTACAATTATTATCTCATTTGATCTTCACAACATCCTGGGAAGTAGGTGTTATTATTATCCCCATTTTACACATGAGGAAACTGAGGGATACAGGTTAAATGACTTGCCCAGCTTCACACAGCTAGTAAGTGTGTGGAATTGGTCTTGAATTCAGGTCTTTCCAACTCAAAGCACAAAAGGCATCTCCTCCTTGAAGCATTTTTTCTGCTTGTCCTGCTTAGACATCACAGAGAAGGGCATTATGTGGCGCCCCAAACTCTTGTCACATTACATGGGGAGCTGCTTCACTCCCTTGGGAGCTCCCTGAGGGCAGAGCACAGTTCCTGCACTCAGTGGCCAATTAACGAATGCTTACTGACTGACTGGTAACCCATTCTTCAAGATCACTTTTGTCCGTCTGTCACATACTGTTTCATGATTATACAGTGTGAAAAACGCTCTCTGATGGCCCCATGAGGGCAGAAAGCCCACCAAAAGGATCTCATTGAGTCCTAAAGCACCGAAGCGAGTGCTCTGTACACAGTCGGCACTTAGTCAGCCATTTATTCGGTATTTAGTGTTTCAGAAGCATTTCCTGGGACCAACACACTGGAGATACAAAGAGAGGTAAAAACCATCCCTGTTCTCAGGGAGCTCACACTGCAATGAGCAAAACATGCAACAAGTACAGCTCACACGCAATGGACATACGTGTCACACACAAAGACATGTCATGTGCATACAAGTAACAGCCAATGTAAATGCACGACGGCCTCAGAGAAAAGAACAGCCCCCACCAGCAGCGGGGAGGGCTGGGAGTGCGCTTGGAGCTGACGGGTGCTGAATGAACAAATGAATATTATTAAATAATTATGGGGAAACATGGTAAGAAAAAATGACAAGAATAATACAAAGAAAAATATAAGCCACAAAAAGAAAAACCCAAAATACCAATTTTCCCTAAACCAATTAAATCAACAAGTATCTATTAAGCGTTTGCTATGTGCCAGACACTATGTTATTAAAGATAATTAGAAGACAGATATCCCTGCATAAAGATATTCTGGTTAATTATAATAGTCATAATGACAATAAAACAATAGTCTATATTTCTGTAATACTTTAAAGATGATGCAGCACACATATATTCACATCACAGCTTTGTTCAGGAGGGAGTGTGATTATTATTTTTGTAAATGAGTAAAATATTATTATCTCTGATGTATAGAAAGTTAAGTGACTTGACCAAGGTCACAACAACTAATAAATGGAGGCCTAACTGACATTTGAACGTGGATCTTCTGACTTCCAAATAATTTAGCAATAAGACAGAGAAATATAGCATATTATAATCTATCCTCCACCCCTAAAAGTGTATATTATAATACTGTTTAATCCAAGTATTTGTAACATTTCTCTAATAAAACTAATAGCCCTATATAATATTTCTATTCTAAGCAAATTAGTTGTGTTGGAGAGGTATGCCCATATCAACAGACAGATCTAACTTTAAGGATAAACCAGGAAGATTCCCATCTTTTTTTTTCTGCTTCAAACATTATTTATAATGGGTTTCATCACCTGCACTACCTATCAGCCAAAGTGCTATGGATATTGGTTGTGAATGTCCATACATTTCAGTGTGTTCTCAAGAGAGAGAAAAACCCATGTGTTTAGGTAAAAGTGAATCCACTGGGGGGGGGGGGGGGAAGAGTAGAACACAAAAAATGATCAAAGATTATGAGGAATTATCAAAAATGTATCCAACGTTTTAATGCAACTTTCAATCTTGCAATTATGATCAGCAGCACAGACCACTCGATGTGATCATATTTCCAATTTCAGTTTCTATTTCAGTTTTAAGATGAAAAAGATAAGAGTGTCAGAAATCTGAATCGAGAATAGCAAATACAGGTTTAGAAAGCATATAGAAAACCTGGCAAATGAAAACGCTGCTCATCACCGCCATCTGCTTTCTGGCACACTCAGGGAACTTTACTAGCAGTAACATTTTCTTGCATTAGAAAAATTCACTAATTAGTCCTGTTGTAGTAAGAAAAATAACCCTTGAGCAAGAGGCAGATGACCAGCTAACTTGGGGGTGGGTGCCACCTCCTTGACTACACGGGCAATGTTTGCGGCTATGGTTAAGGCAACGCCCAGTTTCTCCTATGCTGCTGGAAGCCCACTATGAAAGCTGGCACACGGTTACCTTGTTGAGACTGGAAAAAATGCTCAAAAATAATGCCACACATGAGCTCAGGATAGAGAAGACCATTTTCAAGAAACTTGAGGAAAGGCATTAATGGAAAAGATATTGGCTTGAGAGTTGGGAACCGTGAGCAATTGCCTTGCTGGGTGACCTTGGGTAGATCACCACCCGTTTTGGGGAGTTAACTTCCACCTGATGTGCAAAATGTGGGGGTTTATTACATAACCCCCAAAGCTCATCTGGTGCTGACTCCTCTAATCCTAAATCTATACAGGATGTGAATGCTTTAAATGTTAAAAATGGCACAATGTAACTAACAAAGGTAAAAATGATTTTTAAGATGAGGGCTTCATTTGTCATTAATATGCCAAAATGGAAGGAATTTCTGATGTTTCATAATACTGATGAATCAAAATATTATGAATAATAGAATACAAAGATTTTCAAAGTGGCTTATATGGTTATCTTCCTAACAGCCCAGTGAGGTAGGGGCTAATATTAACCTCATTTTAGAAATGAGGAAATTGAACCCCAGAGAGTGACTTGCCCAGGATCACACAGCTAGCAAGAGGCTGAGGCAGGTTTTAAGATCAATTCTTCCTGAATTCAAGTCCAGTATTTTATACTTAAAGCCTCCTAGTTAGCTATGGAGGAATCCTTCCAATTGAGTGCAGGATCGAGGTAGGGAGTCCAATGGTGAGTGCACTCAGATCAGGCCGTCTGGTTCTTCAGTATCACCTACTGAGGGCCAAGGAGCGTCGTAGGACCCAGAAGGACCTGAGGGGCCATCAAATCCAATGCCTCCATTCTACAGATGATGGAACTGAGGACCAGCGAGGTTCAGGGACTTGTCCAGGGGCACACAACAACTGCCTTCCTATCCAAGATGACCTTGCCTCTACTCTCTATGGACCATGCACGTGCCTAATTATTTACATGTCTCCCTCATTAGGGAGAGTGGGGACAGGGTAGTGCCCTTGACCTGCATCCCCAGCATGTGGCACAGAGCTTGGCACACAGTGAGGGCTTGGAGCATGCAGGCTGACCGATGCTCACTTGCCTCCTATGGCCCTCAGTTTCCTCATCCATAAAAGATGGGTAGAGGACGTCTAAGATCCCTCCCAGGTTGCAGGACAATGTTTCTACTACTATGGGACCTACTTTAAACTGAATAAGCTTTGAGTAAGGGGTCAGGAATGGACCCTTACATATGTCTGTCACCTCGGGACCAGGATCGCTGCGGTCATCAGGTTGCTGACCGCGATTTGACTTTATTTCCTTTTGGTTACAGCAGCCTTACAGAGAGCACCTATGAAGAAGGGAGCATGAGAGCTGTGATCTGCCTCAGGGGACAGGAGGACCCAAAGCAAGCTTGGACATACAAGAAGTGCTGGTCTCCACAAACAAACATCAGCTACTTTTTAGGCTCTCTACAAGTCTCGTGCTGATAGATCCTCTCACTGCAAGGGGAAGAGCTATTTGGGTTTATTACCAACTGGCAAACGGAGTTCACATACACTCACTGAAACAGCAACTCTTTCAGCACCACTGCCTAGCCAAAGTCTGAAAGGGCCTGGGTCAACCGCAAATGGTTTTGCCTTCTCCTGAATCCTGAATTCTTCAACTGGCACCCACTCACTTGGGAAATTAAAAAAATTCTGGATAACTACATTTTGAGAAAATCGATTTCCTTGGTAATTCTATGGACTTTATACATTTAAAAACCTTCCTGTGAGGAGTCCATGGGCTTTACCAGACTGACTCCCCAAAGGGTCCCTGATAGTTAGCTCAGGCTTATTTTCATTCTATCCTTATAGGACAGCCAGATGGTACCGTGAATAGAACCTAGGGGCAGAAAGACCTCAGCTCAAATCCAGCCTCAAACATTTAGCAGCTTTGTGACCCTGAGCAAGTCACTTAACCCTGTTTGCCTCAGTTTCCTCATCTGTAAAATGAGGATAATAATAGCAACTACCGCACAGACTGTTGTAAGGACCAGATGAGACAATAATGTGTCCAGGGCCTGGCGTAAGGTCAGCGCTCTCTGAATGTGAGCTAGCATTATTATATGAAATAGGTCATTCTCCATCTTTACTTACTCTGGACAGAATGTCTACCCTCCGAGTGCAAAGTCGGTCCTTTGGGGCTTGGGCAAATAGAAACAAATGGCTAATTCATCTTGCGCTGGCTCTGCAGAGCATGGTCTAATGGAAAGGCTGTTAACCAAAGGCTGGATGGCCACTTAGCAGGTCAGATGGCTACTTTTTTTTTAACATGTTATTCACTCTGTTTCGCAGCACTTAACCCAGTACTGGTACACAGCCGGTGCTTAATAAGTGCTTGCTTGCTGCTTATTTGATGGATCTATGTGTTGGAATAGATGGTCGTTTCTAACAATAAAATTTCGTGATTTGAAGGATGTGTACTTGTCGTGGTTTCAGAAGATCTGGGTCCCAGCTCCGTCAGCTGTGTGACCACTAACCTTGCCCTCTGTTTCCCCATCTATTTAACTGGAATAATAAAACTCACACCATCTATGGAGCCAGGCTCTTACGAGGAAGATGCTTTTGCAAGCCTCTCTAAGCATGAGCTCCTAGCCATACCCAGAGGAGTCTTGAATTCTGGATGGGAGCCAGGACTACGGAATGGCCTGCAGTCAGTCCAGGGGTTCACCTGTTCCAAGATTCCCAGGGTAAGCCCTCGAGGTGGAACAGCTGTATCTCCCAGAGCTGGCCCTGACCCCCTGACCTTCCACAGAAAGGAAAGGAACCTCTTGGTGCCCATCACAGATGGGGAGGCAGGCTATGGGGCAAGGGACCATCTGCCACATTGTTCACAGCTCCGTGGTAGCCCACTGTTCAGAAAGGTAGAAAAGCTGTAAGTGATGTCTGCCACCCAAATCTTCTGCAAACATTAGAAACGAAACTTTTTAGACTCCATAGCCCGACTCCAGGCCTTGTCACTGGTTGTTCCCCATCCCTGGAACAGACACGTCTCCCCTTACCTCCGCATCTTGGCTACCTTCAAAACTCATCTCAGATGCCACGTTCTGCAAAAACCCTTTCCCACCCTCTTCCATGAAAGCTCCCCTCTCCTCACACTCACAGCCCTGACATTGCAGCCCATTTACCTTAGATACAACCTAGATGTACATGAGGTCTGCATGTTCTTCCTGCTCCTCCCATTAGACTACAAGCCCCCTGGGGACAGGAACTGTATCTGCCTTGCTTTCATCCCTAGCACTCAGTCACTGCCCAGCACACAGCAGGCACTAAATAATTGCTGATTATTGTTGTAATCATCATACACGGTGATTATTGCTCTGCAAAAATAAGAAAAAATATAGCTCTGTTGTCCAACTGTCAATAGACATTCTACAGCACCTTATATTTGGAGTTAGAAGGCACCCTCAGGGTCATGGAGGCTAACACTCTTGTTTTATAGAAAAAGGAAATGAGGCCTGAGGAAGGAAAGCAACTTCCCCAGGGCCCAACTTCCCCAGGGCCCAAGTAACGGAAGGCTGCTATGTGTAGGGAACTGTGCTGGGCAAAAGCAAGAAGCAGACTGATTCCTGCCCTCAGGGAGTTTACACTCTGTGAAGAGCGCCATTGAGTATGCACACATATGTACATACATACATACACACACACACATATATAGAGATGTGTGTATGTATAAACTCATATCCATATACACTCATATGTGTGTATATAGACATATGTGTGTGTATGTATGCACACACATATATGTGGGTGTATATGTGTATATACACTTAAATGCAACAGATCAAATAAATATGTTTATTTGGGAGAGAGAGGGGAGCTGACCTTGGATCCTTGAGATTATAACTAAAATAATACTCACAGCTAGCATTTATATGAGGAATTAATGTTTGCAAAGCACTTTCCACATCCTGCCTCATTTGATCTCCATAAACCCCCTGGGAAAGTCAATGCTATTATCATCTCCACTTTGTGATGAGGAACTGAGTCTGAGACCTCTAATGACTTGTCCAGGGTTACACATAGAGTGCTGGTGGCAGGATTCAACTTGATCTTCCTGCTTCCAAGTCCAGGGCTCTGCCCACTGTGATACTGAGCTGCTTCAAAGGCCATCAATCAGGTCAAGATCTTTGACTTCCTCAATGCCAACATGCTCCCTTCTAAAGTTAGATCTCAAATGGAGTTGAACGGAAGCAGCCCGTTTCATTTTTCTTTACCCCAGGAAGAAGCAAGATGGTGCCAGGGAAGGTGCTGGTGTTAGTTTTTTGACTTTGAGTCCTGGATTCCAATCCTGCCTCTCCCTGTGGCAATCTGCAAAGCGTCTCTGGGTCTCAGTTTCCTCATCTGTAAAATGGGGAGGGGGAACAAGATGGGCTCTGGGGCCTGTCCCAATCTAACTCTTCTTCAGTTACATTTAACAAGTCTTTATCAAGGAGAAAAATAATAATTTGCATTTCTATGGCCCTTTGAGGATGGCACAGGGCTTTATAAACATCTCATCACCCTCACAACAGCCTGAGGAGCGAGATGCTATTAGGCTCCCCATTTTAGTGGTGAGGCCGGCACAGCTAGCAAGTTTCTCTGGTAGAATTGGAACTCACATCTTCCTGATTCCAAATCAAGAGAGCTATTCAGCCACACCCTGCTTCTTAACTAGGAAATAGTTTTTTAGAAGTCATTCCTTCCCTGCTTAATTGTGCCTTCTTGAGGGGGGGGGGGGGGGTGGAAGGAAGGGGAGAGGGAAGAACAAGTAAAAAACCTAGTAGAAAACAAAAGAAAACATGAAAACATGGCAGGAAGCAAAGAAAAGATGGCCAGCTCGGAACACAAGCAGCGTTTATTCTATGGGCTTTTCAGAAAGGGAAATGGATCGCTGTATATTCCGAATCCTCTCAGTTCTGCTGTGCACGTGGCAATGCTTTTTTCTTCTTTTCTTATTTTGTATTTAAGGTTATCTACTTAATTCTATAAAATATTTCTTTTTTTCTTTTCTTATTGTATATTTAAGTTCAAAGTAAATTGACAAAAAGGCATTCTTTGGAGCCCCCAGTGATGAGGACTTTGGTGGGATTGTGCAGGTCATCCTAAATGCCCGCATGCTCTCCCTCCTCGTTGCTAACTGGGGAGACCTCTGTATCCCTTCAGGCTCAGACCACACTCCTCTTCCCAGAGACAAACCCTCTTGGTTCCCCCAGCTGCTGATGCTCTCCCTGCTCCCCTCAACTAATCCCCCCAAAACAGGGAGTGGACAAAGCTCTGAACCCAGAGACAGGAAGAGCCGAGTTCAAGCCCTGCCTCAGACATTTAATAGCTGGCTGATCCCAGGGAAGCCTGTCTGCCTCAGGTCCCTCATCTGTAAAAAGCACACCTACTTCAGAAGGTCATTGAGAGGATCAGACAAGACCACATTTGTAAAGCACCTTGCAAACCCTAGAACATTCGTCTTATCACTCCAGCTGCATTCATCTCGAATTTATCTGTGTATCTGTTATTTCCTTTGATAGATTATAATGTCTTCCCAGGTCAAGGACGGTTCCTCTTTGTATCTCCAGCCCCAAGCACAGAGCCTGGCACATGGCAGCCGCTTAGTAAACATTTGGTGAATAAAATTAAATCATCCAGATCCTCAAACCTCTTTCCTCCCCAACTGCTTGTATAATGCCAACAAAATGAGGTTGCTGGGGTTCTTAACGCATTTAACTCTGACCTTAACCATTCGGCTTCTTTCTTCCTCAATCCTGCCCCCCAAATTACTTCTAAATTTGCCCCGTGTCAAACCGATCTAAGCCTTGGGAATTAGCCATAAAAATGAGGGTGCCCAACTCTTCCCTAATGAAAAGAGCCATAATACACAAGAAAAAGAAATGTAAATAATCAAAAGAAAATAATGAACTATAAACTTACAAAAATCAGGGGATGGTAATGAAAACTCAGCCAGGCCTTTAATTTATAGCCTTTGGATACAGCTGCAGAAATCTGAAGATTTTTTATTTATTGACCTATTTAATTTCTACAAAAATAACAGTGCCCCTTCTTCCGAGGCCTCAAGGCCTTCTTAATGGGCTTGCACTTTTAGAAAAAATATGTCTAAACATTCTCCAATCCATTAAAAATAGCAGCTGCTCTATTATTGTAATCACCTTTCCATATGTCCTTCCCTAGAAAGGTGGGGGGGGATGAAAATCAATGTGGGAACCATGGGGCTCTGGGGGGGGGGTTCCTGGGATCTCATAAAGCCAGGGCAGCACATCTGGAGACCTGTGTATTGCCAACGAAGAAACTGGGGTCAAAGGAAGGACATAATTGCACCAAAATGGACCCTGAAATTCCCCAAACTGAAACTAGATGAATGATTCTTAAGACACAACAATGGATTTGGAGAAGGATTTGGCTTGGGGGCCATCTAGTACGAAACAATCATTTTTTGTGGGGAAACTGAGTCCCAGAATAGTCACAGGAGTTTATATTAAGAGTTAAAAGAGAATCCAGATGTCATCTAGTGCAACCCCCTTATTTTACAAATAAAGAAATGAGGCCTAGGAAAATGAAGCAATTTCCCCCAGGTCATGCTGGCACATTCACTATAAACATGAATACTGACATCACCTCCATGATTCCCTGCACAATGGGATATGGGCTTGTTACCCTGTCCTGGGGTCGCCCAATAGCAGCAGTAGCATCCCTGAAGGGAGGGAAAATCCAACTTTAAAAGAAAGGAACACAATGGTATGACTCCCCAAGCTGGCTACTTAGAAAGCTAGGGAATGATGGGCCAGGCAGGGGCATGGGAGCCAACCACAGCTACCAAGAATGCACACTCATCATTGCTGATGGCAGCTACTGTCCACTGGCCCAGCTTCAACCTTCTCATCATCTTTTTTGGAGAGTTTTTTTTCTCTTAAGACGAAATAAATGAACGTACTTGAAGCCTGGATTTGGAAGCCTGGTTTTGCTGTTAGCTACCCGAGTGAAGCTGGGCAAGGCATTTTAGCTCTGTGGGCCTCAATTTCCTCAGCTCTAACTTGTATGATCCTGTCCTTGGTACACCTCAGAGGGACATGCTCCATCACTGACCTGGCCCATGAGATAAATTCCTGGAGGGAGGATCTCTCTTTGTTTTTGGTTTGGTATCCCCAGTAATGTATGGCACATAGTAGGTGTTTAATAAATGGTTGCTGAATTGAAATGAATTTCAGATATGTTCTTTTATTAAAATAAGATGAAATAGGAAGGCCTGAATGGTCGAACTGTATGGGAAATGAGCAGGAGCCAGAAGATCTCAGTTTCATGTAATTCTGGGCAAGTCACTTAATGTATCTAGGCCTTAGGTCTTCCTATGTAAAATTAGGGGCCCTGGTTTACAACCCCTCCAAGCTCTAAGATTCTTCAGTTATTAAGATACAGGACCTCACTGGTCGCCTTGTCTGACAAAGTCATGTTTCATGTGTGGAAACCAAGGCCCAGAAAAGTTCATAGCCTCCCATATTTGGAGTTGGAAGGGACCCTAGGGGTAAAGGAATTGAGGTCTGAGGAAGTAAAGCATCTTGACTGAGGTTACCTGGGTAATAAATGGCATCTCAGAGCTCAGAGAACACAGGTCCTCACTCCAAACCCAACACTCTTTCCACAGACCAATTTTATGCCTTATCTCCTTAACCTGTTTTGCTGATTTCCCAGGTAATTTGCCTCTCTGAATCCAGGCTATAGAAGGCGGCAAGGCATTCAGAATACATCGACACTGCAAAGGTACTCAAAGAGACCAATCGGCATGTGCACCTGGTAATCCTCAGTGATTTGGGATGAGAGGAAAAACTGCCTGTCAAAGAATAAATGCTTTTTAATATGCTCGAACATGGCGGGCTCGTTTCCCAACAATGCATCGCCCAAGGTTTGGGGCATCTTGCTGACACAGTGGCGGCAGCAGTGTGGAAGCACAGAGATGGGAGGGATGGCCAATTTATGGTCCTATAGGTACTTTGGTTGAGTGCATGCATGCGTGTAGATCTGTGTGTAGGGCGCATGTGTGTTTGCATGTGTTTGCGTGTGCATGTGTCTGCGTGTGCATGTGCGTGTGTGTGTGTGTGTGTGTTTCCTTCCAGCCAGCCTCTGTTCAGCCTCCACAAACTTTCTGGCGACCTCCCAGCCAAACAGAAGGAAGCAGGATCCTAGGCTTCCCTGGGGATCCAATGAAATATACAGCCTCTGGGCTTCTTTCAATTGGGTCTTTCAGCTGGCTAAGCCGGAGGAGAGGGAGCCTAGCTGTCCCCACTGTCACGTGGGCGCGGGTCACCTGCTGCTCAGGGGTTCTCCTGCCAGTTGTTGACATAATAACCAACCCTTACACTTTAATTACCATTCACAGTGTGCAAACGAGGCAATCTGCTTTAAGGCAGGCTGTCTTTTAAATCAACAGGAAAATTCTACAATGGGGACAGTCACTGAAGAGAAGGGACAGGAAAGGATGGTCAAAGGAAGGAAAACCTGTGTGGAGGGAAGAGGAGGGGGAGGGGAAAGTGGACAATGGGAACTGCCCCAAAGGAGTCTGGGACTTTTATCTTAGAATGCCTGGAGGTATAAATGGAAAGTGCCATGGACTCAACCAGCAAAGGACTGGGGCTCAGGCACTGCCCTTATCCCTTACTCAAGGAAGCCGCAGAATTTTCATTTTAGGGCTATACCTCAAGATCCTCGAATGCCGATTCTAACACTAACTGGGTTGTGGACAAGTCACATCTAAGTCCTCTGACCCTCAGTCTTCTCAACTGTAAAATGAGGCTGGACTCGACGGTCTCTGAAATATCTCCCAGCTCCAAGTCTATAATTCTATGTTCCTAGATGATCTAGTCCAATATATCTTGTTTTCTTCCTTCTTTTTTCCCTTTCCTCTCCCTTCTTCCCTGCTTTTTTTCCTCCCTTCCTCCTCTACCTTTCCCTCCCTTCCTTTCTTCACTTTACTTACATTACCTCCTTTATTCCCTTCTTCTTTCCCATTTCCTTCCCTCCTTTCTTCTTTTCCCCTTCCTTCTTTCTTCCCACTCTCTCTTTCTTCTCCCCCACACTTACTAAAGCACTCCCTCCGTACAAGGCACTGTGCTAGACACGAACAGTTTGGCACCAGAGGCATCCAGAAATGACAAGAAGTCTTTTGACCTTTGGAAGAGACAGATTTCAAATTCACACCTGCGAAGGCACAATCTGCGAGGGCACAGGGCTCCCTCACAAAGGCTAGGAAGCTGCCTGGCATGGAAAGAAGACGGCCACCTACAATGGAGTTTGTCCACATACCCACACCCTTGGGATAAGGCATGGCCAAAGCACTCTGGAGTTAACAGAACATCCAGCAAGTACAGCCCATGAGGGAGAGAAACCACAGCAAAGGAGCTGGAGAGAATCTGCCCAGATTTCCATGGGTACAATGGAAGAAAGCCTTCCTTCACTGGACAATCTGCCCCCAAACTCAAGTCCAGCCCCTAACAGAACAGCGGCTTTATGAAGTCAAGGTGAGCACTGGCTGTCTATGCTGTGAACCCCCATGTGGCTGATTTCTCCCAGAGATGTGCAAGGACAACAGAGTTCTCACCTCTTTCCATAATTTGTACCCGAATCTTTTCTGCCTAAAGAATCTCTAGTTTCCTGACAAATTGGAAAGACATCAAGGAAAAAATCACTGCCAGGATGAATTCTTGGGTCTTGTTTTCACCTTTGAAAGTCAGCTGGGGCGTTCCTCTAGCACCCAGAGACTTTGCAAGTCAAGCTGAAAGTTCCCCAGTTCAACATCTTTGAATTCCTCCCCATTGCCTTTGTAGCACCAAGTCTAACAAGTTTTATGTTAAGGAGTTGAGGGTTCATCCTTTACCAGCTTGTACCTATTGATAAATATTTACACGATCAACTACCTTCAAGATGCTCATTCTTTAATAGGCCGTTAGCTATGGATAAAGATTTACATGATCAGTCAACTTCAAGGTGCTCAACTGGAATCTCACATGAGGCAGGTGCACAACCACCTCAAACCAGTAACGTCCACAAAAGAGCCCACCCTCTTCTCCCTCAGTATGTTCCGATTTCTGTTGAGGGACCTTCTCCTGTGTAACCACACTCAATCCTTGCCTGTGTGTATTCTGCCTCCAGAACATCTCACCACAGCAGACCCTCCCCTCTCCACTCACAAAGCTGCTACTCCAGGTGGACCCTCACTACTTCTCATCTAGACTATGGCTGGAGCCTTCCTAATTGATGTCCTTGCTTCTAATAACTTCCTTCTTCATCCATTCTCTGAACAGCTGCCACAATCCCGTTCTTAAGGCACAATCAATACACATTTATTAAGTCTCTGTTATGTGCTGACCGGATACAACCATGTCAATACCCTGCTGGAAAATACCAACTCCACAGCCTGGTATTTAAGGCCTTCCAGTATCTCACACCCACCTGCATATCCTGTCTGAATTCATATTACTCCTACGGTCCAAAGAAAATGAACTATGACCTTTCCCCATATCTTCCAGGGCATCCATCACTCCTCAAACCATTGACACAAGCTGTCCCCGATGCCCAGTCTATCCTCCTCTCTTCATCTCAGCCTGCCACAATCTCTGTCTTCTTTCAAGGCTCCATTCAGGCATGATGTCTTCTGGGAAGCCATTCCTAATCTCTACGGCTTTGAGTGTTTGCTCTTTCCTCAGATCTCCCTGCTTTACATTACATTTGTTTGTGCGGCTGCTGCGTCCCTCTGGCGGAGAGAAACTCACTGAGGGAAGGGCTACTTAATTTCCAGGTCTTCACAGCAAATAACCCAGTGCTTGGCACAGAGCAAGGCTTTTATAAATGAACGAATGAATGAGAAATCATTTCTTAAGGGCTCACTGCATGCTAGACACTGTACTTAGCACTGGCAGTAGAAACAAAAACAAGGGGCACCATCCCTGACTTCAAAGTGCTTGCGATATGACCAAAGAGGACAACATGTGGAGGGGGCAATGGCGGCCTGGCAGGGGTAGTTTGGGAAGAGAAATCAAAAGGATTCTGATTACAGTCACAAGGCAACTGACTGACCTTCCTTACTGATTCATCTGCGTTCATGTTGCTTTTCTCCAAAAGGGGGAAGCCAGGTGGTATGATGAATGGGACCCTGGAATCAGGAAGACCTGAGTTCAAATCTAGCCTCAGGGGACAATTACTAGCTGTGTGACCCTGGGCATATCCCTTCACCGCTGCCTCAGTCTCCTCAGCTCTAAAATGAGCATAATACTAGCGCCTAATTCCTATGGCTTTCGTGAGGATAACGCTAGATGGCATCTGGGAAGTGCTCTGCAGACTGTCATGCTCTCCAGAAATGCCAGCAGTGGTTAGTTTTGTCTTTGTACCCCCGGCACCAAGGACAGTGCTTGGTACAATTCTGAGTCTGTTTTTCTTCTGGACTTCAGTTTTCATTTAATCAGTGTAGAGAACTTCTGGTGAGGAAGCTATTCTAGTGCAGAGATGTCCCTTTTCTAAAACTTACAAGTCGTCTGGGAGCATTGAGAGGTGAAATAATTTGCTCAGGGTCATATGTGCCCGGAACCTGCTGATTTTCAGTCATTTTCACTTTTGTCTGACTCTCCATGACCCCGTTTGGGGTTTTCTTGGCAAAGATACTGGAGTAGTTCATCATTTCCTTCTCCATCTCATTTTACAGGTAAGGAAACTGAGGCATACAGGGTGAAGTGACTTGCCCAGGGTCACACTGCTACTGTCTGAGGCCACATTTGAACTCATGTTCTCTTGACTCCAGGCTTAGTACTCTATCCACTGTGCCACCGAGCTGTCCATTATTCCCAAGTTGCAGGCTGATTCTCTATACACTCCACCATCTTCTCTCTCACCTAACACAGAATAGTTTGTCAGTTGGCCAGAAAACAATCATTTATTAAATTTTTACTGTATTGGGAAATGTTTGTCAACAGAATGAATGAAAGAATGAATGAATGACTCCTCCCCACAAAAAGGAAATATTTCTGCATTACATATATGGGGAGGCTCACTTTAAACCTGCCTCATTTCTTACAGTGGAACAATGCTAGGATCAGTTTCAAACAGGCCAACACCTGGTCACACCCAATGGGCTTCCACAAAAACCAACAGCTGAAAGGGGGCTCTAAATTCCCTGGCCCCAGATCATAACCCCTGGTGGTCTGGATCAATAAAGGGAAACACTAACTCAGAGGGAGGGGGGTCCTATTTTAAGTATAACAAATGACAGAAACTGAAAGACCTTGAATTTCCATGGGTGCTAGAAATGCATTTCAGATACAGCATGGCAGTGGCTGCTAACCCATGGGCATTTCCAATTAATGACACTCTAAACATTACTTGGGGGCCATTTTTCAGTTAATTCGGTTTTCTAAAAATTCATTATGTGCCTACTGGGTTCAGAGCACTCTGCAGGGTGGGAGGGAAGGGAAAGGTACACGGTCAGCTAAGACAGGCTCTCAGCCTCCATGGGTCTTAGTTAGCAAACAGAACCTAAACATAGATGACTAAAATACATTTGGAATCACAAATATTCCCCCCACTTAGGTATACTATAAAGAGTGTAAAACACACTGCAAATTTTACACAGGTGTGTAAATGTGAGCTATTGCTGATTTTAAAAAAAGAGATTACGCAGAAATCAAAACATATGGAAATGACAAATACTACTGTTGTCATACAAAGCAACAATCGTCAACATACAGCATATCTTTGAACCATATATAATGGGTTGAAGGCAACATATGGCTTTTCATACATAGGATCATAAGCTTGGAACGGAATGGGACTTTAGAGGCCATAGAGTCCATCCATCTCATTTTACAAATGAGGAAACCGAGGCCAAAAAGATCTGGTGACTTGTGTTGGGTCACTGGGCTACGAAGCATCTTCCTGACTCTGAATCTAGCACTCTACTCACAGCATCCAACATTCACTCTACACCTAAGGCATAGAAGAAAGAGAACAGGACTAAGTCAGATCTTTGGTTCAAACCCCAGCTGGGTCACACATGACATGTATGACCTTAGACTTTCCCTCTGCTAAGTCACTGACGTTCTCTGGGCATCACTGGTAAAAGGAAGAGGCCAGATGAGATTGTTTCTAATGCATCTTCCAGCTCTACGTCTATGATCTGAGGTGGGCTTTGGCTAATACTGTCTCCACTCTGCAGATGAGCATAAAGGGATTCAGATTGGAGGAATCACTACACGTGTGGTCCCCCAACTGGTGTCATTCATGGGTTCTGAAGCCAAGTCTCTCCTGATTCCAGGTCAAGGGCTCTTCCCAAAGGCTTCCCCAAAGCATCAGAATCTCTCTGAAGATATTTAAGAGTACTGTTCTAAATCCATTTAAGTGATCACCTATGCTGATCAACAAAGGTCTGCAGGGAGCATTTGTCAAAACTAGGCATAAAAGGTACTGTATGACTGTTCAAAAATCAATTTGAGACCCTCCAGACGGCGCACTAGACACCTGAAAAGGCTGTTATTTGCACAGATGTGCCCACAGAACACACTTTGCTTAAATCCATTTCATATGGGGGGAAAAAGTCACAATCTGAACCAGGGCTAAGTTATTCAAAGAAGCCTTTGAAGTAAGGGTGATGATGTGTGAAAGACATTCCAGAAGAGTTTATTTAGACAAAAAGCAGGTATGGAATGATAGGAAGAAAGAAAAATTAGGAGAAAGGAAAGAGCCATCACTTTCTTCTCTGGGTTATAAGGATTCCTCATATTAATAACAACCTAGAAAAGAGAATGAAATAGACTGAAAGAATCTGCGATATGTCCAATAGGAAATTAAATTTAATCACACTATTACCCAGGTGAGGCAAGTCTACAAAGAATTATAGTGTTTTTTCTGTCTTAAATAGACAATGACATTATCACATAGTAACTCCTTGAATATGGTCTGTAAATCCATATTTCTAAGGAGGGGGGGAACCCTCTAAACCGACTGTAATATTTTTATGGCATCAATTTCCTTGGAATCCTTAACACTATGAGAGCTTCTGGCTTGATTCTGATTCAGAAGAGAGATGAAGAGGGGCCCTCTGTACTGTGCGTTAACAAAAAATACTCTCCCAGAAAGTGTGCATTTCAAATGGGGGCTGGAATGGACTACCATCTTCTAACAATTAAACGGATTTCCTGACCATGTATAACATTTTAAAATGTTAGCTGCAAATCATTAAAAATAAAAGTGGAGGAAGGTTATTAGATACAGCTGAACATGTCTGTTCCATGGCCCTGTGTAGATGGCTGTGCTTGTAGAACTGGGAACCCCAAATCTTCTAAATCCAACTTAAGGGAATAAACAGGCCATGATATTTAAGGCGCTGAGATCTATGAGAGGTGGGACTGAAATCAAGAAGGGCGAGTGCTAAGGCTGTCACTTTCCATAGCACCATGATGTTTTGCTGGAGTGTAAACTGAATCTCGAAGGAAGGTGACCAGGACAGATGGTGATGAGGACATTTTCAGGACCATTCAGGAACTTTTAAGGTTCTGCCAACAACTTCCCCACCACCTTCTCCACATTATTCCCCCCACACTCTGGCAAATATCCTTATTTCCTTCAGCAGAAGCTGGGACTTCAACATTAGGTCCCCAGCTCTGACAGGGAGACTTTCTCCTATAGATTACCGAGTCTCCACGTCACTTTTCAGCCACTTCCATACTCAGTCTCCACCTCCCCACCTTGCCAGCTCCTCTTTACTAGTTTTCTTTCTCCATAAGAATGTAAACTACTTGAGGGCAGGGACTGGTTTGCTTACTGGAATTGGTATCCCTGCTGATGAACACAGAGCCTGGAACACAGTAAAAACTCAACAAGTGTTCTATTTAGCTATATATCCATCTGCACCTCTCTGCCTCGGTCTCTGTCTGTCTCTCTCTCTCCCCTCCTTCTCTCTCTTTCTCCCTCCCTCCCTCCCCTCCCCCCCATCTCCATCTCTCTCAAAGCCAAACGATTCAGGAGAAGATTGTATTGAATCCCACCTCGCTCCAACCCTAGCTTGAAAAAATACTTAAGACTTCTTTGGGGTGGGTCACTAAAAATTTCTATCAGTGATCTGGGTTCAAATTTTGGCTGAGACAACTTGTGATCTGTGCAGGTTTAGCCAACTCATTTAACGTCTCCGAGCTGCCGAGTTTCCTCACTGTAAAGCGAAGATAACATCTATACTCAATTATGGGGCTTATTATGAGGAAAGCACTTTGTAAACTTTACAGCACTCTACGTGTTATTATTAAGAACCACAAACTCTTAAGTACCACTGGGGGATACACAAAACTTTAGTGTACCAGCCTTTATAGAGCACAGTCCTGTAGAAAAATACAGCAAAAACATGACTTATGAGGTCATGAGCAGTAGTATGCGACAAAGGAATTCGAGCTAGGCAGAAGAGAGTACAGAGGAGGCAGTGGGGTGGGTGTGGGGAGTGGAGAAGACTGTCCCAAACCAAGGAGAAACATTAAAGGCTATTTCAATGACCAGGTGCTGAGCTGGGCTTTAAAGAGTGGGGAGGAAGTCAAGAGACTGGACAGTATCACAGAAATGTGTTCCCAAACGTCAAAATTGAATGAATGCGTGAGTGAATGAATGAATGATAATCTGTGTCTAGGCTGTGGCCAACAGTGTGCTAAGCACTGGAGATCAAAGGCATCCCTTCTCAAATGGAATCTAGCTTTTTCCTAAAGCCCCCTAGCTCCCCCAAAAAAGATGGGGAGAGGAGAAGAGAGGACATAAGAATGGCCGGCCCAAGGAAGAACAATGTGCTGAGACAGAAATAGGAGATATGGTCTCTTGGTAAACAGTAAGTTAGTTGCGACTGTGGTGTAGTGGATAGAATTTTGATTCTAGATAAGTCACTTATTTTCCCAGTGCCCTTACAACTCTTTACTAAAGTGTAGACACAGTGGCAGATTATGTATTGGTAGAAGGAGTTCCCACACTAGAAGTTCCCTGTATTAGTGAAATTGTAAATTAGCCTCCCCGGCTGCAAACAAACACCGTTCCCCTCTTCCCTCCAAAATAAGTTTTAACAATTCGTGTTTGATAATGCACACTGATAATGCACTTTGCTCATTTATCAATCTGCAGGTAGTTCAGTGTGGGAAGAGACCTCAGAAGCCATCCCTTCCTCTGGATACTCTCCACTTAAATGATGTTTTTCTTATAGTGTAGTTCCCAGAAGTGAACATTCCCAGAAGCCAGGACTCCAGCAGAGAACAGGAAAACTCTCCCCTCTCCTGTCCCAGATACTGTGTAAGCCTATCCACAGATGCGAGAGAACATAAGCTTTTTTGAATGGCTTTTGTGGAAGGTGTGGTCCACTATAACCCGTAAGTCTTTTTGGGATAACTGCTATTTGGACACCTGCCTCCTTCAGCATGTACCTGTGAAGAAGAAAGGCCAAGAGGGAAGAAGGCTGGGCTCTCTAAGTTTCTCCCACTGAAGCAACATGATGCTAATGGCATTTGATAAGACCTTGAATTAATTTCTATCCTCCATTCTGTATTTCAAACAGAAGGGATAGCTGCCTTCCTTGTAAGAGTTTTGAATGGCCCCCAAAATGGTTTTCTACTTGTCTCTTATGCTGTAGATAAATAATTAACAAAGATAGCAAACACAGATTGGATAGCATACTTAAGAGCCTGAATCAATTGAAAACTAAATTTGCTGCACACTCTTCCTATAGAGTAAATCACTTCAGGGACAAGTGGATACTACCTCCCCATCCGTGAGGTCACTCAGAAACAGGTTTACAGCCTCAGTGGACCTTTCTGGACAACTGGCCTGTACTAAGCGCTTAGTAAATGCCTGTTGATTGACTGACGAGGCAGAGGCCAAAAAATGAACTGAAGTTACACCCGAGAGAGAGCTTGGACCCTCCAACTTAACCCAGGCAGGTCTCTGGACTCCACATACAGCACTCTTTCCATTCCATCACCTTCATCAAGCCTGGCATCTAGTAGGCACTCAATAGTTGCTTACTGATCAAATATTTGATTGAAATATGGGTCTGAATTCCAGAGCAAAATTTAAAAGATAAATCATAGTAAACATTTCTTAATGCTAGAAGAGTTAACCCAAAGTCAAATCAGTTGCCTAGAGAGGTGGGGAGTTTCTCCCTCGGGGAGGTCACCTTTAAACAATGGCTAAGCGACCACTTGTCAAGCATGTCATAGAGGAGACTCATTCAGGGAAGGACTGGACCAGATTAGATGGCCACTAAGATCCATTCCACCTCTGAAAACAAAACAAAACAAAAACCTTTCTATGAAATCCTATAATGAGACCCAAGGTACTAGCTAGTCCAAACTTCTCCTCTAGAATCAAGGAAGCAGGCTGGTGGACTAGATTGCCCAAGATCACACACTGAATCAAGGAGTGCTGACTATGCCCAGAGGTACCATGATAGATACTAAGGATGCAAAGACAAAATGGAGCCCTCAAGGAGCCTACATTCTATCACAGCTTGCCTGTGGGCCAAGTTAATTAATTTATCAGTGCTCTAGTTCTCTAATTCTCCAGTACTGCGTGACCTCTATGAAACCAACGAAGATCTTAGAGTAATAAGTCAAAGAGTGTCTCTTGTCTCCTCCCTGTGCCAAGACCCTCTAGAATGCCAAGGTATTATAGAATATGGCTACCACGTTACTATTTACTTTTCTTACAACTGTTTCCCCTCCCTGCTTCAGAGGGATCCCACAGACAGTGGTGCTTCGGAACCCATTCAAATTTCTTATTTTAAAGAGGCCTCACTAATAAACAGTCATATCATGGGCTTTTCACAACAGACTAATAATATTTAAGTAATATGGTGGGCAGGAGTCAGACCTACCAAAATAATATGCTTAACTTTTCAAACGTGAAACTGTCATTTCAGCTCATAGCCTTTCTCAGGCTAGGGACAGAATGGCCCCTAGCTTGGGGGGAGTGAATTTTGGCTAGATCCGCCCACTACATTCAATGATCTAGATTGGAGAGGTTAGAATGAGATCAGAATTTCTCTCTGCTTTTCTAGGTTCAAGAAAAACTCAGTCAACTTTGGATGAAACTTTTGCCGTGCTTGAAATTTTTGGTAATGGTAGACTGCTAGTTTAAAGTTCACTCAGAGAATTTCTGGTTTGGAATCTTACAGAAGACCCTGGAAAACCAGAAGGCTCTCTCAACTGGCACAAAAGCTACAATCGCAAACTGACATCTGGAAAGTGTTACTGGTGAATGTGTGTCTCTCCTTCTCTAACAGCCTGCTTCCCCCTCCACCCATTCTGAGAATTAAACTATTTTAAATAAACACCTTAGAGCAGGTACCTGGAGAGGGGGGGGGCGGGCCAACAGTAACTGCTAGGACTGCAAACCAGGATGTCCTTCTAAAGTTACCAGGGAATAAACTCCACATGGCGAACATCTCACTGCCTCCAAGTCTTTGTCCCCGAATTGTGGATAATTATAGCCACTGTCCTTACTGGAATGTGGCTGAAGAATGAATGGCCAGTTACTAATGGGGGCTGGCTTCAGAAGAGCCTGTGGAAAGCATTTTTTCAGGGGGTGCAGAATTTGGACCCTAAGTCAGCAGGAACATTCTGGAGCCCATAACTGGGCCTTTGAACTTAGGAAATGCACCCTTTGTTTTTATGGAAATGTTTTCAGGGGACATGATAATGGACATTTACAACAAATGCCATGAATAAGCAGCTACGGCAAGAAAAGAAACAGCCATTAAGAAGTAAAACTCCGGCTAAATATATACTTTATGAGATTTTACTCTTGGTGTGGAAAGGGTCATTAAGAGAAAACAACCCAACTTGCCAGGCCAGAAGCCCTCAAAATTCCAAGTGGCTTCTCACCATCTTAGTGTTTGAAAGGCTCTTCTGCCCCGCAGTAGCGGGGGAGATGCTTCCATCTTTCACCCTTACCTTTCCTGAAAAGTATACAAAGCATTTCATATCATATATACTCGTGTGGGCTCCTGCGCCTATGTACGTGAGGTCCTCCAAGGAGGGGCAGGGGACCCCCTTAGGAAGCCGACTCTGCTTTGGTTAGGAAGTTCTTTCTCACACTGAGCCTGAATTCCAACCTTTGCTCCAAATCCCAAGTATATTAAAACAATTAATTGGCAATGCATCAACCTTAAATCACAAATATCATTTCCTCTTAGGAACTATTTACATTATATTTAGGACTCCAGGTCCTTCTATGGCAATGATTACAGAGGGGAGGCACCCAAAATTGCTGGCTTTGTTTTTTAATGTGAAAAAAGGGGTTTGCCCAATTAATGTGTGTGTGTGTGTGTGTGTGTGTGTGAGAGAGAGAGAGAGAGAGAGAGAGAGAGAGAGAGAGAGAGAGAGAATGAGAGAATATATCATTTTGGGAAAATAATCTATAGCCCTTTAAAAACAATCATTTATGTGGAATCATTAGAAACATCACTGAGTTGTGGTTGGGCTGTCCTTTTTCTCGTTCCAATGTTGCTGCTGATGGACAAGCATCGGCCACCTCCCTGAAAGTCTCTGAGCCCAGGCCAGGTGGCTTTGTTGTCTGGAGCTGTCTGAGGCCATCACGGGATTTCTAATTCAGGGCTGCTGATTCATCCACCCTCCTCCCTCACTCTTCTGTGGTCAAGGCCGCAGGACGGCTCCACCGGCGGCCCCTCCACTCTGCCCAGCAGCAGGGCACTGAGCAGGGGGCAGCCTCGTTCTCTCACCTTTCCGGGCAGCCCCTGTTGCTCTGGCTTGGAACAAAACCACAATGTGGGAAAGGAAGCCGACAAAAGAAGGGAAAACAGAAAGTGTTTGTGAGGCCTTGGCAGAAGGGCACTCAATAAACTAAAGAGTGGTGACTCATCCTGGCAAGGAATCCACCTCAGCCCCTTCAAAGGCTCTGGCAAGAGGCCTCTGAGGAGACCCCAGGCTCTTGCCAAGCCACAGAACACGACCATTATTATCACAGCAGCCATCAACAAAACAGATTTTGTAAACGGACTTGTTGGCACGTCAATTAAAGAAGCTATAAAAGGGAGGAACAGCTGTTAGGGTTGCCCTATGCGGAGAGCTACCATATAGAAAGTCGAATTTATATCTCCCTCCATACTTGGGCAGACAGAAAAGCATGCACACAGACACACACACACACGAAGACATATGTAACAGCAAGGTGTTATAGATAGATAGAGCAGAGGCTTGGAGCTAGGAAGACCTGAGTTCAAATCTAACCTCAGAGACTTACTAGCTGTGTGACCTTGCACAAGTCACTTGGCTCTGTTTGCCTCAGTTTCCTCATCTGTAAAATGAGCTGGAGAGAGAAACAGCAAACCACTCCAATATCTTTACCAAGAAATCCCTAAATGGGGTCAAGGAGAGTTGGACATGACTGAAATGACTGAATGACAACAAAAATTCAGTGACTTGGTCAAGAATTTAAAGCCATTCAGTACAGATTTTTTTTTTTGCTTTCTAACTTAAATTTCCATTAGTATATTATGCCTTTATAGCACCTCAGTTTCCCTCTTTCCTGTCCAGAGAGACATCATTTCTTGCTCTTTTTGTGGTGACAAAGAACTGGAAACTGTTCATCAGCAAGGGAATGACTGAACAAAGCATTGTACAGGAATGTAAAGAATGCTACTGTGCCATAAGAAGGGATGAAATGGACAGCTTCAGAGAAACCTGGGAAGACTTGTATGAGCTGATGCAGAATGAAGTGAGCAGAACCAGGAGAATAATTTTTTTTTTTTTTGCTTTTTGGAGATGGGAGGTAGGGCAATTGGGGTTAAGTGATTTGCCTAAGGTCACACAGCTAGTTTTTTGTGTTAAGTGTCTGAGACCGAATTTGAACTCAGGTCCTTCTGACTCCAGGGCCGGTGCTCTATTCACCGGTGCCACCTAGCCACCCCAAGAATGATTTATACTATCAGTACAAAGTATTTTTAAAATTCCATTTGCTTAGGGCTTCAAAGCCCAGATCTGCTGCTTATTACTTGTTTGGCTTTGGACATATCATTTCCCATCTCTGAGCGTCTGAATCATTTTCTATAAAAAGAAGGGACTGGGAGAGGTGGCCCCTGAGCCCCTCCAGCTGTCCAGCTCTGCTACGGACTTTCACTCTTCTGCCACACAGTAAGCACCTCATAAATGCTTGTCAACTGAAAATAATAAATCTAAACAAAAACATTTTTTTTAAATGAGATGAAGGGGTGGCTAGGTGGCACAGTGAGTAGAGTGCCAGCCCTGGAGTCAGGAGGACCTGAGTTCGGATCCGGCCTCAGACACTTAACACACACACACAAAAATACTAGCCGTGTGACCTTGGGCAAGTTACTTAACCCCAATTGCCCTCCAAAAAGCAAGAAAAAAAAACAATTAAATGATATGAAAATACATCTTAGAGTAAGAGCTCCTTCTTCTTTAAATACTCTTCCAGGAAAGAGCACCCTGAAAGAAGAGGGGGAGAGTCAACAAAGCATACGACAAAGAGTGAACCATCTTTCCATGCTCTGACTTAAAGACTGAAAATGTCCTCAGATTTCTGTACCAGTCGATGCTGGGTCCAGCTTCCTGTCACAGGCTAGCACAGTGACTTAATAAGCAGCCCAAAGACTGGGGTTTGGATTTGCCCCATTTTGCATTCTCTCTCTCCTATAGAATACTAAGGGTAGGCTATGAATATGTATCCAAAAGCCTGCTATGCAAATCTGCCATCATGCACTGGGCCCAGCTCAGGTTCAAAGCATACCGTAATCACAATCTGTTTGGAATTTCCAGGGCCCAGGAATCTTAATGGGCATTGATCCTTTCCATTGAAGGCTTTGGACTTCAAATTGGAGCAGGTCAATACTAGTCAGCTTCCCTGATTTAGTGCTGGGGTCTAGGCTGGCAACGGCCTTAGGAGAGAGGGTAGGTGGGAGCTGACACATCAGTCCTGGTAGGGCATGAAAAACTCACGTGGCCTGCAGACTAACATCAGTCTAAGAGCCAAGAGTCAACACTTAGTCACTAAGGGAAAAGCCCCAAATGGGCTGGCTGTCTCCACTGATTCACTGGATTGATATCAGAATAAGGTAGATGCCACAAACCCCACGTGACCACAGCCTACTGACTGTCAGATGGCCTGCTGAATCTCTCTGGGATCAGTCCTCATCTGTGAAATGGGGGTAATAACACCTACCTGGCCAGGCTACTGTGGGGCTCACATGGGACTAGCAGATATTGAGGTGGTACAGGGGAGAGAAACCAGGAATTAGAGTCAGAAAAACCTGAGGTTTGAATCCTGCCTCAGACACTCATTAGCAAGATGGCACTGGCCTCAATGTCTCAGCAACTCCCTTTAAAAAGTAGGGATAATAATGGCACCTACTGGCCAGGGTTGTGGTGTGAATCAAATGGCTTAATATATGTAAAATGCTTTGTAAAACTTAAGGTGCTAAATACATATTAGTTGTTATTATTTTTAAATTGTTTTGCAAACCTTAAGATGCTCAATACATAATTGTTATTATTAGCTAATGAATATTATATCTTATGTGAATATATCATATCATTAATATTGTATATTATTATATCATTATAATACATTTTATTATTAATATTACATAATATTATTGGCTAATTAATATTACATATTTGCTATTGTTATCATCATCTTTAAAGTGCATCACACATCTTAAAAGATGTATAGAAATGCAAGCCATGGAAAAAAGCCTGGAATCTTGGGATCCCTGATCTATAGTAAGGGACCTCAGAGGCCTTTCAATCCCACCTTCTTATTTTCTGTGTTGAGTTGCCCAGGTTCACACAGCTGACAACCATCCGAGCTGTGATCTAAGCCCAGATCTCACTCTGAACTTGGTTTTTCATGGTTCCAAAAGACTGCCTCTAAAACCCAAATTAGCAGTAATAATGCTAACACCTGAGACTCTTCTGAGAGGGCCAGTCAAGGAAGAAAGCAGAAGGGTAAAAGAAAGTGGTGTTCCCAAGGACAGGATCTAGGCCAGGTGAGAAAGTGAGTCTTTCTTGGTTTTACACAAAGGGATCCTCTATAGGGGCCATTAAAGGTGATCACCGGATCACAGAAGAACAGAGCTGGGATCAGAAGGAAGCCCAGGGCCATGCCGTTTTAGCCCCCTCATGTTACAAGCAAGCATTCAATGGACTTCCTTCCTACTTGGAGCTGGGGCTGGGAATGGGGGAAGGAAGTTGGATATAAAAGGCTGCGAAAGGAGATAAATCCCAGCCCTACACAACAGCTTTTGAAAAGCAAAAGAATTTCTTCCAGTGTGTTCTGTTTCTCCAAAATACCAAGCAGAGGCCAGGCCTTCTTTAAGTTAGAGCACTGAATCTGGGAGTCTGGAAGGTCAGGGTTCATATCCTACCTCAGATACTTTCAAGGAACTTCACCCTAGACCAGACATGGGAAGGTTCTGAGCTACACTGCATTGATCCATAAAACAGCACCTGTCTCAGAGACTCAGATGAGAAAATGTACAAAAAGCACTTTGGAAATGGAAAAACGCTGGGCAAGGGGTAGCAAGGTGGCACAGTGAATAGGCCCTGGAGTCAGGAGGACCTGAGTTCAAATCTGACCTCAGATACAACACTAGCAGTGTGACCTTGGGCAAGTCACTTAACCTCAACTGCCCTTCCTTCCCCCCTTGAGATTCCCCCCCCCCAAATGCTGGATAAATGTCTGCTGGTAAGATAGTAAGCAATAGTCATAGTAATTTTTGAACAAAGTCAGGAAGGGGCTGGATCTCAATGAAACTCAACGGTGGTGGGGTGGGGGAGGCAGAAAAGAGGAAGGTTCCTTCTAAGTTATCATGGCAATAAGTGTTTATTAAGTGGCTCTGCCCCGTGCCAGGCAGTACACACATATTCGGAATATTCTGTCTTAGCATCTTTCCTGATTCAGAATCAGATCATATTTACAGCTGGAGAGCCTTTAGGTGCCTCCTCATCCAATGCTCTCATTATACAAATGAAGAAACTGAGGCACACTTCAGTGAAGATCTTTGCCAAAGGTCACACACAGAACAAATATCAAAGTTTGGGTTTGAATCCAGATCCTCCGACTCCAAAGCCAGCATCCCTGTCCCCACCCTGCCTCTCAACTCTTACTTTAAGGGTGAGGAACTGAGGTCAGGCTGGCATTTGAACCTGGGTCTTGTCTTTTTATCTTCTCCTCTGATTCTGAAACGAACCTTCCACTAGAAAAGGCCTCAGAGGTCACTGAGCTAACACGTCATATTATAGGTGAAGAAACCAAGGGGACCCGACTGGCCCCAACCAACAACAGTGACCCAGCACATCATGGCAGCTCCTCTGGGACTCACCCCACTGAGCCATGCTGACAACCTGGTGTGGTCACAGCGGGGAACAGCATGTGCATACCTGCACAGACATGTGGCCACACGTGTACAAACATGTACATATATGCATACAAACATATATTCTCACCCCTGTCTCTCCCTCTGTTTCTCCCTCACCCTCTCTGTCTGTCTCTCCCTCTCTCCATCTCTCCCTGTCTCTCTCCCTCTCCTGCTTCTCCTTCATCCTCTCTGTCTCTGTCTCTCTCCCTCTGTTTCTCCTTTATCCTCTTGGTCTCTGTCTCTCCCTCTCTCCTTCACCCTCTCTATCTCTCCCTCTCCCTCTGTTTCTCCCTTACCCTCTCTGTCTCTCTCTCCCTCTCTCCTTCTCCTTCTGTCTCTCCCTCTCTCCTCCCCCTGTCTGTCCCTCTCCCTCTGTCTTTCCCTCTCTCCTTCTCCCTCTGTTTCTCC
>NW_027185850.1:14250637-14263324 GCF_028583685.1 Petaurus breviceps papuanus
TCTCCCTCTCTCCTTCTCCTTCTGTCTCTCCCTCTCTCCTTCACCCTTTCTGTCTCTCCCTCTCCCTCTGTTTCTCCCTTACCCTCTCTGTCTCCCTCTCCCTCTCTCCTCCTTCTGTCTTTCCCTCTCTCCTCCCTCTGTCTGTCCCTCTGTCTTTCCCTCTCTCCTTCTCCCTCTGTTTCTCCCTTACCCTCTCTCCCTCTGTCTCTCCCTCTTTCCTTCTCCCTCTGTCTCTCCCTCTCTCCTTCTCCCTCTATCTCTCCCTCTCCCTGTTTCTCCCTCACCCTCTCTGTCTCTGTCTCTCCCTCTCTCCTTCACCCTCTCTGTCTCTCCCTCTCCTTCTGTTTCTCCCTTACCCTCTCTCCCTCTGTCTCTCCCTCTCTCCTCCCTCTGTCTCTCCTTCTGTTTCTCCCTTACCCTCTCTGTCTCTGTCTCTCCCTCTCCATCTTTGTCTCTCTCTCCTCTGTCTCCCTCTCTCCCTGCCTCCTGTGTAGCCTGGAGATCCCGTCTGAGCCTCTGCCAAGTCTCTGCAAAGTTGGACCCTGCCTCTAGTATTTACATGCGGCTCCCATTCTAATCGGCAGCACCAGCATTTGAATCCACCCTTATGATTTTATTTCAATCTGCTCAGACAACTGCCAGAAAGCAAGTGCTACAAACTCAAGTCAACAAACGTGCGCGCCCCATGGCTGGGGGCCCTGCTGTGTGTGGGGGGCTCCTTGTGCCCCACTGCGGGCAGCCATGACCAGGGGCACAGGCTCCGCCTCAGCCCGAGTCTCCTCTGTCTGTCCTGCCCCAGCCTGGCCTGTGCTGGGCCTACTCAGCTTTCTGGAGAAGCCCTGGGCCGTGGTGGGCCGGGCGGGGAGAGCCAGCTCTGCCATGTGCTCTCCTGGTGACTTCCCCTCCCGTCTTCCCCGGCTGCCCTTGCCAAGGGACTGGGAGCCGACGTGAGTGTGCGGGCACCTCCTTCGGTCTCTGCATGCTCTGTCAGTGCTGCCTGCCAGGGGGCCGCTGCCAAAGCCCCGCGTCTTCCTCGCCTCTTGTGAGAACCTGAGCAGCCCGAGCCTGAGAAGCTGGTCACCATTGTGGACCTGTACCGCGGGCTCAGCCCTCCTTGGCAGCCATCTTACAGCTTGGCAACCATTTTGAGAATTTCCTTGGCAGGCTCTCAGGATCTGCTGACGCTGTCTGAACAGAAAGCTGGTTAAATATAGTCTAAACGTGACAAGGCGGTGAGAGAGCAGGTACAGCCACCCCATAATAAATCTCGCCAACCAAACCATGGAAGACATCCTCACTTGGTCAGGAAAACTGTCCTCTCTAAAGGTCCTTGCCACTGCAGGCTTCTTAACCCTTCGCCAGGCCCTTTCCGAAACGAAAAATAATGACACCCCCTGCCCCCAATACTTTAAAAAAGCAGGACAAAGCAACTAATGGGCAAAGCTCCCCCCATCCTCATCCAAGCTCAAAACTCCATGGAATCATTCCTCTCTATAGCTTGCTATAGGACACGATGGTAAGTAGGGATCTCAAAACACATACCAGGTTTCCCAATTTTTGTTATTATTTAATATGTTAATGGGAGACCATCACTGTGGTATAGAGGATGGCAAACCAGCCTCCAAGATGGGGAGTCTTTCCTCTGACACACACTGTGTATGAATGACCTTGGTCAAGTCATTCGCATTTGTAGGTAGATTCTCTCCCAATGAGTGAATTACCAGGGTGCTCAAAGAAAAAGATCATGGACATTCAAGCTACAGTCAAAAAGTGTAGAATTTTTCCTTCACTGGATTAAAAAAAAAATTCTAGGCACAGGCAAATGTAACTTTTCAAGTAAAATCTGAAATGACCCCATAAAAGGGCTGGTTTTGGAGCAACGTTCCCCAAGAATGCCAAGAAGCCACGAGGCCTTCTCTGAAGTCATTTTGTTCTCAACAACTGTCCCAAATCAGCTTTGAGCTCCTTTTTCTCTCTCTGGCTTCTCTCTCAGTCCCTGATTCTGGTCCAGGTAGGGCGACGTTAGGAATGCTTGGAATTAGGGGATGTGGGTTCAAATAACTAGCTGTGTGACCCTGGGCAACTCACCTGACAGCCCCTCGGCTTCAGTGTCCTCCTTTGTAAAATGAGAAGGTTGGACTCCATGACATCTGAGGTCCCTTCCAGCTTTCTCATAGCTTGTGACTGATGGCATTATGCCAGAATCAAGAGATAAATGAAGCTTAAATCAACTAAAATCTACAATTATGGATTCAGGACCATCTTGGAATCTGCGGAATTAATGCTGAAATAAATGATTAGTTGCTAACCCTTAGTTAGGGAAAATACATAAGGTGCTATTCTGAGGATCCTTCTCTCAGTCTTGGGATCAGCGGTCACTACATGGTCCTCCCAAGCCTATCTTATCTACTGCTATGAAGATCAGTGTAAAAACACCCGTGAGGGTCTTCATTACTATAAAAAGAATGGATGAGAAAACATTAGTAGGTAGCATTTATACAGCCCTTTAAGGTTTGCAAAGCACTTTCCAGATGTTATCTCATTTGATCCTAACAATAATTCTGAAAGGGAGGTGCTGTTATTATTTCCATTTTACAGATGAGGAAACTGAGGTAACCCATGGTTAAAGTGACTTGCCCAAGGTCACTGTGCTGGTTAAGCATCTATGGCAGGATCTGAATTGTCAAGTCTTCCTGAATCCAGGCCCAGCACTCTCTCCACTGGGACACCTCGATGTTTCTTATTAAACACTCAGTATGTGCCCGTCTGTTCTAAATGGTGGGGCCTTTTGGGTAAATAAGTCAGATGAACATAAGGCTTTCTCGTTGTCTATTAGCATGAAAATTAAAATATTAAAGTAAAGCTTATTTTTGGACCTAGTGGTACCAAGGGGCACTTCTTCTAAACAAAGACCCTGGGCCAACTGTTTGGCACAGTGGATAGAATGCTGGGTCTGGAGTCAGGAAGACCTGTCTTCCCAAATTCAAATCCTGCCTCAGACACTCACTAGCTGTGTGACCCTGGACAAGTCACTTCACCCTGTTTCCTCATCTATAAAATGAGCTAGAGAAAGAAATGGCAAGTATCTTTGCCAAGAAAACCCAAATGGGTCATGAGTGAAGAAACTGAACAAGAAAGATTCAATTTTAAAATCAAATGTCAATCAGATAAAATAAGAAGGTAGACCAGAGTCTAGTTCTTAAGAATGTACAAGTATAAGAAGGGTCTAGGATCTTATTAGGAAATTCTGAGCATGAGAACTCCTTCCTTCACCAAAGAGAAGTCTTGGGGAGGCGACAAAATCTTAGAGGTGAGATCTGCCCAAGGCCACAAAGCCAGGAAGGTCCAGAGGTTACATTTGAATCCCCATCTCCTAGACCCCCAAGGGAGCGTCCACTCTGCCATGCTTAGTCTAGACTTGACCTCGAAAGAATTTGTAGTGTGTGGAAGTAGGCACAATTGTGATATACATTTAAGATAGTCTCGATGACACAGCTATTTAAACTTGAAGAAAGAAGATGGATGAGTGTCTCCCCGCTCCATTCATCCTAGTGAAGCTTCTCATAGGCAACATTTATTCATGGGTCATTTCATATGTAGTGACTTAGATGACTAGAATTAGAATGTTGCATTAGCGAACAGGCCAGGCTTTCTCTTTATAGAATGACAATATTCTTCAGATGACTGGAAACTCCTTGAGGGCAGGGATTTCTTCTTCCACCTTTGCACCCTCAGGTCCTAAAACTGTGCCTGTACCCAGCAGACATTTAATAAATGCTTTCTGATTGGATGATGATGTCCTGTGGTGTGCTCCAACTCTTGGGAATGGCCTGAGAAGGCCTCCCTCCGATCTCTTCTATACCTTGTATCCTAATTACAGCAACATCATGGCCGGCATAAATGGTATAGCTTTACTTTAGAGAGAAGCCAAGAATCTGCCTTTTTCTTTAGGAGATTAGCCCAAATCCTTTTAACTAATGCAGTATGACAAGGATTAAAGAGGGTTCTAAGCTAAGAGGCGTGATTCTGGTGCATGTGCTAAAATGTTGTGGGGTTCATAGGAGTTATCACATGGAAAACCATTTTGTGAACGAGACAACAGCAAGAATGTGGCCTGCTACGTTGCTGCTGTTGACTTAGCTGCTGGACAAGTCAAGGAAGGCGTTCTGGGCTTCTAGGAATGGCATCATTTTGCTAGCTCGTGATAATGATGAGAATGACAGCCTGAATTTAAATATCACTTAAGCTACACAATACCCATTTCCTGTGAGGATTACTACTCCTCCCCCCAATCTTACAGAAGAAGGAAACTGAGGCTCAGAGAGAGAAACTGTCTTGGTCAGGATTGCCCAGCTGGGAAGGGTGGCCATGGGATCTTGAACCCAGATCTTTCTTGAGTCTAGTCTACAAGCATTTATTAAACACTCTGTGTGTATCCTGTGCTAAGTGCTTGGACAAAAAAGGAAGTAAAAAATAAAACAAATCAAAAAACAATCCCTGACCTTAAATCTAAGGGGAGAGACAATATACAAACAACTCCTCTATGTACAAACAAATCACATTCAGGATAAATAGGAGATAATCACCAGAGGGAAGGCACTAGAATTAAAGGGGATTAGGAAAGCTTCCTGCAGAAGGGAGGGGTTTAGCTGAGCTCTGAGGGAAACCCAGGAAGGCAGGAGTAGAGATGAGGGAGAGTATTCCAGGCAGGAGCCACCGCCAGTGAAAATGCCTGGAGTCTGGAGAGAGAGGATCTATATCTATTATATTTCTGCTCTGCGCCGGGCACTACATTAGGCACCAAGAATACCAAAACATAATGAAAAAGTCTCTTCCTTTAAGGAATCCACACTCTACAGGAGATGAAACAACGGATTCACAGTAAGGAAATGCAAAATAATTACAGAGCAGTTTATGAGTGGGCTGAGGGGGAAGAGGGCACAGATTGGCATCAGGTTGGCATCAGACCTGAGCCATGAGAGCAGTCGATACAGGGAAGTGATAAAGAGCACTCCAGGCACTGGGGACAATGTGCACAAAGATAAGGAGATGAGATTAAATCAAAAGAAAGAAATGGGGGCAAGAGAAGACGAGAGAACATACAGACGTTGTAAGGGGTGTGGAAGAAGGGCAGATACGCGGTGCCCCTCCCCCAGGCCAGCTGTTGGGTCTGTTTTGTTTTGTTTTGCTTTTATTAAAGTTTTGATGCAATGAAAGTGCATGTTGAATGTCACACTGTCACCCCAACTGGAATTCTGCCATATTCTCCCTCAATTAACCTCTCCAGGGACTTTTCCTTAGAGAAGGTCCTGAGTTTTCCCCAATGGTGAACTTGAAATTAGTAATGTCATTCTGTTCACTGGTTCCTGAAAAAAAAAATTAGAAATTGGGCATAGTCAGATCCAAAAGATGTAGCTTAACTCCTTTCTTATGTTAAAGTCTCCTTTAGTTAAAAAGGGAAAAAAAAGGAAGGGGAAGGTCCATTTTTATACTAAGAAAGACAAGAACAGAGGACAGAAACATTTTTTTTTCAAGTCTGATCAATTCCTGGAAAACTCTCTGTGTCTCCCTCTGTCATCTCTTTCCTGTCTCTCTCCTCCTCCCCCCTCCATCCCTGTCTCTTTTTGTCTCTGTCTCCATGTCTCTCTGGCTGTCCAGCTCTGTGTAAACCTGTCTCTGTCTCTTTCTACAACAACTGTAATGGCATAAAAATTGATCTCTCTTCCCCCTCTCATATTACAGAGCCTGTCAGTGGAAGTAAAATGTCACTCAGGAAGGGCTTGTGGCAATGACCAAACCTTTTCTAACACATTTTAATGCCTGAGATCTAGACACCACAGGTTGACATCAGAGAAAACTCCTGCGCCTCCAGCCTGCGCCAGGTCAACCCAAAACCAACTATTGACCATGCTATTGATTTGAACTAGGGAGGAACCAAGGGAGAGAAGCATGGGACCAGATAGAATTTCTCCCTTCTGTCTTTAACGTCCAAGGCCTCCCAACTCAGGTCTTCATCTGAGGCTGAAGCCAGGGGGCTCTGCACAGCAGCTCGCCAGGATGTCTGGGGGGATCATTCTGGCCGAAGCAGACAGTCTTTAGTGGGACCTGATAAGCCCCTGATTTATAGTTTGACCTAGCTAAGTCTCCAGAGCAGCTACTTGACAGGAAGACTTAGGAGGCTGACACACAGCTGAGGATGAAAGGCCATGAGCATCTTCTCAGGCAGTCCTGGAAGAGGACCACACTTCATTGCTGCTCACCAGATTGGCCAGATTCTACCAACCTTGGCTGAAAACCTTTACAGCAGACTCTAGGGAGAAAGGGGTGGAAAAGTGGGTAAATGGCAGGCACCAAGGGAGGGGCCATCAGCTGGGAATGGCTGAAATTCTTAAGGCAAATGAATCTCAAAGGATATTATGCTACAAGAAACAAGGCAGAGAATTTAGAGAAACTTCAAGAGATTTGGAAAGAACGGATGCAGAACAAATGAGTTATAGAGGAAAATCAGAGGAACCTAGAAGACCTGGGCAGTCTGATGCAGAAAAAAGAAATGAGGAAAACAGAGACTTAAGAGAAAATTAGGTAAATGTGAAAGAACGATTCCAATAAGGGGATGAGAAATAAAAATAACAAAGACAAACTTGGGGCAAATTGGATAAAGTGGGGGAGAACCAGAAGAATAATTTACTTAGTAACCATAACAAAAAACATGGAAAATGACATTGAAAAACTTTAGAATAGAGCAAGTCAGCTAGGTGGCTCAGTGGATAGAAGGTGGGAGGACCCGTGTTCAAATCTGGCCTCAACACTTACTAGCTGAGTGACCCTGGGCATGTCACTTAACCCCTGTTTGTCTTCATCCACTAGAGAAGGAGATGGCAAACGACTTTAGTATCTTTGCCAAGAAAACCCCATGGAGAGTATAGTCCACAGGGTAACAAAGAGTCAGATATGACTAAATGACTGACCAGCAACATCACGGACTCCAGAGGACAAATGACTAAATATGCCTCTCTCTCCTCTCATCTAGGTGGGGAGCTACTCCTAGGAAGAGAATGAGCCATGGGTCATATATGGTTAATAATATTATTACTTAATTTTAAAATGCTTATGCAGTGCCTGGTACATATTGAGTACTATATAAATGTTAGCTGTAATTATTATTAACCACATTTCTTGTTTCAAGGTCGGGTTCTTGTGTTGTGGGGGTTTCATTGGGAAATAAATATTTTAAAAAAGCATCCATAGAACATATTTTGTAAAAGGGTTAGTGTGGAAATCATTGATATAATTAACATATAAGAATTCTTTTTTTTTTAACTGGCTTTTTCCCACTCTGTACAAATTAGACTAAACTAAAATGGGTTATTTATCCAAGAAGTCGAAAGGGAACAAAGCTAAGTGCTTGGTTTATACATCCTTGGGGTCTTAATCACATAATTCTGAATTGGCCAAGGATCATTCGTTTGGATCATTATATCCATATCCCGCAAATATTCTGCCATTTAATTTGCAAAATGCATGACCACAGATCGCAGTACACAGAAAGAATTATTAGATACGTGCACGGCACCAATAAATCGAGATGTGGCACTGAGCCATCCTAAAATAATAACAGTAATAGTAATGATGATTAATAACAATGCACTTATATTCTGACTCAGAGAATTTTCTCCAGGGACTTTACAGATGTTCACTAATTAAGTCTCGTAACACCCTCACTGAGGTTGATGAGTATTGTTATGCCAATTTTACACATGGGAGAACTGAGGTATGGAGAAGTAGGGAGGGTTTCACCGATTTTCTCACAGGCAAGAATGGAAAACGAAAGTAACTTGAAAAAGTGTACAGAATGCTACAAGCTCCCCCCTCCTTCATAGAAACAGTGCTTGCGGCAGAGGACAAGAATAATTAATAAGAATAATAAGCTAACAGCAATACGGTACTTGACCAGGCACTGTGCTAAATATTTTACAATTTCTTATTTATTCCTCACAACTACCCTCGGAGGCAGGAGCTATTATTATGCCCATTTTACAGATGAGGAAACTGAGGCAAACAGTTAAGTGACCTGCCCAGAGTCACACAATCAGTAAGTGTCTGAGGCCAGATTTGAACTCAGGTCTTCCTGATTCCAGGCTCAGGGTTCTGGCCACTGCATACCCAGTGGTAAAAAGCCATCCTCTCTAAAACTCCAGGTCTGATGCCTTGCCCTGGCTCTCCAGGGATGCTTGGGATGAGAGGTGGTGGGAGAAGAAGGGTCCAAATATCAAATATCAAGAAGGGAAGGGTCCAAAGATTGGCTCAGTGGCAGGCTGGGTGTCTACCCAAGACTTAAGAGCAGGAAAGGCTTTTCAGAAACCACCCACATGAGTATAAGCTTTATGAGTTCAGGACTGGTTTCCACCTTGTTGGCACCCCAGTGTTTAGGACTCGACAGGTACTTAATGCTTGTTGACTGAATGAATAAATCTACAGAGACATGGGGGGGTTGGGAACTGTACTGGTGGAGGGGCCAGGCACTATTCAGGGTAAAACTAGATCGGGAGAATTTATGAAGGAAAACGACACTTAGAAGTAGCCTGGTGTTGATTTTGTGGCTGAAGCTCCAGCCAGGTTCTCACGATATGGCAGGTGGGACATCGGACTTGGAGTCAGGAAATCCTGGGTTCCAGTCCTGACTTAGGCATCAACTAGCTAAGTGAGCTGGGGCATCTCGACCTCTCCATGTTTTCTCTTGTGTAGAAATGAGTCCATCAGTGGCCTCTAAGGTTCCTTCTCGTTCTAGAACTATGATCCTATGACCTGAAAAAGGGGGGTGATTCATATTTTATAAGCTTTATGGGCACAGGGCGCAGCCATGCTTTAATTATTTTAATTAATTAATTTTCCTCCATCATTCTTTATTGCTTAGTATTCCCCTTCTTGGAAGGAATATAAATACTTTCTCTGGACCTGAGTCATGTTTGGACTCTGCACCAGTTTTTACTTTCCCCTCCTGCTGGGGAGAAGGTCTTAGATTGGATCCCCCAAAAGCATGATTCCTCAGGAATACAAGGTGTAAGTAGAATTAAATCCCCATGAGTCCATTTCCAACACTGAGGAGACAAGGAATTCCTGAGCACCGAACTCAGGTCCAGATCTGAGGGCAGGTAAAACACAGGGACTGTGGAACAACCCTCATCCCCACTGCGACATCCCCACCTCCCCCAGCCCCAGGCTAGCCCACACCTCTGGGATGCAGTGACCACAATCAGGAAAGTCTGAAATAATTAATAATTGGATACTGAGTGAGCAATTCTAGAAAATTTGAAATTACTTTTACTGGACCTATTTAATCAGTGTACCAAAATAGATAAGAACCTGCTTTCTAACTACAACCATTTTAGAATTGCTGGCATTGAGAGGCTGTGACTTGTCTAGGGACACACGGTCAGTCTATGTCGGAGGAAAGATCTGAACCCAGAGCTTCCTGATTTCAAGATAGGCCCTCTATCAGCTGCAACACTCTATTCCCCAATATTTAAAGCCCAGCTCTGTTTGTTTGGATTCGAGTTGAACTAACATTCTAAAATGCTGAGTGGGTCCCCATCACTGCTGTCCCACAAAAAGATGTAGAGAAACATTTAGAAGAATAACAAGAAAAAACATGCTTGAATGAAAGGAAGGAGAAGTTAGAAATCATAAGTGGAAAAATAAACAGAATATGACTTTGTGTTTGGTGTGCATTGATTCTGAAGATGACTTATAATGAATCACAATACAATCTAGTTAAGTGTCTCTGGGTTCTAAGCTTTGCAAAATAAATAATCTAAAATCTAAATATGTACATTTATTGCTACTTAAAATTCAGCACTATTCATAATCAGATCAGGGCAATCTTTTTCAAAATGAAAAGCTTGGTATGTGATGTTATGTATGTGTGCATGTATATGCATGTGTTGTAACATGTATGGAGAAAACACACTCCATGAACTTCCCCTCATGGCAATCTTCTGAAATACACACAAAACTCCTGGCTTTAAGAAGTACCAAGTGCATATTGTCTGTAAATGTGTGTTTGGGCATATACTGCACCATATGTTTGGGGACTATGCTAACTAGCTGCTTCTTCCAACAGTGCCCTCCAGAAACACCCTCAGATTCACACCTATTTAGCCAAAGAGCTCTCTCAAATGACCCTTTTGTTTATGAATTCTGAACTGCCTATATCTGTTAACAAGTCCAAGCTGGCCTAAGGAAAATAACATTTTTCTGCCCTTCCTCCTCCAGCCCCAAAGAAATGAGAATACTGGAGTCATGATTTAGAAGGTGCTTTAAGACTCCCAAAGTGTCTAAGTCACATTAGTCTGGTTAAGCCTCAGAACAGCCAAAGGACGGCAGTTTTACAGGGACTGTTAAACCCATTTTGCTGACAAAGAGACTGAGGCCAGAGGAGTTAAACTCTTTGGGTCTGGTCATACAGAGGAGAGATCTGAACCCAGGTCTTGCTGATTTGAAGCCCGATGTGCTAGTCACATGGGAGCCAAAGTGGCTCAATACACAGAAAGCCAGCCATGGAGTCAGGGAGCGGAGTTCAAGTCATATTTCTGACGTGTCCTGGCTGTATAATCCTGGGCAAAGCTCTCAATTGCTCATTCTAAGGCTATGCATTGTCTAGGGGCATTAATAGAGAAGGAGGTACCGTGTTTCCCCGATAATAAGACCTATCCTGAAAATAAGCCCTCCCCTTACTGTGTGAGATTCCTCTAAAATAAGCCCTCCCCCGAAAATAAGCCCTATTGAGATTGCTACTGTAGCGAAGGTGATCCCCTGCGCTATACGCTACATTACAGTACCCTCTGTATGCACCGTTCCCCCCCCCGGGTGAAACGCACGCCGCGCTCCGAGCTGCATCCAATCAGAGCTGCAGCAGTGAGCGCGTCATCCTGTTCTTCCCCAGTGATTTGCTTATTGAATAAAGGTACATTTTTTTGTTCACATTTACCTGTTTATTAAAATTGCTGTCAATGTTCATTAAAATAAGCCCTCCCCTGAAATAAGCCCTCTGGTGTTTTTCTGTCCAAAAAAAATAATAAGACAGTGTCTTATTATCGGGGAAACACGGTACTAAGGCACCCGAGCTGGAGAGACAGTTAAGAGGGGTTCCCTCCATCAGGGGGTTCCATCCCCTTCCGTTCCAACCAGCAGCATGTGTAACACAAAGCGAGTGTGGATAATCTCCCAGTTAGGGCATCATAGAGGGTTCCACATATATGACGAACACAAGATGCATCCCCAGTGCTCCCCCACGCTGGAGGAGGAGGGGGTCCCTCCGAGAGCACTGCGGGAGGAAGGGTCCAGCTGAAAGAAAGTGCCTGCAGCAAATTATTTTTCACTCATCTGTTCTCCCAGACTGTAAGATTCTAACTTGGGGAGAAAAACCTCCAACGTAACTACCTAACACCAAAACAGCTGTCCCGTTGCATGGTGAAAATCCATCAAACATGCTGTCATCTGGCTGTACTGTATGGCTTTCAGAAGACTCACAACCAGAGGGGGCCTCGGAGCTCGTCTAAGTCGATGAACTTTGACAAAAAGCCACGACTGTATCCTGACAGCACTGCATCTTTCCAGGCCCCTCTGATTCTGCTCTCTCCTTCACCCCATGAAGCCAAACAATGGTAATTGCCAATAATAGGTCAACACATATATCATGCTTACCCTGTGCCGATGTACTTTAGAATTATTCTCTCATTTGATCCCCATAACAATCCTGGGAAGTAAGTCCTATGATTATCCCCATTTTACAGATGAGAAAACTGAGGAAAACAGAAGTTAAACAGTGATCAGATCCTGCCAAGCTGACCTCCACAGCACATTCCTCATCCCATGTTTCTCTCTACTCCCATGGCCACCATCATTTCTCACCGGAATGATTCCAAGAACCTGCACGTTGGTCTCCCCACCTCCAATCTCCCCCTTCTCCAGAGCCTGGGAAATAGACTTCTTAATGAGCAGGTCACTCCCCTGCCCAAAGACCCTTCTGCGCATCGCTAATGAATCCCAGATCAATAAAAGGGGGAGGAGGTGGCCAGCTGAGACAGCTCACCTAGACTGGGGCTGGAATATCCCTGACAACCTAGCCCCCAACAGCATGGTCCAGAGGATCCAGCCTCTGATCCTAATGAGGCAAGGCCCTTCACCAGCCTGGGTCTCAGTTTCCTGCTCTGTAAGCTGAAAGGTAAAGAAGGGCTAGATTGTTCCTGGCATCTCTTCCAGCTCTAGCCCATAGCTGCTCGGATCCTACCTGGCCATCCTTCGTGTAATCTTTGATCCAGTCAAACCACATTATTTCAACAAAGAAAACAGCACCTTCACAGAGCTGCCCCCCTGCCTACAAATGCTCTCCCTTATCTCTGCCCTTCAGAATTCTCTGCAACATTGATTTCTGGACATGGCCGGGACAGGAATCCACAGGACTATGCACATTTGTACCACAGGTTCTGGCTTTGTGTCTCTGGGCCTTAGTTTCTCAGGGGGTGCTTGTGCTCCATAGTGAACAGCTGGCAGGTGGCTGGAGCCTCAAATGCTAGAAGATCTTTCATAGGAAGGCCCGATGCAGGCCCTGTTGTGGGAGATACAGCAGGCCTTCATGTGGACTGTGGTGAGGAAGGGGACACTGGCCATGGCCACCACGGGGGGGGG
>NW_027185850.1:14263424-14267593 GCF_028583685.1 Petaurus breviceps papuanus
GGGGGGAGGCTGGCCGTGGCTGTCGGACCAATGGCTGCTGCCACAAATCTTCACTATTCACAAACAAAGCTGAAGAACACATCCAATTTTACAGGAAGCTAATAGAGATTATTTCATATTTACATCTTCTCTGCTTCTGAAGATCAGTATAGAATCTAAGAAGTCACTGGCTTTATGATGGTAATGGTGTGGGCAGCCCTGCCAATGGAGATTATGGAACTTGATCCACTCACCTGCTGAGCCTGAGTGATTTGAGACATTTCCCTATCAGGTTGGCACAGGAAGTTAAGCCAATGTGGAAAGAAAAAAGGAAGGGAGAGGGAGAGAGGGAGGGAGGAAGGGAGGAAAGGAGGAAAGGACAAAGGGAGGAAGGGAGAGAGAGAGAGAGAGAGAGAGAGAGAGAGAGAGAGAGAGAGAGAGAAAGAGAGAAAAGAAGGAAGGAAGGAAGGAAGGAAGGAAGGAAGGAAGGAAGGAAAATATATTCTACGGCCTGACACTGCCTAGTCAATGCATTATCTAGTTATGGGACGACCTGAAGGAAGCCACAAACCACACCTACCCAGAAAACCATTGTCTAGCCGCCTTCCTCCTAAGGTGACCTGAAATTCCCCACAAAGTCACTAAGTCACTCTCTGTCTTTCTGGTGCTTGAATTAAATTCTACCATTAGCCTTTATTCCCTTTCCCTAAGTCTTTGATCACTGTTAGACTGTAAATACTCCTGGGAGATGTAACACATTTAATTTTATTAGTAATTAAGACTTAAATGTGAATTCATTTGGCATCTTCCTTCTTGGGAGGAAGTTTTCCTAGGTGGGAGGGGGCAGAGTACATGGCCCTCTGACTAAGGGAATTAGAACCACAAAACATTGGGGCTCAGAATTCTCTGCTCTGGACTCCAGCCTGCTACATGACAGCCTTCTCCACCATTCTGGGTAACTGGATGGTGCAGTAGATACAGTGCTGAACCTGGAGTCAGGAAGCCCAAGTTTGATTTTCGCCTGAACATTTCCCAGCTATGTGACCTTGGACAAATCACTGGATCTTTCTTTGCCTCAGGGTTTTTGGGTGCTAATTTCAACACAATTTGTTGTAACTGATAGAACCAAGATTTATAGGCAGGTGTGTATGAAGAATTGTGCCAATAATTTTTTTTACAACTCTCAACATTTCCATCTGCAACACGCTGGATCCTGGGATACTGTAGAAACATTTTCTTGCAATGGGGTTCAGGCGATCTCCATAACTTACTTGTTACCTTACCACTTGTAAAGTCTCATCCCCAACTCTTAGTAGTTAGACCTGAGTTCAAATCCACTTTCGCACAATTACTAGATATGTGACCCTGTGCAAGTCTGCCTCAGTTCCCCCAACTGTAAAGCAGGAAGAATAGCTTGCACGTATCTCCCAAGTTAGGTGTTGTGGTTTAAATGAAATAATTTAATGCACAGTGCCTGGTATATAATAGACATTTAATAAATTTTTGTTGCTTTTTAACCTTCTTCTTACAAATACTACCATCCCTATTTTACAGATGGGGAAACTGAGAGTAGCCAAAATGACTCGCCAAAAGTCACAGTACCTGAGCTGTGATTTGAACCCAGTTTTCCCCTTAACTATAAGGTGAACACTCTTGCCATAGGCTGTGACAACCCAGGCCTTGTTCTCATCAACAAATCTTACAATACAATTTCTGTCCATTTCTGGGATCAGCACATGCCTGTGTCTGCCCAATAAGAGTCTTACTTTTTTTTTTTAATGTCCTTTCATACCTAACCCAGGAGTAAACATTCCAAACTGGAGTGGAATGTAAGCTCCCATTGTTCAGACTAAAGATCTTTTGTTACTGCTCTGACTGAAGGTACTCAGTGCCTAACTTGTGGAAACCCAAATTCTTTTTCAATTACTCTAGGCCACTGAGGCCCTTAATCAAGGCAGGATAACTAACAGATGATTAGCCTTGACAACCTGCTTTTAAATGAAATCCTAATTCACATCCTCACTCATCATTCAGGCCTGATGGGACATTAGCCATAATGTAAATATGCCTGTTTATTTAAACTTTATTTCCATCCCCTTGTTTAGTCTACATCTGCCAAAAAAACAAAGAAAATTCCCAGCAAGTGCGCCAGAGAAATCCTTGTAGTGAAATGTTAAATTATGCCCCCGACCCCTTCCATTGAGAGGGCCTCATGTATTTCAAGAATTTCTAAAGACAATTTTGCTATTATACCTAAGGAGCACCTTGGAGGAAAATAACAAGCTACCCAAATACCTTCTGTCCTCTAACCCTGAAACAGATGAAACAAGCCAGAAATCAGTCTAAGGCTAAATAGTGGGAGGAAGAGAAACATGTAAAAAGCTTGGGGGATTTCATAGCTAGCAAAGACCTTGGAGATCATTTAATTAGCATCCCTTCAGCTTACAGGTAAGAAGACTGACTGGGGGAGAGCGAAAGAGGCAAGTTAGCTGATGCACTGAAACTGGACCGCAAGTCACTTGAACCCCAGGCTAGTGTCCTTTCTGCCACACTCTCCCCATGACTGGCTGATTCCTCCAAGAATCTGCATCTTCAGGAGGTCACCCAGGCTCATCAGCACATCATTCTTCCTCAGGCTGACCTTCCCGCCTCGTCAGTGGCCACCGACCTCTCCCACTCCCCAACCCTTTCAGCTTCCTTTAACACAATTTCTTTCGTCATTAGAATAGAAGGTTCCTGAGGGTAGGGGCTGTCTTTCTTTCTGCTTGTATTTATATTACCAAGGCTTAGCATCTTGTTTGGCACAAAGTAGGCGCCTAGCCCCTCTTCAGTATGATAGCTCTACGAAAACTTACAGAGAGATAGTGTGTCCTTCCCAAGTCTTTACTCATTTAGAGTGGCATCTTGTGTATTCTAGCTCTGAATCTCCTCCCTAAAAGTCCAGAAGGTTGGAGACAAAGAGGAAACCACTCAGAAATAGGAGAAAGCCCCTTCCTTCCCTGCCAGAAGCAGAAAGTATTGTTCTGTTCATCTGATGCATTTACAAATTAACCCTATACTTGGCTCTCCTAGTGTATAAGATGCTTGTAAATAAGGATATATCAGGCCAGGCCTATGGTTCATCTAGTTGGCCACAGCAATGGTTCCAAGAGAAACATTCATTGCAGGAAGATCCCATCAAACATCACCACACCCTTTCCAAAGCTGAAGTTAGGCTACCCCAGTCTCAGTTTCCCCCTCTGGGGTTGGATTTGACAACTTCTAAGGATCCTTGTTCTCAATCTATCATCCTCCAATCCCTAATATCCTCCAGCAAACTCTCTTTTTCACTCATCAAGCCTTCTTGAAACTATTTATAAGGTCATCCTCTATGGCCTTTTTGATTAATGAGTTTTGTAAAGTGACTACATGCTATGTAATGCTGGGACTTCCTCCCGTTTGTCCAGAAACTATTTCAAGCTACAGAGACCCAGAAATGGCTGGGAGGTCAGAAATCATTGAATCTAACCCCTACCTGAGCAAGAATGACCTTTGTAGCACGCTTCCAGATGGGCCCCAAGTTCTGAGAGCAAGCATTTACATGGGGTTTGATGGTTTGCAAAGCGCTCCCTCATTTATTCCAGGACTTGTGGACTTGGAGAACACGTCCATCTTCCTCCAAACTACTCAGTCATGCTTCTACAAACTCCAAAGTGTTTCCCTCTCCTTTTGGCATTGGTGATCTGGACTTTGAGAGGCTTCGTTTTTTTAGGCTGACCTCACATGGAAAGCCTCTGCAGGTCAGGGTGCCTGGAGCTGGGAAAACATACACATGCCAAGATCCCTAACTCAGAGTGAAAGAAGAGTTTTCCCTGGCTCTCTTAACTTCCAACGGAATCCTATTCGAACGGATGGGCTATGACAAGTGTGAAGGAGTAGAAGGCTGTGTGGCAGCAGATTCCCATGCACCCCCTTCACTTCCAGCAGCTCAGAAAGGAAGCAGGCAACCTAACCACACATAGCCTCAAGCCTTTCTGTGAACCAGGAAGAGTGCAGAGCCTAGGCTGGAGAACCAGAGCCTGGGCTGGGGAAGCAGAGCCTAGGCTGGGGAACCAGAGCCTGGGCTGGGGAAGCAGAGCCTAGACTGGGGAACCAGGGCCTGGGCTGGGGAACCAGGGCCTAGGCTGGGGAACCAGAGCCTGGGCTGGGGA